>NC_087288.1:12604292-12960125 GCF_015220805.1 Pogoniulus pusillus
TTTTTGATGGCCTCTTTCACTTGGTGTCAAGTTGCATAATGAGCCCTCTCCTGTAGCAAAAGAGACATTTTTCCACCAAAGGACTGGTTTCTTGCCTAAAATCCTTTAGGAAAGGTACGGGGGGGGATGTTTAGCAGTGCTTGTTTTCACAGCACATAAGTTCAGACGATGCAAAAAATCTCTGAGCAAAGACTTTCGAATCCTTCCTTCTCTTCTGAGTATGCTGAATTTTCTGGGAGAGTGCTTGCATGGAAGGGGCAGATGAAGAAATAATGAGAAAGAGAATATTCCCTGAGATGTTTGCTGTTCACTGTGGCTGCTAACACCCAAACTTCCTACTTGGTGTGCCGTAGCACCCACAGGCCCTCCTGAGGGCTTTGGCCCTGTTAGGTATTCATGCATGCACAAGACAGGAGACTCGCACCCCTGGGAGCCAGGGCTGTCTGTATGTCAAGGCATAATAGCTAAATACAGGAAAAGAAAAGGAAATACATGATGAGATAAGTGTGGTCAACTCTTTTCTTTCGAAGTGTGCTTACATTCCCTTAAGCTTTTTTCCTTGTTGACCCAACATTTTTTTTCCCCCTGCTTGTAAGTTAGTGTTCTTTGCTCTTAGAAGTTCTCAGATCCTTGATGATTCGGGGCACTTCTTGCTGCATTTCCAAACATCAGTTGAAATGTTAATGTAAATGGGTTGCTTCAGCGAGGAAATGTGGGGAGGTTGTTGGTGCTTTCAGGTAGATAAGAAAATACAAATTTCATCTGTTTAGCACTGCTAGCGATTGCAGTCTCCTCTTCTCAGGCAAGAGGTCTAGCAGCTGGTAGGACAGGAGCCCCTTGGGTTTTTTTTCCCCCCATCCTGGAGGGAAAGAGGAGTTATAAGTGGTGATGATTGCAGATCTTTTCACTCAGTCCTTTCTTGTGTTGCCTAGTATAATGAGAACCTCCTAGAAGTTTAAATCCTTGTTTTGCCCTGAAGATCCAGTGCAAATATCGTTAAAGTGTAAAGTACACTTTCAAATGTAGCCAATGTAACTTCTCCTGATAAATGCCCAGCCCCTCCTCCACGGGCTGCAAGGCAAAAATGACTAGTACTGTAATGGTGAAATTGGATCCAAAAGGATTTAGCAAACTGAGCATTTGCCATATTTAGCATCATCAAAAGTTCTTTTCTCTCATACTTCAATGATGCTTTGCAGATCTTCGGATTAGTCTGATTTTGCTGCCTCTCTTAAATCACCTCCACTACTGTTCCTAAGCTCTCCCCCTTTAAGTAAGTTTTCTTGGGTGAAATTTGTGTATGTTCTTTAGTACTCCTAAAGTGACTATCGGGAAAAAAAATGATAAAGCTAAAATGTGCCTGTGGTTCCTGTCGGGCTGTGCCATTGATTTGCTCAGGAATCTGTGATACTGTGTTCCTCTCCCTGCACATTGGAACTGACAGCTTGTAGCAAAGTCAAATAAGATGTTTAACAAACCACATGCCCTATCGTTTTTAGCTTTGCCATTGTACCCTTGTGGCTGTGAGCCAGAGACAGCTACAATGCCTCCTCCAGCGCTATGCAACTTTGCCTGTGTTGTGTGTCCACATGTGTGTGTAGCTGGTTCTTCCACATTTCTCTCTCGTGGTAGGATTAGTTGGAGAAACCTGTGCTGGGGTGCACAAAACTATTTGAAGATGAGTTTTGAAAAGCGGGGGGGGGGGGGGGGGGGGGGGAGGGAATAATCCATGATTCTATATTTATTTTCTTTTGGTGAAAGGTGAAAATGCTTCTCTGCTCCAGGGCAGCTCTTCCAGGGCAGGGAGAGAATGGGTTGTCCTGGTGAATGAAAGCCACAAATGCCAAAGTTGGTCAGAAAAGGAGGACAGTTTGTTGTGCCGCTTGATATCCATCTCATTCGTGGTGTTGCCGTAGGCTTTTTGAATGCCAGCTGCAACAGTTAAAAGTCAGGTAGTGTCGTTGTGCATCAAAAGACAATAAAAATCCCCAATAATTTCATAACTCTCTTTGAAAGTCTGTGCTGATAGAGACTATCAGAGCTCACCCTTGTGACTGTGGCAGGATGATTTTGAATAAGTGGGACAACATGCTGTAAGTTAAAATAGGGCTAAAAACCATAAATAAGGTGGTTTGTTTTTCCCAATATGTTTACTTAAATCAAACAAAATAAATTGCCCTGAAGACAGTATTTGGATTTTAGCCTTGCCATGGATCCCACTCCTCTTCCATCATCCTTGTTACCTGGCAGTTTTTTGTAGTTACTGTCTTTCTCCACACATTAACGTCTCTCTGCACGATGCTCATTCCTTTTCCTTCTGGGCATTTAATGACTCAGTCTTAGTTCTGAAGTCTCAAGGTCTCTCTGTGCTAGCAATTTCACTCTATGCCCTCCTGCCTACTCCTTACACTTGCCACGCTCCTCTGCGTAGTGAGCAAACGAGCACCAAAGCAAGCCCCCACGCACGCCATCTTTCTGAGCTCAGCCTGCCTGCTGCTTCACGGGAACTCTCCTGGTTTCGCAGACGTAGTTATTGAGATTGATCACAATGGTGACACATCTGCCAAGCTGTGTTATTTGCACAAATCCACTCTGTGCAGTTTTGGTACGGTGGAGCTTGACGCGATGATTGCCTCTTTTCATAGAGCTAGTTACAGCACTTGTCGTCATTTTGAAGGAGGGGGAAAAAAACAATTTAAAGAAGTTTGCTCTGCCTTTTGGCAGGGGAAAGCTATTCTAGTGAGAGAAACCTAATTAAGAGCAGTTGTACTCAAGTCTGAGCAGAATGTTTAACTTCAGGCATTCTGAGTCCCATAAAAATCAGTGAGATTATATAAAACAACTCAGGTAACACCACCTGTAAAATCTAAGTAATAACCTTGTCATGTAATCAGCCTACAAACCCTTGAGAGGAACCCTTGAGAAGTGATGACGGTTTTAAGCCAATTCCATTTTGGGATGCTCAACTGGAAATGTATTAATGAGAGCTACTTTGTCAGGAGGTCCTCAACAGTCCATTCCCCGAAAATGAAGTCTGCCCAGCACTGCATCCAAAAGCTGAGACATCCTGGATTATCAAAAATTCTGGTCAGTCGTGCTTATTTTAGGAAATACTATTCCTGCCCCCTTCCATCTGCAGGATTCATCTTGAACTGAATTCATTAAAAGGATTAAAGCCTTTAAACCCGATTCTTATTTAAACCGAGGCCACTTATGAATAGTTTTGGAATATACAGGCACTGTAGAAGTGCTATTCCCAACCACCCTAATAGTCCTTTACACAATCAAAGTGGTGCAAATTGGCCTCAAGTGAAAATCAAATCCTAAGTTGCTAACTTGCATCTCAGAGGTTGCTCTTTCCACACAAACCACTCTGCTCTGGCAGTCAGTGCACTCTGGTGGTACCAGCAGTGGGCACAGCCTGATGGGACAGTTGTTTGTTTCAGTATTAAACTCCTCACATTTTTTTTTTCCCCTCAGCTGTACACTTCTTCCTTCAAGGGCTTTATTGTTGTAGCATTTCAACATCGTTCTCAGCATTCTCAAAGACAAAGTCGGAAGGCCACTATCTGGTGATCTGCAGCAAGGAGAGTGAAGCTGCTTTGATAATTTGAGAATAGCAAATGTAACAGTCATGATTCCTCTGAAGAAAAACTGAACATAGCTGTCTAGATGGAACTTCTGTTTCCCTTTAGAATCTTGATTTCAGGAAATGTAATTGATGCCTCCAAGCCTTTTTTTCCTTTGGTTGCTGTTTTTGTTTTGTTAAAATTTTGAGATAAATGAAACCAGCCTTTAATCAATTAACAAAATCCACATCTTGCAGTAGAAGGTCTGTGCATTGCCTGTATCAGTTAATGCTTGTTAATCAGTTTTTGCAGTTAGTTGAACTGCAGACTGTAGTTGGAAGCTATTAGGGTGAGGACTGCGAGAGGAATACTGTTGCAGGACCAGACTCAGTTTTTCTGTTTGTGTCCTTTGGATTCAGGGTGTTTGTATAATGAAGTTGGCACATTGATATATGATCTATTTTTTAATGTCATTACAATTTTAGTTCACTCTGCCTTTTTGTCATTGGGTTACATTTAAGCACAGCAAGATCAACTTTAAACTTCCTTACTCGACAGCTTTATTAGTTATAACATACCGTGACCTTTCTCAACATTCTTAAAGAAAAAGATACAGTGTAATGTCACTTTACTTTGCTTATTGTTCTTTGTTGTGGTGAACAAAGCATTTTCTACAGTGGCTATAGCACATAATTATACAGCTTTCAATAGCGATGTCTTGGCACATATCAAAGTTCAGAAGAGCCTTTAGAAAAAAAAAGATGTTTTGTGGCAGCCTAGGGAGGGTCTCATCTTTCCTTCAGAAAATAGTTCAAGGCTCTTCTGTCAAGCTTCCCTACTTAGAGCTTTTTCTCCTCCTGCTTCATAAAGTTTAAAGGGGATTCAGTGGAGTTCTATGATCTATTTCCTTTGAAAGATTGTTCCTTTGCACAGAGAAGTCCTTTGACTTCAAGAGTTCACAGATTCATGTCTTTAGGTATCATATGTCTGACCTTATCAGTTACTCTATTTAATGTAGGAGAAAAAGTCTCAACTCTTTGTGTTTGTCTGTTTTGCCTCTGTGAAATGATTTGGTGAAAAGACCATCCTTTTTAACACACCACTGAGAGGCCGTTTCTGACTGTAACCTACCCTGTGGTTCTTCTAAAAAAAAAAAAAAAAAACCCTAAAAAAATTGTCCTTGTGTTTTGTGTATGGATGATTTCACAGTGAGAATAGAATTATACAAGGACAGGCACACATTAGGGGAAAAAAAAAATCTTTTGCTCTTTTTTCCTAAATGATCTATTGGCTATTTTGGTGGCTGCTACTCTGGTTCCCCAACAGGCACAACCATTTAACAAACACAGAGATAGCGGCTGGAGTGCTGGGCCAGCAGTAGGTTTTCCCTTGCTTCGACCTACCCCAAAGGCCTTCATAATTAATTGTCCTTCAGAGATGAGGAAAGTTCAGAGACAGTGTGTGTAGCGATGTCTATTGTCTGACATTCAGTTCTCCTTCCCTCAGCTCTTTTTCTTCATTCCACAAAGGGTTATCAATAGGAGCAGGGAGCAAGCTCTCTTCTAACAGCTGCTGGTGGTGGCTGTAGCTTTCTGTGGAAGGTATCATTGTGTTCAGCCATCTATGGATTAAATGGCTGGAAAAGTTCTAACAACCTTTTCAAACGGGCGTGTTTATTTCATCTGGATTACATAGACCTATTTAGCTAATTAAAAACTTTCTCAGAATCCCTTTTCTCCTATTCAAGGGAAGGGGGAAAAAAAAAAATAAGTGCTGCTGTAATGGTGAAGAATGCCTGCAATGAAACTTTGGTAAACAAATAAAGGAAAAATTCAATCTGCCAGCTTTGATCGAAACACACCCAAAAAAAAAAAGCACAGGCTTGTTCCTCGTGTTGTCTTGAAGGTTTGTTTTGCAGTTGACTGTTTTGTTGTTTTTTTATTCTTAGAGGGAAGAAAGGTACACAGTAGAAAAAGCATGAAGGAAAACATTGGTATAAGCTGTAACAGAAACAAACACTCGCCCAATTTAAGGAACCGCCGCAGTTCACACTGTCTCTGCTCCTAACATCAAAGTGGAGTTTGCTAAACAGATTATTAATGTTGTGCCTTCTGTGATTAATTTAGAATCCTCTGTGGTGTAGTTACTAAACTTCATATCCAAAAGGACAAAATTATATACGTGCTTCCTTGTTTTCCCTGATGATATGCTAAACGAAGTACAGTGCGGTTAGTAGACGGGCAAGAAGTACAGTCAAATTAGAACTGTTTATTAACAATCGTTACGTTGCTGCTTCAATTAATTGGGCGAAGCCAAAAAGGACAAATACAATCATTCTTCCACTGAGCAGTTTAACTGGCAAATTAGGGAGATTTTAGTAAAAAAAAAACCCTCCACTCTGGACCTCCACCTGCATTCTTCATAAATACATCACTTTGAGGTGAAGAAGATAAATGATATAAAACGTTTTCTGGGCTCCATCTCACTTCCTTGCTGTTAAGAAGGATTGTGCAACAATCGAGATGAATTATTGTACTGATTAAGTTATTATGCCTGGCATTTTGAAACAGGTTTTCTGTATTTAAGGAGAAATTGCATACAAAGTAGATGCAGCTAATACAGTAATGCAAAAAAAAAAAAAAAAGAAGAAGAAGAAAAAAAAAGATCATAAAAAATTAAAGTTATTCTTATGAATCTTTCATTAGAAGCAATGAAAAGGGACACTGGTGAAGCCAAGTGCTTTGTTCTTCTGAGCTCCTCTTGTAGGGCCAGATCCTGCAAACAATTACGTACTTGAGTATTCCTTCTGCAAGAGTCCTGTTGGCGCCTTCAGCGCATCTCCTACTCTTTCACCGTTTGCCCACTTAGGCCTGTGGATTACTTATCAGTGTTCTACTTTATCAAACAGATGTTCCCTTTAAAAATTGACCAAAAGTCTTGGGAAAAAAATTATATATACCACAAAGTCACACAGCTGTACAGAGGCAAATGCTTGCCGGAAGAGCTGTTGTGAAACGATTTAAGGCTACTCAGAGCTTTTCAGATTACTCCCCACCGCAAATAACATGTTAAGTACTAAATTGCCCTAAGCGGTGTTTTATTACTGATCAATAAAATACTAATCTTGTCTTTTAGCGTGGAAAAATATTTCAGAGGTATTTTTCCTGTTTTAGTTCACAGATAACAGTAAACCAGAAAATGCAACCCTACCCTCCCCCCAGAAAAACCCCAAAAGTCATCCTCGGTTGTTTCTAATTTTGCTTTGGGGGAATCCTAGAATTGTTCCAGCTGACTGATGCAGGGTTTCTGTGCCTGTGCTGTGTTTTGGTTTGGGGGGTTTGGGGTTTTTGTTATTGGTGGTGTTTTTTTTTTTCCCCTTTTACAATTACTTGCTGGTATTCCTCCTTGCTGCCCCATCCTATTCTCAAACAAAACAACCCCCTCCTAAAAACAAACCAAATTAAAAAAAAAAACAACCAACCAAACAAAAAAAAACCAACAAAACCAAACTTGGCAAACTCTTCTGACTCCTACTGCCATTTCATTTTGCATTCAACAAGGAGTACTGGGAATTGAAACGTCAACTGGAGATTGAGAAAAGCACCAATTTATAGTGTGTTATCCTTGCACAATTCAAGATTTCTTTTGCTAGCTGCACACATTATAGCCAACATCTCACCACTCTCTTGTGGCAGTTGTGAGGAATGGCTATTCCTTCCCGTGTGTGTACTACAGGCCTCTAAAGACTCTTATTTATTCTCTCCCATGTCACCTTGTGTACAGTCTGGTCTGTGACACTGATGGTGATTATGTCATTATTTTGCTCTGGGGGCTTTGGCACATCTGCAGAGCTGATGCACATCTTCTTTGTTACGCTGGCATACGTCCCATATCGCAAATGCTTCATTAGCCTTACTGCCTGCCTCCTTGCCAGACAAGAATACCCAAATCCAAGCTTCTTTTCGCTCTGGTCTTTTGTGTCTGTGATGAGCCTTTATTCATCTTTCTAGTTCTTCCCTGTTTTCTGTTTTTCTATGTAAAACTGATTTCCAGATGTCCGTCATTCTCCAAAAAACCCATCATAGCAAGGTGAATTTTAACCCATGTCATCCCTCACTCACATACATTCTTATCCTTTCATAAGCTGAAATGCTTTTTTGATTCATCTTGCATAAGAAAGAGCTCGTTAGGCTTGGTTCAGTTTTAAAACTTGATGTTTGCAAAAGGGGAAAAAGCAAAAGAAGAAGAAACAGGGAAATAAATCAGTTGTTTCTCTACTTAATAAATCCTAGTTCTGGCAGTGGGTAATGTGCAAGCTGCACATGTCTCTTACAGACCTTTAGAATTTCTTTTAGACAACTTAGATAAATTCCTCACTCAGAACTTTTGGAGAAGCAATAGTGTTGAAGGAGGAGAGTGTTCATGAGAGCTGATCAGCTGCAATTTTTTACATCCTGTTTTGAAGTGTAACATTAAATGGACAGAGATCATTTGATGCTGTGAAAGTTAGTTGAGGAAAATGTTTCATCTTCTAAACCTTAAGCATCTCTATATAAATGTCATACTGGAGAGATGTAAAATAGTGGGTTAGCTCGCTAGCTTTGTAAGATTTTGCCCTCCACATCCCACTCCATGCTCTTTCTCCATGACACTGAACTAAATTCTGGAGTGTGTTCTTAGTTTCTGGTGTAAATCGGCTCCAGCCATCACTGCAGCTAATTAATCTGTGCCAGTTGAAGAGCTCTCTTTTGTTTTGTTACTATATAGTCATGTGTGTGAATACATGTTAAATGTTAATTGGGGAGGGGGGAAAAAGAGTTTAATTTGTTTATTTTAAAACTAAAAATTAACTACAGGCTTGGAGTTGGAGTCTCACCATTATGGATGTGGAGTGGAGAGGGTGCACTGTTTTTGTTTTTATAGGAAGCTTTTGCCACAAGAGGAGGTCCCAGGCAATACTGTCTCACAGTGTGGGGTCAGGGTTGTGTGGGGATGACTTTAACAGAAGTCTTACAGATAGGAATGCCTGTCCTATAGGACTTTGAATAGGTCACCTTCACACAGAACACTGTTTGCTTGATACCTTCAACGTGTTTTAAAGCAGATGTGAGTCAGGCTCTGATAATGTGAATCAGCAAACTGTCATAGCTTTGGAAACTCTGGGAGAGGTTTAGCAGTGTTGTGACCTGTGCTGGGTTCTAGGCCAGCTTTCTGGGATGTTGCTCTCCCTTTCCCAAAGCAGGTGTCTCTGGGCTGAGAGAGCAGTGGCAGCACAGAGTTGCTGGTGGAGAGACCTTCCAATATTGGTACAAAAAGCAATGGGGATGTTGTTTTCAAAGAGACTTAAAATCTGTGAGGGCAAAATAAAATACTGAAGCTGTGAGGAGGTATCAGCAGAATATTGCAGGGGTCCGTGAGGACTGTGTGTCCTTCACCTGCATGAGAGAGATACAACCTCAGAGGTGAATTAGCCACAGTTCAGTGTCCTATTGAAGTGAGATTAATGACAGGAGTGAAGTTAAGAAATCCTGTTTGGTACAAAGTCTTCAGAGTGCTGTATCACTTTCTGGAGTTACACAGAGTCTGTCACCTGCAGTACTGGAGTACAGTTGAATTTTGCAGTGCAGAGAAGGACCCTGGCATTTTTCTAATGTGCAGGTCTGGGTGGGCAAGAGAGAGAGGGACCACCAGAAGGGCCACCCAAAGGTGTGACAGAGTCACAGAATACATCTGATTGGCAGAGACCTCAAAGATCATTCAGTCCAACCCTCAACACATTGCCTTACACCATTCCAGTGTTGGATAACCCTTTCAATGAAGAAGTATCTCCTAATATGCAGCCTAAACTTCCCCTGGTGCAGCTTGAAGCCATTTCCTCTATTCTTGTCACCAAGAAGAGGCTGTCACCCTCCTCACTCCAACCTCACTTCAGGTAGTCATAGTGATGAGGTCTTCCCTTAGCCTCCTCTCCTCCAGACTGAACAACTCCAGCTCCCTCAGGTGCTCCTCGTAGGCCACATGCTCCAGGCCCTTCCCCAGCCTCATTGCCCTTCTCTGGACGAGCTCCAGCATCTCAGCCTCCTTTCTATAGTGAGGGGCCCAGAACCGAACACATTCCTCAGCTGTACACCGGCTTCACCGGTGCTGAGAGCAGGGAGGTGATCACCTGTCTGTTCCTGCTGGCCACAGTGTTTCTAACACGGGCCAGGATGCCACTGGTTTTCTCAGCCACCTGGGCACACTGCTGACTCACATTCACTTGACTGCCAACCAGTACCCACAGGTCCCTCTTCAAGTCACAGCTTTCCAACCACACAGCCCCAAGCCTGTAGCTTACCATGTGATTATTGTGACCCAGGTGGAGGACCTGGCACTTGGCCTTGCTGAACTTTGTGCAGCTAGTCTTGGCCTACCAATCTAACCTGTCCACATCCCATCCTGAAGCTTCCCTACCCTCTAGCAGAGTGACACAGCCACTTGTGTCATTTGCTAAGTTACTGAGGCGCCACTCAGTCTCCTCATCCAGACCGTACGGAAAGACATGAAGGAGGACAGGCCTCAGTACTGAACCCTGGAGGCCACCACTAGTGACAGGGCACCAGCCGGATTTAGTTCCCTTCACCACAGCTCTTTGGGCCTGGCCCTCCAGCCAGTTTTTCACCCAACACAGAGTGCACTTATCCAAGCCTTGTGCCTTGAGTTTCTGAAGGAGAATGCTGTGAGAGACACTGTCAAAGGCTTTACTAAAGTCCAGGTAGACAATGGCCACAGCCCTTCCCTCATCCACTAGGCTGGTCACGTTATTGTGGAAGGAGATCAGATTAGCCAGGCAGGACCTGCCTGTCACAAAGCCATGCTGGCTGAGCCTGATAGCCTGGTTGTCTTGTAAGTGCTGTGTGATGGCACTCAGGATGATCTGCTCCATAACCGAGGTCAGACTGACAGGCCTGACTTCTCTGGATCATCCTCCCAGCCCCCCTCACATTTGCTAGTCTCCAGTC
Organism: Pogoniulus pusillus; assembly: GCF_015220805.1. NCBI lineage: Eukaryota > Metazoa > Chordata > Aves > Piciformes > Lybiidae > Pogoniulus > Pogoniulus pusillus. The sequence continues at coordinate 12,614,863 of NC_087288.1, forward strand.
AACTACCCCCCTGCTTTGCCAGGACTGTTGATGAATAATGGTGAGTGGCTTGTTGAGCCTCTCCTGTGATGCCTCTTGCGATGATTTCTCCCTGTAGATCTGAAGGGGCAAGGTTCATCTTTCTTATCTGCAGAGAGGGAAGGGAAATGGTCAGGATCTGCCTCATTTTGTGTGCCACTGGAGGCACTCATGAACTACCTGCTGGGGGCGAGGGGGGTGAAGGGGTGGGTAGCTTCAAGGCTCCAGTGGAAATGTGCTGTCAAAAGAAGATGTGTCCAAGTGCAGTCCAGAGTGCTCAAAGATAACAGCCTTGAACTAGTTTCTGCAGTTACTGGGGAGGTTTTGTAGAGAACAGCTGACCAGGGTGGCATGATCTCTGTCGCTAAGCAGAAAGGCTGCTGCATTCGTTGGGGCTTAGGCTCCTGAGAGTGGTGGCATGGGCAGATAAATGCTTTTAAAGCAGTAGTCTGCAACTTCAGAAAGTTTTAAGAAGAGGGAGGGGAAATCGGTGTTGTAAGTGAGATCCCTTTAACTACTGAATATCAGCATTCAGGGGGAAACTGAAGTAGCTTATCTCATGCAGTTGCAGAGAGGGCTGGCTCCATCAGATGAGGCCCAGCCTCAAGGTTATCTAATCCTGTGCTGTTTGGAGTCACACCATTTCCTTCCACGAGGGATAAAGAGGAAGCTCTGTCCATTAGGACATAAGACTTTGTCTTCTGACCTCACAAGCTTGTGAGCCCCTGGCAGGTCCTCCGCTGAAGCTTGTAATGGGGTGTTTGTAGCCCAGTTTGGCTAACCACCTGATTCAGGGTGGAATAGATGGAGCAATTTATCTCATCATGATGGGCTCCAGACACCCATAAAAGCATGCTTATGTTGGGAGCAGGTTTGTCAGAGTTAATGAGGGGGGCATGGGTAAATGGAGCCAGCTTCATTTGCAACACCCCACACCCTTAACCGTGCACAATTCCCTTCCGGTACCCCTACCCTCTGCCATGGGAAAGAGGAAAGGAGGTACCCTGCCTGCCAGAGGGCATGCTTACCACCTTCATGACACCCTCAAAAGGACCCAGTGACTGCCTGTTTCCCACCAGACTGATTAAATGTTCACCTGCTTCCCATCTCTCTCCTCTATCTCTGTCCTCACCCCCTCCCACCCCAACACATGCAAAACAAGGGAGAGAGCACAGCTGGAGATTTCCGGGGCCAGACACAGAAGACAAAGGTGACTGCAATGGAGGGAGATGGGAAGAATGTACAAAAGCAAGCAACACCAATTACAGATGTTTACTAACTGTTAATGACATTTTTATATATGTAAAATACATTCTAGATGTATTTTTACTTACCACTTCTGCTAGGATATTGGACATAAAGATATCCCTGCATGCTAAAAGTTCTATGAACCAGTTTTCTTCTATACCCATGGTCAAACCAGCACTTTCTACCTGCCCAGCTATTCTATGTATAGAAATAACACCATGAAAGTGGAGGACATATGGTTGATGAGAGACATACCTGCTCATCATAACCTAGGCTGTGTCTTTTGGTCCTTCTGAGTATACTGGCTGACGTGTTAAGAAGATCATGCAATGACCTCTCTGCTGTTCCTGCAGCAGAGTCAAAATTGGGTGGTCATCCCTATACTCACTCTCCTGGACAGGTTTTTTGTGGGCGCCTGTACATGGTACCTGCCAGTATTTGGCAGCAGGGTACATAATATGCTGCTTGGCATCGTGAGCAGCCTCTTGTAGCAGATTGCATTTCACTGTAATGGGACCAAGTTAAGTGTGTGTGTGTTCTATTTCTTCGACAACTTTCAAATGGGGCAGGTTCTGGGATGTGTCACTAACCACTACTCCTCCAATTCTTACATTTCCCAGCACATCCTAAACCTCTAACTCTCAAGCCATAGGAGCCTTAGTGATTTTTCCATTCTGCAGTGGTGCCTTTGGCAGTGCAGTAAGTTAAGGGCAATCAGAGTTTCCATTAGAAGCCTACATCTCATGCAGTTCTAGTTCATCAGTAAGGCAGAAAAGGAAATTGGATAATCACCTCCCCTTTAAAATGCTATTGGTGATTTTTTGAGGAGGAGAACTGAATTTCAAGAGGCAAAAAGTCTAACTAAATTGCAAGTGGAAATTCTTTTTGTTTTGTTGTAGCCCGCTCTGCTTGCAGGTCTTGCTGACCTTTGTGCCTGCAAACTAGCACATCTAGGCTGTTGTGTTTGCACCAGACAGTAGCCGTGTTTCTGTGATAGATGGGCTCATCCTCTGAACCACAGGCACAGCAATTCCAGGACAGAGGTTCTCCAGGGGCTCTAGCATGTAGGATGCCTCTTGTGCACTGCAGAGTGGGAAGATGGGTCCTAAGGGGGAGGACCCTGGGAGACAGAGTTTCAGCCCGAACGAGCTGCGGAAGTGCTGCTGTGTGCGTCCAGCCAGGGCGTAAAGCACCAGTGGCTCTTGGTGCTCCAGCCGTGCCGGGAGCCTGATGAGCACTTCCCAATCTTTATTTGTGGAAAAGCTTAATTGAAATGCAAGTGATTAAATCTAATGTATCACGCCGTATCCATTTTCACTGCACTACCACTTTCACTTCCCTGATAATATCAGGCATCTCAGCAGCCCCCACTATCAGTGTTTGTTTCCTTGTAAGAGCTATGCCCATTCTCTCTCCTCTTTGTGAGCTTGGTGGAGGATATGAGAGTAAGCCAGCTGCAGATTACCAGTGCCCCGAACTCTACTCAAGGGATAAGGAGTCTCGGCTTTGTTTCAGGCAAACACTTTTAAAATAGATTCTTAAATCATTAGAGGAGTGTGTGTTGTCCAGCTTGCACAAAGAGTGAAAACCCTACAGTGTAGCACTAAATGCAGTAAGCAACCTCTGCTCTTTTCGTCATTTTTCTCTTTTGAGCTGGACTCAGACTAATGCTTTTCCCTTCCCAAATGCCAGGCTCAGAGCTGTTGTTAGCACTGTCCCTAATGAGTGGGCTTCTCTTTGTGTCCCACAGTGGGAGAGCAGACCATTCTCAAAAGCCACCCAGATTTTGGTCATCTTTTTCTCTTTCCAAAAAAACCTCTTCCTGAACAGATTTGTACGGCAGGAGTCATGAGAGGAAACTTGAAGGCAATACATGCAGACCATGGTGGCACCAGAGAGCTGTTGCTGTAGCCAGGGGAATTGAGACACATGTAGCAGTGGATAAACCACCACCCCGCTCTCTAGAAAGGTGCTAGTTGGGAGAAAGGCGTTTACCGAAGTGTCCAATAGTTGAGGTATTTTTCACTTGTGTTGATAAAATAAAAGCATCCTTTCCAACTATTTCCCTCTCCTCATAAGTGATAATGGAAGAGGCATTAGCCTTTCCACTGCCTGAGCCAGCCTGTTTTTTTTTCTGAGAGGTGTCCAGGATGTTCAGCCAATTGAGTGATCTAATTAGCTGAAAATTGTTAATTTCCTTTACCTTATAAAGCACCTAACACAGAAACTGTTAAATAATGTTAAGTGTCAGACTTAAACTGAGAACATTGGGCCATATGCTGCCGTGGCTTTCACGCCAAAAAGTGTAGCAACTTACTCCAAAACCTGCCTCCAATTCCTGTGTAGAAGCCAAAGCCTCCTGCTTGATATGCTGCCACACCGACTTGCAGCACTGACACGGTCCCGCACAGCAGCTCACTGCGCCCAGGGAAAAGAGCCTGTGCGTGAGGGGAGGTGATGGTCTGGATAAGTGTGGCAGGAGCCAGAACACTAGCATGATACTGCAGATGCTGCCCTTGTGAGCCTAGGAAAACCAACCAGGGCAGTATTAGCCTGGAAACAGTGGCAGATCTGTGCTAGCAGCTGCTGATTGTGCAAGTCCTTAGTCTGCAGAGGGCCTGGTGGATAGGCGGGCTGCCATGTTGTTCTTCTAAAGCAGGGAGATCCCTGGCTTTGGGTGATGCATATGAGGAAGGCTCTCCTCACAAGCCTGCAGAGACGAGGCTTCAGAAGCAGTGCGATGCCTCACTGTGTTACTACTGGCTTTTGACCCTCACATTGCTTTCACGCAGTGTCTTACAGGTAGGGAGAGAAGTGGAAGGACTTGTCCTTGACAGGTTTTCTGCACAACAGGCTGTGGGTATAGGAATATGTGTTTAGATGCCAGCTTGCCTTCAAAGCCTGTGAGCTTAAATCTCCCTTGTATGAGGAAGAAGCTCAAGATTGCATATAGATGATGCAAGTGGAGTTTCTGAAGCATTTTCTTTAAGATTCCACTGTGCCCCCAGAGCTCACCTTACCCTTATTCTGGGGGCAGGGGCTGCCTGTGCACATCCAGTTTGTGCTGTGAATGAGGTTTTCCCCAGAATCATTTCTGCTCTTGCTGTACCTGTGCTGGTGTGGACCATTGTGCATACATAAAAACTGTCTGACATGGAGCTGCCCATGGTGAGACTGCTGCTCTGTAGTGGACTTGCTTCACATCTTGGGGACATTCTCCGTCACTTGTCTAATAGATGCTGTTTATGCCTTATGCTTAGGTGAAAAGGTTCCCTGTGGAGTCTCTCTCTATAGCCACTGTCTAGATCATCCAGCTAGAAGAGCAATCTGGCCTGCCTTCTCTTGCCACCTTCAATCTGTTTACCTCCCATTACCACAACCTTGTGCTCTGCAACATGAGCTGCCTTCACCAGCTGAAGACCTCTGATCCTAAGTCCACTAGAGATTTTGGCTTTCCTGTTTGGCAAGGTGACTTGCTGCCCACCAGGTCAACATGAATAGAGACTTTTTAAATCCATAATGCCCTGCAATTGCAAAAAACCAAAAAGCCACCTCCATATAATTTAACCTCTCCTGGCAGCCTGGTATCTTGGGCTGTCTGTGCTGCGCTTATTTATTCCTGCAGTAGGATCCACAATCTAAACACACTTTTACCAAGAATTCTACTTTATATAAAATTTGAAAGTAAAATCAATCCTGGACCAATCTTATCATTTTTAAAGTATGTTTATCCAGCTTTGTAGTAGGAACAAGCAGACTGTTTGAAGGCCACATAGTTTTCAAGCCTTGGTTGCAACACGTTACCCCATTTTGAAACCGTCTTTATCTAGCCGAGAAAACTAAAATCTGTTTGACAAAGTAGCACTCCAGCCAGTTTATCTTGCAATATGGCTTTAGCTCACAGAGCCTATTGATTTCCTTAAATTAATGTTTACAGAATGCTACTGAATTTCACTCAACGGGACATTGTTCTTTTGAAGCTTTGTAAAATATGATACAGAGTGTTATTGCCTCTTGTTCCTTTGGTAAGACTGATGAAACATTTATTTTTTTAAAGTGCAGCCTTGAACTATAGCTGTTTCCTACAAGTGTGTTTACTCTTGGAACATTAGTAATACAACACACTATCAAACTCCAGCACAATACCACAGGCAAAGTCTGTAGGTACGCTCTGGCCAACCTAGTCGTATAAATGGAGCCGAAGTTTAGCACAGATTAGACATCGTATGAGAAAAGGTTTCAAGCTTAGCCCAGCTGTCCCTGTCTGAAGGATCTTCAGATTTGTGTGCCACAGCCAAGCAGTTGTCTGACGCTGTTACAATATTAGAACGGTTGCATTGGTCTTGGTACTTCTAAACATGGGCCCTCATCCTGAAAATTAATGTCTAATCCTCTCCATCCGTCCCGCCAGACAAGGTGAATAGCTTTATGGTTGCCTTGTGCGTGGTTTGGAGGCTTTTGATCCAATCTGGGGGGAGTGCTTACAAATCTGCTCTGCTCCAAGAAGCCCTTGAATAACTTGTAATGTCCACCCAAATTCTGGTAGTTTTCTAAGATGAGATCACTTTTACCCACTGCTAAAACTCGACAAGAAATCACAGCCACTAATGACTTGACTGTTTTGCTACTGCTTTCTGTGGCTACAGCTGCCATCAGACTCAGAAGTTCAATAAATCTTTGCTGTTTGCTTATATGAATTGACACACCAGGTCTAAACTGGACACTCTTACATAGGGCAATGCATACCTGGTCCCACAGGCACCAGGGTGAACCTCTAACTTGAAGTATGAGTGGGAAAGAAGTGCCTCTGAGGAAAATGTGTACACACACACATAGACACACACCCCCAAGTCCAGCACGACCAGAGCTGAACTGTCCACAGGGGATGCAAACTCTCTGTTGAAACTAAGGGACAATGAAAATGTACAATGCTGAGGAGCTGCCCCTTGGTAGCCTCCCACATGTGTTAAAGGAGAGGGATTTAAGCTCCATGTCTATTGCATTCAATATTAATGCATAAGTTGGTGAGAAAGACAAATAGGAAGTCAGTTGGGCACCTAATACACAAGCTTCTTGCTTTGTAAGACTGTAAGACTGTGTAAGGGAGCAGATGACTTTTCTTTTTATTATGGAGGTTCCACTTAACCAAGTCACAATCCCAGTAAAGGGGAAAGAAAAGGCAAGTCTCTGACTTCTTGGCTTTTGGCTAGTAATCTCTGTGTGGCCTTCCTAAAGCACCTGATTTTATCCATGTTAAGTCCACTCTGTCTGCAGAACAAGTCCCCAGCTTGTGCTACTGCTGTCAGGAGATATGTCTCTCCTTGATCAATATTTACTTAACAAACAGCAGGGATAGGAGAGTTTGTTTAGAGGAATCATGTGTGCACAAGGGTGAATGAATGCTCGGTAAAGTACTTCACCTGTTTGTCTCCTTTCCTAGGATCTTTCTGCTTCAGGCCTCTTGCTGGCGTTTGCTGCCATTGCCCCTGTGAACATGCTCAACGCCACCCTGCTTTAGGACAGTTTAGCAATCAGCTGCAGAAAATGAGCTTCTGAGTAAATATTTTTTTGCCTGTTCTAGAAAAGTTGGAGGGAGAGAAATTCAGGAACTTTGTTGAGTTACTTCTGTGGTTAAAAAAATACTTGATGCTGAAGTAAAGCTGAACCAAACTTCCTAGACTCTTGCACTTATGGAAGAAGCCATTTCAAAGATGATTGAAACGTTTTGTTGTAACAAAATACTGTGTAATTGCCACTGCCAAACACTCCAAGTGTTCTAAAGGGGGAAAAAAAATATACTCAGGTAAAATTGCAAGGAAGGAAGGATGGTCAGCATTTTTTAAAGAATAACTTTAGAAAGGCCTGCTATTCATTTATCCAACTGAAACAGTTGTTTCTGATGCCTGAAGTCATTGCATGCAATTAGCTTTGAGGCATCTGAGTCTAGTTTGGGGAGGGGGGAGGTGGGTTGTATTTTACTTTGTGAATCAGAGTTGTAAAAGCCATCTGAAATATTCATGCAGAATTGTCTGAGAAGCAGTTTCTGTTTTATTTACTGCACAGTAGAACAGCCACAGTGGATTAGCTCTACAATACCCGTAACAAAAGCACAACAGCTGATGCATGTGATGTTAGGAGGTGACAAAACAGTTAAAGTATGCTGCTGGCTACAGGCAAGCAGTCAGCAGATGCAGACAAAAGGGTTTGTGACAAGAATAACTCTCTCTCCAAGGCGAGCAGTCAAGAGTATCCAAAATACCAATACCCTTTTCTCCTTGACATTGTCTTCTTACAGTCAGCATTTTATTGCCCTTTTATAGTAAAAAAACAAAACACAATTCTCTGGAATATCAGCTTTAACTTGACTTTCACAATTCTGTGATCTTTACATCTGTATTGCTTTTTCTGTCATCTAGATTTACCACTTGAGCAAGAATTTTTGGAAGTTTAAAAGATTAACTGTGAGGAAGCCCACCTTTAACAGGATTAAAGACATGAAATACACATATAAATCTTAGAGCAGACCGGTGGCTTGTTCTGTCATTTGGTTTTTGTATTTTTTTCCCCCCCTTTTCTATTAAGAGAGACTTAAGCATCTTATTTTGCTAATGAAGAAATCAGGCTTGGGGAGAAATTAAATGTTTGCTTGACAATGGGAGAGATTTAGGTGCTGGAAAGGGACTGTGAATGAGCTGATGTTTATTTCAGAAGTGTGAAAAATCAGCTTATATATCTCCAGAAAAAAAAAAAAAAAAAAGAGAGAGAGAGAGAGAGAGAGGCTGTCTTCTTTGTAACCTTTGTAATTCCCCTTCTATTCTCTGTGACATTCATTCAGCTGCCAAGCATGTTTGGCAAGGCTTGAGCCAGTGAGCGCACTTCCAGTGACCGCTAACCTTGGTATGTCCTGACACTTATGATGAGTATCTGCAGGACACAGAAGGCAGGCAGGCTGCTATGTCAGGCTTTTATTATGTACTGCAGAGGCTGGGGACAGTCAGTTTAATAAAACAAATCATCCTTGAAGGTAAAGCAACCGGGAAGAGGAGGAGGGCTCGGGGAGGGGAGGAGATGAGAGGAATGGGAGGGAAGGGAGAAAAAGTCTTTGCTGCACAACCCCAAAAAAAATTATTTAACTAATAATTGGTACAAGACAACTCCACAGTGACAAAAAGGGTGAAGGGCCACTGACTGACCACCAGCTTGAGACACGTATCTACTCCTAGTGTGCCCGCCTTCTCAATGGTGATTTTTAAAGTCCATGCATGCCAGCAGAAAGGGAAGCCTGATTCTCTTTGTTGGATTGAAGTCAGGATTGCTTCACTGATTTTCCGTGAGCGGCGCTGACTTAAACTAGCTAAGAGGATCTGCCCTCACCTTTGCAGTCACTTCTGCCCTTTTAGTAACGTTTTCCTTGAGAAGAAGTTCAACAAGTATTTTTAAAGCGTATCACTTTCTGCAGCTGCATTCGTTTCTGTGTGAAAGGAGTGTGTTAGGTCTGACTTGGTTCCAACTTTTGAGCCCCTGGAACTATACTTTTGCTTACATAGAAATAGTTTGTGCTGGGTATTTTTAACAAAGCACTCCCCCACAGTGCTAATCCAAATGGTTCGGCATGGTAGTTGCAGAGGCAAACCCAGGAGTGAAATAGTTCAGGTTTGTTGTTCAAGCCAAGGAAAATGCCAGTAGTTAAAACAGCATAAACAGACAAGAGCAGATGAGAGCTTTAATTCCCTCCCAGTTTTCATAGACAAAGGCTTGAGAAGGGGCACTGTATGGGTCTGATGCATATCAGGTATAAATCAGCATAACTGCACTAAGGCTGGTAGAGCCCTGCTGATTTACACTAGCCAAAAGTTTGGCCTGTTACTTTTTCTTTGGCAGAGGAGCATGCGACAAAGTGTTGATTTCTGTCTGAATCGGGCTGAGGTGGGTCCAGCTGAAGCCTACCTACGCTCCCCCTGAGCAGACCTCATTGTCTTTCCTCCTGGTGAATTGTACAGTGTGAATGTTTGATTGACTGCTGCCACCTGATGCTAAGAAAATGCCCTGGGTTCATACTAGGGATTGTTGGTTCTATTAAAAGCAGCATAGATGGAGTTTATTTGTCACTGAAGCATTTTCTGCAGATGTTCCTACTTCAGAGATGTTCAGTCAGTTAGGTGTAAAGATGCGCTGAATAGGTTGCCATCACTTAGGGTCAGGGAAATGCTACCCCCAGACACATAATTAACATGGCTGACTGATTATTGCCCAGTGAAAAATCTAACTACTCATCCATTTAAATATTTATTTTCAAGCTCTAGACTTCACTAGTATTTTCTTTATTAACCAAAAAACCCCAAAAACCACAGAAACAGCAGCACTGTGTAGTTACTCTTTCTAGAAAGGAAAAATGTTGGCTGATGTACTATCCTGTGGGGATTAATCACAGTGCTATTCACATTACAACATGCAAAGTAATGTGTGTAATCCAGTTTGACATGAAAAATTGCTAATAACATCCCAAAAGGAGAGAGCTATGAACGGTTTTAAATGCCTGAAGAGTAGGGAAGATCTTTGGGAACTTGGCATTTCAAGGCGGTCTCATCAAAGCCCCCCCAGGGCTTTGTTCACTATTATGTTTGTGGGCTGCTCTCTGCAGTCTGTTGTCCTAGGTTCAAAGGGGCCTGGCCCTGCAGATGTGGCGCAGGTACAATGAAGTCAGACCTTAAAAGCTAACTCTTAGACTACACGAAAAGCCTGTGTGTCTTCACTAGGGTGGGAGGCCTGGAAGGTAGTTTCAGGGGGTTCAGACTGCTCAGTGGAAAAGCAGCATCCCCTACCTGGAAAACTTTGATATGCAAAGGTTGAAATTGAGTGACAAAGGCTCTGCTTAAAACCAAGGGGTGTCACTTTGATGCTTAAAGTTGTCATGGGAGAGGTAGGAGATTTTGAATTTGGACTTTGTGCTTCTCATATAGGTGCTTGTAATTGCCTCCCTCTCATGTCCAGAAACGTGGAAGAAAGGCATCTAAACACTGTCCTCTGTAGTGGACACCAAAATTGAAAGATGTAAACTCTAAAGCTCATCAGTTTTTGCCCTCATGAGCAATCATCAGAGTGTGCACCAATGAAATTGTTATCTACTATATTTCTTCTTAGCATCATGTAGTCAACAACTCCTTCGCATAAGGCTGGGTGATAGATTGGGCTGAATGATCTTGGAGGTCTCTTCCAACCTGGTTGATTCTGTGATTCTATGAATACCAAGGAGGTTGAACAGCAATGAACAGTTGGAGCACGTGAACATAGAAGTGTGTTGTTTTTTGTAGCAATGCAGGAATGAGACAAGCATGGTATCTGTTGCAGATGTATTACCAAGTGGCCAAACAGCAGAGTGGTTGTGGGAAGATTTTAAGTATTTCTTTGAGCTGGAGCGACAGAAACATAACAGTTATTTTCTTCCCTCACAATTCCTGTTCAAATTGCCTCAAATAGCCCCATCGAATGCCTTCTTTGTCTCGTCTATACCCAAGAGCCCCACAGCCTTGAGGCTATGGAGGAAGACAAGGTTAAGGAGGAGGCTTTCGTGGTTGACAGGGACTGGGTTAGTGAGGACTGGGTTAGGGAACAGTTACGTAAACTGAACATCCATGGGTCCTGATGGCGTGCACTCTCGAGTGCTGAAGGAGCTGGCACAGGTCATTGCCAGACCACTCTCCATCATCTTTGGTAAGTCTTGGTGGACAGGAGAGGTGCCTGGGGTTTGGAGGAGGGCAAACATCACTCCAATATTCAGAATATGGAAGAAGAAGGACCCAGGTAACCTCACCTCCGTCCCTGGAAAGATAATGGAGTGGCTTATCCTCATCGCTGTGCTTAGCCATATCAAGGACAAGAAGGTCACTGGGAGCAGTCAGCATGGTTTTACAAAGGGGCAGTCATGTTTGACCAACCTTATAACCTTCTATGAGGACGTAACCAGGTGGATAGATGATGGAAGAGCAGTGGATGTGCTTTACCTTGATTTCAGTAAAGCATTTGGCACTGTCTCTCACAGCATCCTCGTAGCTAAACTGAGGAGGTGTGGTCTGGGTGATGGAGTAGTGAGGTGGATTGGGAACTGGTTAAAGGAAAGAAGTCAGAGAGTTGTGGTCAATGGGATAGAGTCTAGCTGGATGCCTGTAACTAGTGGAGTTCCTCAGGGGTAGATACTGGGACAAGTATTATTCAATGTATTCATCAGTGACCTGGATGAGAACGTGGAGTGCACTGTCAGCAGGTTTGCTGATGACACCAAGCTGGGTGGAGTGGCTGCCACAGCAGAGAGTTGTGCTGCCATTCAGAGAGACTTAGGCTGAGAGTTGGGCTTGGAGAATTTTAATGAAGTTCAACAGGGGCAAGTGTAGAGTTGTGCACCTGGGAAAGAGCAATCCCACATATGAGTATAGGCTGGGGACTGAACTGCTGGAGAGCAGTGAAGAGGAGAAGGACTTGGGAGTGCTGGTGGATGGAAGGATGGCCATGAGCCAGCAGTGTGCTCTTGTGGCAAGGAAGGCCAAAGCCATTCTGAGGTGGATTAGAAGGGCTGTGGTTAATAGGTCGAAGGAGGTTCTCCTGCCTCTCTGCTCTGCCCTGGTGAGGCCTCATCTGGAGCATTGTGTCTAGGTCTGGGCCCCCCAACTCAAGAAGGACAGGGAGCTGCTTGAGAGAGTACAGCACAGAGCCACAAAGATGATTAAGGAAGTTGAACATCTTCCTTATGAGGAGAGCCTGAGGGAGCTGGGGCTGTGCTGCTTGGAGAGGAGGAGACTAAGGGGTGACCTCATTCATGTTTATAAATATGTAAAGGTGAGTACAAGAAGGCTGGAGCCAGGCTCTGCTGGGTGATGCCCAATGACACTGGGCAATGGGTGGAAGTTGAGGCATAGGAGGTTCCATGTGAACCTGAGGAAGAATTTTTTTCCCTGTGAGGGGGACAGAACACTGGAACAGGCTGCCCAGGGAGATTGTGGAGTCTCCCTCTCTGGAGATATTCAAGAACCGTCTGAATACGTTCCAGTGTGATCTGGTTTAGGTGATCCTGCCCTGGATGGGGCTGGACCAGATGATCTTTTGAGGTCCTTTCCAGCCCCTGACATTCTATGATTCTATGAATGAAGCATTTCCACAGAAGGCAGCCTGCCTTTGGGAGCAGAGGAAACCATGCCGGGACTAGATTTCACTCTTGGATGTAGACAGAGTACTGCTGCTGTGGAGCTTCTGGAGGCAGTTTGTCATCTGGTGTCAGGGGCAGCTGATCTCATGCTTATCTGATGGCAAAATCTGGCTAGCAAACTGCTTGTGTTTCCCCAGCAGTGGTAGGTGAGTGAGGCTCCAGTACTCTACCTTACCAGGTTAAACACACACATTTCCAGACAAGGTTTCTGAAAATGGCTTCTAAAGGGAGAAGGAAAAAACCCCTGAGGTACAGGATATGGTACCGACCCAGATCTGGCAATCTGGCATTCAGCACACGAGTGAGGTCTCCCCAGGTGTCTGTTGGCCACCACAGGAATGGTTGCAGTGGCCCCTGCTATAGGTTGGAGAATTCTCTTGGTGGAGCGGGCAAAGAAGAGCAGTGGGAGAACACCTGCTATTCTAAGCATGCTGGCTACCGGCTGGCTGTGTGTTAGCAGTTCTAGAGCTGTATTCCTGTATTAAAAGCAGAAAAGAATACCTTTATGGAGATGACCTCGACCTTGTAACTGACCTACAGTTCATTATAGTGGTTGCTTTTGAATCATGTAAGGCAGAGGGTAAGAAGGTGGTGCTAGTGCCTGAGACATCTATTTAGGATGAATTACTAAAGGTTGGAGATAACTTTTTTTTTTAAACATTAAGCTCCAGAGTGTCCAAGTGAGAGCTATGAGGATTATTAGGGGACTGGAGCACTGCCTTATGAGGAGAAGCTGAGGGACCTGGGGCTGTTTAGTCTGGAGAAGAGAAGACTGAAAGGGGATTTAATACATGTTTATAAGTATCTGAGGGCTGGGGGTCAGGAGATTTGCAACAGGCTCCACTCACTTGCTCCCTGGGACAGGACAAGAAGAAATGGATGTAAGTTGCAGCACAGGAGGTTCCAGCTCAACACAAGAGGAAACTTGTGTTGAGGGTCACAGAGCATTGGCACAGGCTTCCCAGAGAGACTGTGGAGTCTCCTTCTCTGGAGACTTTCAAGGCCTGTCTGGACCTGTTCTGGCAGGGGTGCATTGGACTCGATGATTTCTTTGAGTCCCTTCCAACCCCTAACATCCTGTGAAGCCATTGTTCAGGGACTGCTGCGAGTAGTATTCTGCTAGCTGGCCATTTGGCTCACCAGTGAAGTGACAGTGACATTTGGAAAACCCAGATAAGTTTAAGGCATTGCAGCTAAGGAACCACTTGGAGCACAACGCACCCATTGAAAAGATTGGGGGTTTGTTTGTAGACTTCTGAAAAAGAAGAGAAGACCATAATGTTTCCCAAGAAAGCCATCTTATGGAGATCTCCTGCACAGCAGCCACCGAAGCAAGCCCTTAGCTGAAAGCTCGCTTGCTTGCTTTTAAACTATGGACAGCACTCAGAGATACTCTGAATTTCTTTGATACCTTTCAGCACTAGTTGTGACCAAAGTTAAACATAGAGGTACACAGGAGTTATGCTTTCTATGTGTGCATAACTTTTGTATCAGTTCCCACATGGAGAGAAGAACATAGTTGTAAATGCATGGGTAAGATATCAAGCGGAGATTTCTCTCCTTGAAGACAATGTGTTTGTTTCCCCTCCTGCTAATTATATCCTATAAATCCCCTACTCTCCAAACTCAGACAGTAACATTTTGTTACCTACATTCTGTCAGTAGACTTTACAAAGGTCTCTAACACATGTTATAAAAGTTATTGCTATAGTACTATATATAACATCTTTGCATAAGAGAATAGAAGGCTGCCGCATTTAGAAAATGCAGGTGCTATGTAAGCCCCTTTCTGAAAGAAAGAACTTAGCTCAGTTTCCTTTGAAGAACCAGAGACTTGAAATTGAAAACTGTATTAATGCCATTGTCTCCTTGTATCAGCAGGTTCCAGAGAGATTCCTGGAAGTGGCTCAGATCACGTTACGAGAGTTTTTCAATGCCATTATCGCAGGCAAAGATGTTGATCCTTCCTGGAAGAAGGCCATATACAAGGTCATCTGTAAGCTGGACAGTGAGGTCCCCGAGATTTTCAAATCCCCAAACTGCCTACAAGAGCTTCTTCATGAGTAGAGAGTTCAGCAGCTATTTATGAATGTATGAAAAGTAGCAGTCCCCTTCTGATGCCCAAGTCACGTGTCTCTATTTTAATTTCATATATATGTGTATCACATACATATATATGAATATGAAATTAGACTATGATTCCTCCTGGATTTAAGTTTTCGGTTGGTTCCAAGGGGATGGTTGTTTTACTTCAGCCTTCAGTTTACTTTTGCCCGAGACCCTTAACGTTTGGAGAACCAACGGGGTTAATTTTCAGGGAGAAGAGTTTGGAAGCTTGTAAAAGCCTGTCTTAGCAAAGTTAGGGCATTATGTTTAAAAATGCTTTGTCAGATTTATTGCTTGCTGCAAAGTGGCATTTTGTCTTGGTGAGACTAATGTCATGGCACAATACTACAGACAATGAAGTTTATATTATGTTTATACTGCTAAAGGTCTGAACTCTGTGGAGTCACCTCATAAGCTTCGAGCTTTGTCTTATTTTATATTCTTTTTAACCAATAATTAGATTGTTTCATACTACCAAAAACAAATAAAATTAAGACAACAGCTGGTTTAGGTACTCACTCCAAGAAGTGATACCCCCCCCCCCCCCCCCCCAAAAAAAAAAAGCAAACCCTGTTCTTTATATTTTTCTTTACAGAAAAGATAAATGCCCTGCACCAGTAATCAGTGTGCCCAATGGTTGGTTCCCTAAATTGCAGCAAGGGATGTTTGCACAAATTAAGTACCATTTTTTGCAGGGTGAGGCCAGTAATTCATGCACGATATTGTATCAATCACACTAATTCTGGAACACGGTCAGCTTATTAAAGCGGAAGCATTTCACTCTCCATAGAGTAAAAATGAAACCTTCAGCATCCTATCTTGCCATGTCTTGGTCTTACTTTAAGTGGTATTAGTCCCTGAAATGATTCTTTTCTTAGCCCGTTCTGCCCCTAAAAATCTCCTTTCCAGTATACAAAAGTTTTCTGTTTGTTTTCTGTTTGACATCTGTCCTGAAAAAGCACTTTTTGACTGACCTTAGCTGTAGTAGAAGAAAGCGTCCACCTCACAGTGTTGAGGCAAAGTTTAACAAGAAAATGAAAAAAAAAAAAAAAGAAATAGAAAGAAAGGAAGAAAAAGACTTGTTTGTAGCTGTAAAATATAATTAGTCTTTTCTTAATCAGAGAAGAATAAAAAATAAAAATAAAAACCATTTTCATAAAGATCTAATCAAGCCAATACAGTGTCCTCCTGGCTATACAGGGTTCAGATAGCCAAATTGGATCTTGAAAATTTACAGTAAGTGCAGCTTAGAAAAAAAAAAAAAAAAGAAGAAAATAAAGAACAACAAACCCAAAAACCAAACCTGTTTGAGCAATGTGCTGCACTTGGCTTCTAAAGCTGGAGCTTGTCTTGACCAAAATCTGAGCTACAGTGTGAAGTCCACGATGAGGCTGGGTTAACCTGAATGCTATATATACCACAACATGCCAGCAGACAGAAAGAAAGCTAGCTGCTAGTTCTCATGCTTTCTTCAGTGGCTATCTTTTTCTCATGTTTTCAGAAAGGTATTGTCTCCACAAGTTTGGGGGAAGGTTGAATATGCTATGGCACTCTGTATTTGTCATTTTCTCTGTCGTCTCTTGTGCAGATGCAGTAAGAATTTATTGTTATCATCAATAGTATTTTCCCCTACATAATTCAATCTGAATAGAGGAAGGTCCTAATTAGCTGTGAATTATATTTAGACCGTTGAGGATATTGATATCTTATTTCTTTATTTTAAAATTACATTTTGACTTTGGAGAGTGAAAGTTTACCCATGTGACTAAAGAGCTGACCTGATCATTGCAATTTCACTTCATTTACAAATACTGCTGATAGACAGAAATGTATGAAAGCAATTATTGTTAGCAGAAAGCCTTAAAAACCTGCTGACTTCAAATTAAACAGCACAATCCTGTGATTCCCTGTCGTTCTTTTCAAGCATTGGCAGTATCTGTGGAGTATAGGCAATGCAGACAATAGCATGGGATGAAGTGCCAACATTTTCACTATGCATTAAAAGCAAAACAAATCTTGATCTTAGACTCCATGAGAGTACCTAATACTGTATGTATTCTTACAGCAGGCAGGATGTGTCCTCTTTTCTCTTTTCACTTTTCTCTTTTTAATTTGCTTTTCTTTTTTCTTTTCCCTTCATTTATACTTTCTTTTTCTTTTATTAACTTTTTTTTCCTCTCCTTTCTTTTACTTTATTTTATTCCCTTTTCTTCTTTCCTTTTTCTTTCTTTTCCCTTTTTCTTTCTTTTTTTGTGCAAGATTTGGTAAACATTACACTTCATAAAGATGTAACTCACACAAATTCTGAATAAGAAAGGATGAAAATTGCATTCATGCACTTTTTGATTTCTGGGAAGAAGTGGCATAAAATGCTCAAGTTTCAATACAATAAGTTTATCATTGGCATACCATCAGATACAAAATCTAACACTGCATTGTCACCTTGGACATAAGAAAGCAAAGCCATACTTTAGTCATGCTATGTGGACATACTACTAGCTACCATCTCAATATGTGATTTTACCATTGCTTTTATTATGTTGTTGTTGATGTTTATTATTATTATTAATATTATTATTAATTATTATTATTTGGCTGCAATGTGATTCACATAATCTAAATAAGTGAAATTGTATACTCAACACTTGATGTTGTTGCATTTATTTATTTATTTATAAGTAGCATAATCTCAATAGCAAAAGAGGTGTAGGAATTAAGAGTAGAAAATTAATCTTAAAAGCAAAATAAAGCCCTCCTCGGTCTGAAAAAGGAATAAATGATAATTTGATCTTTTCAGTTATGTGATTTTTTTTCCCCTGCAGTTTATAGCCATATTGCCTTTGTGCCTCCCAATACACTTAAAATTATAAATCCATGGCATAGCTCCCACTAAATTTGAAGTAGAAAGCAGTTGCTTACAAACGATCTCAATCGTATTCCACTGAAAATGGCTAAAAGGCAGGAGGCTACTTTTATTGTGATGAAAAGTTTACATAGGGAAAAGAGTTGCAAAAATCCACCCAGAAAACCCCTCGTTGCCATTCATTTACTGCTAATTCAGATTTATTTCTGCATATAAACTTGAGGTTATAGTCTGTGCCTAGACCTTAAATGCACCAGCGGAAGGATTAAAAAAAGAAATCCTTCAAAAATACCATTTCCCCCTCCCCCCCCCCACGAGTCCAATTGTTCTTGTGCCTTCTGTGGCTTACAATTTTCATCTTTTAAACTTTATTTTTTTTCCCCAAGTACTACAGCTGCAATAAACACCAATTTTTTTTAATTTATTTTGATTTCGATTTTTAAATTCTTTTTTTTCCCCCAGCTGTTTGACATAATGTTGATAGCTATGCATATTTTGTGTCTTTTAAAAAACTTTAAAATGTAAAAAAAAAAAAAAAGCAAAAAAAAAAGCAGGAGAATAAGTTTTTGAAGAAGAGACTTTTTAGAACAGTTTGATAACGCAAATTATTTTTTTCCTCGATCGTTTGAGCAGCAATTCAAGTTTTGAAAATTCTTGTAGAAGCCAATTTTTTGTAACTGTGGTGCAAATCTTGTGTTTTTCTTAGCCTGATGAAAAGTAGTATAGAAGCAATATTTCATACGTGACAAGATGTGCATATACATATACGTATGCAGGCACGCACAGAGACAGAAGGTGCGGGTGTGTGTATGTATGTATATATACACAGGGACACACACACACACAATCGGCGTATGAAGTGAAAAGCTTACCTTTTTCCTATCTAGATTTAAGAACCTATTTTAGACATTTGTTATGTTTTTTGTGAAAAGAATGTTCTATTTGAAACTACAAAACATTTAATTCTTACTGTATCTCTGGTTGTTTAATGGGAACGTTTCGCATTTAATGGTAAACACGTGGAAGATGTTAGAATGTAGTGATTATTTAAGAACGTGTTCACCCATGGATTCCTGAGGTTTGCTTTGTGCCTCTGAGTATTATTTTAATTCAAGTGTTTTAAGTTTGCAGAATCTTTGTTACTGTACCAGGTATGTGGGTGAACATTGAAAATGGAGGGGAACTTTTATAAAGCAATGTAAATATTCAACCTTACAGCCGTTCTTGCATAAAGACATAAGATTTTAATAACTACATTCTGAAAACATCTGTTGGATTTATAAGAAACACTACAGTAATTGTATAGATAGTTGAAAGCATTCTTGAAAATCCAGTTCTCTACTTTTAAAAGTCTCTTTCATCAGATGTCAAGGGAATGGGTACTGCAGTTTCTGTAAAATTGCAGGTTTTTTTTTTTTTTCCTATGTATATGAAGTCAGTTAATAGAAAAATGTTTTTTTCCACAGGTTAATATTAACTAAGAAATAAAGGTGAAGATGTTGTGGCTTTAAAGATAGGATTTTCACCAGCAGCATTGAAAGATTATACATATATATATATACAGAAAGATATATATATATATTAAAAATGGAAAGTGGTTTACAAAACCCCCAAAATGAGCACTGTACATGAGACGTGAAAGCAAAAAATAAAAACAAACTATATTTGCCATGTGTAATATAGAGCAATCATTGGTGTTAATAGTGCAAATGTTTCCTTCTGGTACCATGTGTTTGAAAATTCCAATACACATTGTTTTCAAAAAGCTCCCCTTAAGGAATGTAACTGGTTTATATGAGTAAGCAGTTACTGTATTGCACTTAAATGTTCTGTTGAAGGAAATGCAATTTTGTTTTCTGTAGAACTGTTGGTTGTAAACCATCTATAAACTGAAAGCTAAAAATGCTCATATTTAGAGCTGGGATGAAAACTGGTATTTAACCTTTGTATCTTCTTAGGAATATCCTTTTTAGTGTATGAAAGGTGGTGGCACTATGACTTTAGTCTTTTCATCTGAGCCACAGTCACCTCTCTCCCGAAGCAGCCACCTTCTGAATGCACAAATGTACTGGGATATGTAGAAACAAATCTAGAAGAAACAGTGAGCTCACATTTTTTTTTCCTCTAAGATCCATCCTTTCTGCATTAATTGTACCACTCAAGTGAGATATTAGACACAGTAAGCATCTCATTATCATACAACATGTAAGAGTCGGAAACTTTTAAAAGAGAAGGAAAAAGAAAAAGCCTCTTTAGGTTGGTTTTAATGCTGCCCAGAAGAGTCAAAGGTTAAGATTTAAACTGATATTGTCCCAGCCATTACTCATATGTATATAGTTACAAAAGTGACAAAACACTGCCTTTATATTATTTAGCAATATGTTGTAAATAGCATTATTAAGCTCCTTTTTTTTTTTGTAATAAAGACCCTTTAATTTGAAGATAGTACAATAACTGAACTGATAAAAGTCAAGTTTTGATTTTTTTTTAATTTTAATTTTTTAATTTTATTTTTATTTTTTAGCTAGAGGCAATTTCAACTGTGGATGTTTGGTTGTTTGGTTTCTTTTTTTTTGTTGTTGTTGTTGTCTGTTGTTCTGAAGACTTTGCATAATTTATTGGTTTAATTTATCCTAATTTATTTGATGAAGGTGTACAATTTTGTATTACCAAGGATGTACTGTAATATTAATTGATGACAAGATAAAACAATAAGACTCCCCTGTCCGTTTGGAAAAAGAAAAAAAAAAAAAGGTGCAGTAGACAATTGATTGGGAAAAAAAAAAGAAGAAAAAATACAATTCTAGCTTGGCAGCTACTAAATTTAAGGTAAACACAGGAAAAATGTTTGGGGGGGTGGGGGCGGGAGGGGGTTGGATTTTATTTTGTGTGTTTAAAGCTTTTGTATACTCTCCAGACTTTTACCTTTTTGCTTTGTACCACTTAAAGGATACAGTAGTTCAATTGCCTTGTGTGCCTTCCATCTTCTCTAAACTGAATGTATGTGCAGTATATATGCAAGCTTGTGCAAAATAAAATATAAATTACAAGCTCATTGCCATTGTTTGTATTTATTTCCCAAAGTTTATGCTGCCCCATAGCAAGAGGAGAAGCACTGAACTTCTGCTGCAGCCAGGCTGTGCCCAGTGCTGTAACCCTCTGAAGGTTTTCTTTTCCCCTTAGTTGGAATTATTTATTAATGAGCCTGCCAGCCCTCTTGCAAAATGGATATAATGATTCATCTAATCTGGTGTTCTACCTCCACTACCAGTTAAGATAATGCATGTTATTTTGCAATAGTCTATCAGACAAGGAGTAACTCCCTGCAAGAGACATTATATCTGAGGTCTTTAAATTAAACATAGCCAAGGTGAGCTAGAATGTACTTGTATATGATGTTTAATGCTAGTGTTCTGCAACAGGGAGTTCCCCAAGCTGGGTGAATGCAGGATGTTGTTTGTTTTGATGTGCTTCACATTTGCTCCTGCTATCAATTTGTCCTTTTTAATGGTAGTGTCCAGATACTGTTCTCTTTTCTACTACAATCTATCACTCTTTCTTGAATCACTTCTTTTTTGAGCTGCATAATGAATAGCATTATATATATATATATATATAACTAATCTATTCTTACACAGTTCCTCAAAATGCAAGTCTCATTTGTTCATTGGTTTGCTTTAGTCCTTTGCTATTGCTTCATATACGTTTCTTAACATTTTGAAGTTGAGCGACCCTTTGATTTACATTATTGTCTGCATTTCAGATATGAATGGTCTCTTTTTGGCTTAGAATTTAGTGCAGATGGCAGTAAGATGGTAGGTTCTTTGGATCACAAAAACATGCAACATTTTTCTGATTTTTGAAGAAGGAGTATGTTAAAAATATGTTTTCAGCTGAGGTCATTTATTTTCAGAATCTTCCCTGATTCAGCCTCAAGACACTGTAGAGCAGAGCTGAAGTCTAAATCCAGCTTCAGCTACACTGTAGCAACCAAATAAATACTTCCTATCTGAAATAACAATTACAACTCCGTGTGGTTTTATACAACTGGAGTTGCATTTGCTGGGCCGCAGCAACATGAAGTGTAAAAGAGGTCTGTGGAAGGTCCACAAGTTGCATCTCTGCAACTGATAGTCATTTAGGTGTGAGTTCATCTCCGTTTTTACTCCAAACAAAATGTCTCCTCAGTTCATATCTATCCCCATTACCAAACCAACATACTAGAAGCATTTTCAGGTCGAACTACATGACATTCAGGTCATTTCACTGGGAACCAGCTGCCACACAGCACTTACTAGTCATCCGTGTATTCAGGAGGTTGCTAAGACCATGGCATGGTAAGCAGGGCAGACTGCAGTGCCTGAAATGAGCACGTCAAGCAAGGTTCCTGGCTCATTCACTCCAGAAAGCCTCCAGCCTTGAGGAGGTCCTCTGCCAAGCTCAGTTCAGGGCAAGCACAGGCATCCCAAGAGGTAAGTGCTGAGAGACCATGAAAATGCTTTTCTTTTCAGAGGGAAGCCAAAGACAGGGGAGAGGAGACTAAAACCAAGCAGCTGGTTAAGTACGTCATAGCAGAGACTTAAAAAGGCAGCTACAGATTACATGGGACAGCTCATTTTTGTGTTGGTTATTAGGACTCAACGAAGGAGAGGAAGGTCATCCTCAGATGCCCAGTTAGTGGGCGAAAGGATATGAGGTACATGAATAATTACTTGCTCACTCTGTCCCTTGATCATTTCTTCACTCAAATGCACTAGTTCTATGAAATACAAGACATTATTTGCCATTTTACCCTGCAGTGGAAAGCACACAGATCTCTAAATAAGAAATCCTAGCTGTTGGCATCTCAGAGTACTGCAGGAGTTCAGAGCTAGACTGGAGCTTGGCAAGTAGTCCCTGTCACTGCAGAGGGCCAAATCAACTTTCCCAGGCTTCAAGCACCCTGAAATGATCCAAATTCTGCAGATCTGGCCATCTGTGCTTGGAAATCCTCAGTTCCCCTAACGCCTGGAATCTTTACAATAAGGAAGATGCTATGTTCTAGCTTAAAAATCATAAGGAAGGCATGAATCATCCCTGACCAAGGCAAATAGATCACCGAGACCAGCACTAGGAAATGGGGTCTTTTAAATGTCACATTACTGAGAAGCTGAATGTAGGAGGCTGCATTTGCGATTTGAAAGCCTGAAAGAGTTAACCATGCTCGTTTTCTTGGTCTGTACCCTTATTTATGCCCAGTCTAGGTTGTGCCAACACAATTTCTATGGAGATGATCCCTTCTGATCCAGTCTTCCCTCTTTGTTAGGAGGGAAAGGGAACTGACGGGTGAGTTGCAGCACACAACTGACTGCATTTAGGAAATAAGGGCAAACAAGTCCCTCTCACTGCAGTGGGTCACAGTGTTTCCCCAAACAGACTAACCTGACTCCATTTCAATATATGGCACAGCATTTATTATAACAGCACAATGAAGAAAATAAATCTTTGCTAAAGCTTGTTGTGAAACGGGTATGGAAGGCTCCCATGGTGGTGGCAGAGATAAAGGGGCAGGAGTGGGAAGGTTGTTTCCCTGTATGGTCCAAGTCTCTGGCCCTCCAGGCACATTGCAAGGCCTGCCTGTTCTCCCAGCTTTTCAGCAGGCAGGGGCATTTGGAGAAGCTGCTTATAAAAGCCCCATCACTCAGAAATCCATTATTTGCCACAGCGCTTTCTTTTGTGTACAGCTTATATGTATCACCGACATAGCCGAAGCTCAGACACGAAAGAGCTATCTTATTTTTACCTATTAAAATGTTTTTATACACCAAAACCAATTCTCGTTGGCTTAGGTTAGCCTGGCTCTTTCCAGAGCTGCAGAGCAGAGTGAGACACTGACTCGTGCAGAGAAAGGACCCCCACACACACACACACCTCACTCTGCCCAGAATCTGGGCGGCTGTGATTGCATTTTCATGAATAATTCCTAGCCGAGTGAATAGTTGTACTTTCCCATTTATTTGGGAATCAGTGTGAAAAAGCAAACAAACAAACATGCTATTTGCTTCACAACAGAACACATAAGAAGGAACTGCTGTTTGTGCTTAAAGGCAGTTAATTACATGCAGAGTTTAATTTTATTCTTTAAAATTAGTCTTAAGGTTGAGTCTCTAGCTAGGCAAAGGAAATACATTTCTTTTTAGAGAGTAAGATGGCACAGAGAGCTAAAGAAATACTACCAGCTCCAATGTAAATATGTTTGCAAGAGACCTGCCAGTCAAGCAGCTGTGGGAGGTAACAGGGGAGAATGCATGAGAGGAAAAAGTCTTGTGGCAACAGTGGCCAGTTTCATTATGGCCACTGCCAGACTGTGAAACAACTCTGGGGGCTTGAAATCCTATTGCCTATTAAAACTGGGCATGACAGCTCTTTTTTATGCTTCACCAACCAGAGATGGAACTGTGTCCTAGGGGAAATAAGGAAAAATATTTATTACAAGTGTTTAACACCTTTTAGTACAAAACAACCCTAATATGCAGCACTCAAGGATAATTCACACCAGCACATGTAAAACCGAGGGGAATCGCTTATCAGCTCAACAATTTGGTCAGAGCTTTAAAAGGAAGATATGATCTTCCAGTCAAAACCCTCAGACCAGATATCTGGGAAGTGGATGCACTTCAGATTTTCTTTCTTTTTTACAGTTTCTTAGTAATGGACACGAGACTTTGGCAACATACCCGTTCCATGGACTGCTTGGCTGCCTGACTAGGGCAAGCCAGATCAAGCCATTCAGATAGGAGACTTACCTGCCCCTCATATATGCCAATAGTTGGCATATATAAGAAAGCTGCAGAACAGTCAGGGGCAATAGTTGGCATACATAAGAAAGCTGCAGAGCAGTCGGGGTAGATCTTACACAGCCCATGAGGCTGAGGTTTAAATCGCTTTAAAGGTTTAGCTGTAAAACATGCACCTTGAGCTCACCTTTGTTTGCAAACAGCCTGGAAGCATGAGGACACTGGGGTCAAGGGGTGCATTTCACATCTTTCCTAATGAACTGTATGGGTTTAGAACAAGCAAAGTATACCATGAAAATCACTGCTTTCTGCTATCAACCTATGTGCTTTGCTGGAACCTAGCTCTTCATGAAACCTAGAGCCCAACTGGGGAGCTCCACCACACACCAACTGCCAAAGGGAAAAACCTTGAGCACCTTCAGAAGGCTGAGCTCAAAGCTTCTCATGCTGCCGGCTGCGTGTCCCCATTTTATAGACAGTGAAAGGGAGATGCAGGAGGGTGGCACCTCCTCCCCAGGGCCACTGCCAGCCCTCTCTGCATTACTCATTAACGCTCGCCGTTACTCGTTAACAGCCCGAGCAAGGGCTTGCGTCGCAGCCCTTGCAAAGCCACGGCTTTATATTGCACAACCGACGCGCTGCTGCCGTTCCTGGTTTATTTGCTAGCAGCAACCTTGCTCCCTGGCATCCTTTTGCATCCCTGTGAGCCACCGGAGCTGGTATTTTAAAACACTCTTCACCCAGCTTGCGCAGAATCTGGGGGCAACCCTGGAGACGCCGGGAAAGCCTGTCTGTAGGGAGGATTGCTCGCTGCCCACAAGCCACCTAACTCCCTCCTCGGTGCTAGTACACACCATTGGGAAGAGCCAGCTGCTTAAACAGTCTTCTGCCCTTCCAGAAATTTCTGAAGTATCCAGGAGACTTTCACCAGGGCCACAGCCAGCTGCGGCACAGGGAGGCGCGGGGTGGACATTGCAGCTGCTGGAGGGGGCTACGGTGTGACAAGATGGGAAACCTGGCTCTGCTCTGGGCAGGTGGGCACTCCTTGAGGCTGACCCTTACTCTGGGATCTGCAGCCTCTGGGCTAAGCAGGGCCTGGAGGACAGCAGTGGCACCAAGGGTCTACACCCCTTAACCACAGCTGGGAACTTTCACAGCGGGGGGGGTGAAGCCAAGTAGTGCACACGCTTGCCCTTCACGTAGCTCCCTCCTGCTATGTCCAGATTTCAGCACCATTTTCATGCCTTTTTGAGGAAGGGACGTGGAAAGAGGGGGGTTTTGTCAAGGTAACTATAGCAGCAGCCCCAGCAAACAGACACCTATGTTAGCCCCAGCAAAAGACCTGTACAACTGCCCTCTGATTCTGGATACAGTGTTTATATCACCTGCAAAATTCAGGATTTGTTCAAAATGTGGTACTGTTTTTTAATATTTTTAATAATTGTGTCAGTCATATATAATTGTTATTGTTGTCATTATTAACCTTAAGGAACTTTGTTCTTCCATAAATATAAATGAGGCATATTTATCCTTAATCTGATTTCAAATGACCTGAAAAGAGGATCAAAAAAGTGCAAGATCACTACACAGCAAGGGAGGAAATGTTGGGGGGGGGGGGGGGGGGGGGGGCAGTGAGGGTGTTGACTGTAAAAGAAAGAAAATGATCCCAATTCTAGCACTGCTGGGAAAACGTGAAAGTTATTGCCACACAAAGAACCTCTTGAACTGCTTTGCCTTCCAAAATTTCTACTGCACTCTGCAGTTACTTGTGTATGGCAGAAGCAGCATCTTTGTATTATATGAACAGTCTGCTTCATAATCAAATACCATCTGTCGCTACATCTGAACTTGTTTTCAACATCTGTGCGTTCTGGTCTTAACAAAGCTTTAAAAACTAATTCAAAAACTTTCACAGATCACTGACTAAATATGTACATTTACCATCTTTCATATTGGTTTAAAATATTTCTTCTATAGCTGCATCCCCTTGGTTGGGAATAGTTAAGATGTATACACTGAGTTGCTTTATTAAGCTTATTTTCTAATGGCCTTGGGTAGCCAAGTGCAAAAGAGGGACACTTGCTCAGGCACCGAGAGGACCCATCATATTCTTTCTTGGTGCCAATACAGTCCCTTTCTGCCAATGAGAAACCTGAAAGTTGATCAGCTACCATACCCCAATTACTCAAAATGACACTACAGATAAAACTGCAACCAAGGGGAGAATCAACTGTATGGCTTATATGCTGCTAAAGTGTGTCTGAACAAATGGTGAAGTAAAATCATGAGAGCCCTCAGGAGGATAAGTACGTTGTTACTTTGCACATGCTTCAGAAATGTGAAGTACATCTTTACAGAACTTTTGGCCAACCCCCTGGCAGATGTTGACCAGTTTTGCTTATGTATACATCAGTTGCAGAACACTAAAACAGAGATTGGAAATTTTAATTTAGTCAAGGCAGTTGGGCTAAAATGATGGCTTTTGTTGAAACCATTAAATAGAGCTGCCTAATGAAGTACAGTACAGCACTGGCAAGCCGAGCCCTGATGAGATGCAGCAGCTTCCAAACTGCAGCCCTGCAAAGGGGAAGAAGGAAGCTTGCAAGTCTTTAACTAAAGTGGAGCGGCGACAGCCCTTGTAAAGCTGCGTTTGATTTTGTGTTTGAGGGCAGATGCACTTGTACATTATCGCCCTGACATTTTAACCATTAGTTGGAAATGTGCCGTTGCAGTTCCTGCCATATATTTCTCAATCCTATTTGTTAGAAAGTGAGCTAATAGACAGTGTGATGAAGTGATCATAAATTCACTTTCAAAGGGCACTTGGGTTCAGAGCCTAAAGATTGAATATGGCAAATTCTTAGGCATAGGGAAGAAGGTGGGGGCCAGGAGGGTCATTCCCACTGATGGATTCAGTGATTGATTCCACTACAGAACTATACTTGCCCTTTACTTGGCTGTTTAGCACAGAATAGCTGTAATAGGTTCCCAATCCATTATTCCTCTTCCTCCTAGGGTCACTATGAAGTTGAAAGAAAATATAACCTTGGCTATGATAAAATAAACTTTAACATTATCAGGTGTTTGGAAATTGGAAGGTGGCTGATTGCTTCATACAGGATAGACACAAACACACACAAAGGGTTATAATATAATGCTCTGGGACACCTCTGACAAATGGTTATTGCCATTCAGTATTGGTTTTTTGCTCATGCAATAATATGGTGTCATGCAAGTCCACACAGCCTTGAAATTCTTCTTATCATACATAGCCTTCCAAAACCCACATGCAGTGTGCTGCCTTTTGGGTGGTGATTAGCAGCATTTCTTTTTTTAAGATAGGTGGCTTTGGGGGGAAAAAAATTGCTTTGAGAGAGCAAAAAAAACAAACTGAAATGCAAGATGAAAATGAGTGGTTTGGCACAAGGCAACCCCAAAATACTTTCAATAATTAGGAGAGACTTACACTCCATTTCACTGTTCTATGTGTTACATAGTACAGAGCAAGTGCCACTGTAGTTAAGTGTTTGTCAGCATTTCCCTTGTAAATCCTGGTTTTCCAGAGGGTTGCTATTACTTGCCAATTTCAAATCATCCTGGGCTAACACTCACTGTACACATTGTCAACCCAGATGCAAATTTCTTTCATTGTTATTACTGAAAATGAAATCAAGTGAAGCTGCTGGGGCTTAGTTCATGGCAAAAGATAACGGTTTGGAGGTAGGGGTGTATGTATGCTTTTTGTTCCCTGTTGGGATTTTGTTGTTGCAATGGTCTGAGTCAAATGGGTTTGTTCTGAAAGGGATGGGAAACAAAGACAGCATATGGATATTTTTATGCACCCCCAAATAAAAGCAACATGTAGAAGGCTCAGGGAGAGAGAAGAGGGCAGAATTCTAATCTGTACAATTTATGGCCATTGTGTATTGTATTTGGGTGCACAACTGCTGACCCCCATCCCGATTTTTGGCTCTGTGCTGTAAAGGCCTTACACACTGATAAACATCCATGCAGCAGCTGAATTCTGCAATAAAATTGGTTAAGTCAGATGGAGCAACAGGAGCAAACCCTAACTTCTTTCCCCAGGCCTTGGAAAACAGCCTTTCAGGCTCTGCAGGACCCCATAATCTCCACTGGCTGAACTGTGAGAAGGCATCAGACCTCCTCCTTCAACATTCCCCATACCTGCACAATTCCATAATGGCCACAGGAGAGCACAGGACTGGGGTAGCAGTCCCAAACATAGCTCTGCTTAACAACAGAAGAGGTGCCTCCTCCTGACAGTCCCTGCTGGCCCCAGCAGAACTCAGACTTGGCAGGATGCAGGATGATGATGAAGAGGAGGAAGAGTAAAGGCAGGTTTAATCAGGCATCACAGACTGGCCCTATGAGATGTGAGGCAAAGAGCTCAGCAGGCTGAGCGCAAAGGGCTGCTCTACTCCATGGACAGAGAGTTGAGGCCACACAGATGAGCAATACTCACTAAGTTGGCAAGACTTTTCCTGGTTTGATTTTCCCTTAACTTTAACTGAAATTCCTTTTCAAACAAACAACAACAACAAAAACCAACAACCCAACAAAACCCAATGCTTCAGCATTGCTCCCCTGTTCCTGAGTCTTTAACAACCTCTTGGGTTTGTTACCTGCAGAAGGGTAGACTTCCCTCAGAGGGTGCAGCCCTCCATCTCTGCAAGGCAGAGGGATGTAAATTCAGACTAAAAGCAGATGTACATCAGGGTAGTGCAGCAGAATGTTCTAAGAGTAAGTGGAGAAATAGGCTTAAGGTCTAAGGATTGCATTGAGGAGTAGTACACAGTAAGATGTTTATAAATCTAGGCTTTTTGCATGCAAAGAAATGAGGAGTTCCTGCATTGGCAGCTCTAGAGAGGATTAAAAAGTGATAGCATCATACTCCAGCAGCCTGGAGAAAGGCAAATTTGTGAATATGCTCATATCATTTAGCAGACATACACAGGTCTTGCAGTACTTTTAAATCAGACCCTCAGCTGACAGGACTTGCAGTGCTGTCAGTTGTGGGTTTATTTTGCTACTGTTGGAGGTGTTGGTGTATGGCTTGTGATATTTTCGGCATGCTGGACTGAAATTCAGCAGAAAAGACTATGACATTGGTAGTATTACATCAATTTATATCAAGTGAGGTTTCAGTCTGCTTATAGTAGCAGCAGGTTAACTTTATATGCCATTGCTCATGTACCTGCCTCCAAGATCTGCAGAGCTCAGAGCTGCCCCATACAAACACCACTTGAGCACAGAAGACAAGGTCCATATTAGTCACACACTGTTTTCCCAATCTAGTAAAATACTTAGGTAGATTTCACTTGAAAACAAAGGGCAGTTCCCTGCCTAGAGTTAAGCTAGAACACCACTTTTTTCCTATACCTGACCCTCAAATTCTGTATATTGATGCATTTGAACACAAAATTCAAGCTTTGACATCAAAGGACCCCAGCTAAATGGCAAGATTTTTCCACACGAGAAAAAAATGGATTTGCCCTCTGTGTAAGACTTACAACAGATAAACCAAATAATACCTTATCTCCTCCAATGACTTCCTGGCCAGGAGCAGCAGCAATATATATTAAGATATCAATTGGCTGTTTATAGGATTAAATAAGGAATAGCTGAAATCAGCCCTTGCTTTTATTTGAATTTCATTCATCCAGTCATAGATCTGTGTGGTAACTACCTATAATAAAGTAATACTAAAAATAATAATAGAGCTTTACACTTCTTTACATCATCTTCCATCAAAAGATACCTCGGTGTGCTTCATAAACATTATTCTTGCATCCATTCCTTCAACTCCTTCACTTCCTCCTCATCTTTATCTGCAAAATTTGCAGTAATATGATAGCATAGATAGCCTTACAAATAAATTAAGGCAAGATGTTATTTCAGCAAACTGCAGGAAGAGCAAGGTAAAGTTGCTTTAAAAATATGAGAGAAATTCAGTAGGTTGGAGTTGATGTACATTCATTTTCCTAACGTATTATGTGCTCAGTTAAGGACAAAAGAAAATCCATACATTCTGCTAGGTCAATGTGCTGGTTTGAGGCTAACTGAAATATTTTAATGGGAAAATTAGATTAAAGGTGGTGAAAAGGAAACAGTGGTGATGTCTGCTGCCCTCATAGGCTTGCTGAGATGCATAAAAACAAGAACACAAAACATAGATAAGACAGTGTGTGTGTGTGTGTCTGCCGGAGCCTGTGCTTTCTCCCTGGGCTGCTTCTGTGCAACTAATCCTTCTGCTTCTAACCCCCCCTTCCCCCCTTGCCGATCCTCCAAACTCACCTTCCACATAAGGCATACTCGGAGATAAGGCAGAGGGATGGAAAGAAGGTGGAAGGGTGGTTGGGAGCCCCTCCTGCAGACTCTGGCTTCTGGGAGGGCTGTTGTGTTTCTGTATTACCTTTAGCTTGTCTATTTCTGTCTATAGCTGTAAATATCTGCTTGTATATTGTGCTAAGCTGTGAATATAAAGCTTCACTCCTTAACTCCCAGCCTGCTGAGCCTAGTCTGGGAGATTTCATAGGAATGGGGGAGCAGGAAACTCCTGAACCATCACACTCACTAGACACAGGTATGAGATGAATAAGGAATGCTAAAAAAATACAACCACAAATACCATCTTCAATGCCCCAAAACAACTTCAGAAGATGGAAAGGAGTTTTTTGGTTCAAGGAAGTTCTTCCTTGGAAGCTTAGCAAGTGAAAAACTTCCTGGGGTGAAACTCCCTCCATGCAGATAGCCAGCACAAAGTCCACATACCAATAAGCTTCTAGTAATGACTCCTTTCATCTCAGTGCTTCAATGTGAAGTGAAAGGGAAACAAAATTTAAAAGATAAGGAAAACATGTGAGAGTGCACAAAATTAACGCAAGCAGGCACTTCCAAGAGAAATATGTGCAGTAAAGTGATGATTTCAAAACAGAAAGTGCTTCTAAGCAGGAAGATCCTGATCTTCCACCAGAAGCCTTGCTCTTCTTGTATTTTATTAGGTTTGAATATTCTCTCCACAAAGAAACCTCTTCCTCTATGACTAAGTGGCCACTTCCTTTGCTAGTCACTGCAACACCAGCAACAAACCTGAGGCTTGAGTCAAGCAGGATGGAAATGCTAGGCTAGACATGGATATCAGAGGGAAAGAGGGACAGACAGTGATCTCCAGTGGCAGACCAGGAGGAATAAGAGAGCTGTGGCCTGTGTCTCAACTTCTCCATCCATAAAATACAAGGAGCAGTAACTCTCTTCCTGCACTAAGTGTATTGAGACAGGCTGTCTGTATAAACATTAGGACTAACACCAGCTATTACCCCTTCAGCAATTTCATTCTGCCCTCCCCCTTTTCTCAGTATGACAGCTACTATAGCACTAGCCTAGTAATTGGATATTCTCATGCCTCAAATTCCCTGGTATTTAATTTTTATATCATTCTCAGAACCTATCACATATTTGTTTTGATTTATTCAATATTGATCCTTTCTCTGACTTTCAAGCAGCTATCACCTTCCCCGCCTGTTCCCAGGGAATCTGCCAAGCCAGCAGTTTGTGATTTTGTCATAATACATGTGTTTCCTTCTTCGAGTGGCTGTCACAAGCTTCTGGATCTCACAAATGTTATTACATCCCCTCTTTTTATTCACACATTCTGTATATTAAATGTTCCCAGAGATGAATTTTTCTCGTGTGGAGAAGCAAGCTTTTTTTTCCCTATCAGTTTGCACTCTACAAATCTAAATCTGTTTTAGTGGAGAGAGAGGAGTTTGATTTTTGCTGGATTTGAATAAATGCTCTTATGCTGCTTTCTGCCATACACTATGCACATGAGAGGAGAGAAAAAGAGAGCTGACTAAGGTGGATTTGGTGCAACTTTTTTCTGAAGTGTCTACATGACTTGGGCACATTTCACTTTGTTAGCAGACGCTTGCATTTTGCTTGCTTGCAGCACAACTTCAACAAGCACTTCCATCGCTTTGGAAAAATCAGGCTGAGATACTCTAAATTGTATCCTCCAAATCTGTTCTTTGTTAGTTCTATGTTGTGCAACTGATGGTATCCAGCATGGCCACAACAAGCAGGCCACATAACACCAGTCAAAACATTGCCCAGTTAGGAGCTTCCCCTTTCCAAGGGAGAATAAAGCAAAGCCTGTACTGCACTATGTTAAGAGCATGAGCATCAGATAAAGAGAAGTTTTCATCCCCCTCTGTTCAGCTCCATCTGGAATACCACCTGTGGTTTTGAAACCCTGGCAGCCAAAGATGATCCTGAGAAACTGGAGAGGTCCTGGCAGAAGGCTACCGAGATCATTAGAGCTAAAGCAATGAATGTTGAGGAAAGATTGAAGCACATTGAGGAAAGACTGTGTTTATTTAAGAAGGTGAAGAGGAGTCTGAGAACGGAGGTTTGTAGTCAATATTTGAAGGAAAGTCACATAGACAACTAGGTTGCTTTTCTTGGTAGAGGCAGGCAGTAAAATATGGAGTGGTAACCATGAGCTGTGATTCAAGAGATTCAAAATAGACATTAGGGGAAAACTTACTCCCTAGAGGAGTGCTGTAGAATCAGGCTACCTGAAGCTGATATATGTGTCCATGAAGGTCTTCAAAACTCATTCAGGGAGAAAGAAAACCCAAACAGAGCTGACAGTCAGGTAGGTACAGCCAGCTAGTAATAGGTGTGCAGTGAGCAGAATGCTGAACTAGATTACCTCCAGAGGTCCCATACAAGTCATACTTCTATGCTCAAAACATGTTGTGGAAGTTCAAAGGAATTTTTCCAAGGAAAGCTCTGAGAGCATACACATATACAGACTAACAGAGTGAGAAATCAAACAGGGCTTCCAATAAAAACAATTTCTCAGGATATTCTGCCACCAAAGTTAAGCTCTACAGGCATTTGAGAGATGAAGTAGGGTAGAATATGGCAGTCTGAAAAGATAGTCTTAGTGCAGTTTATATTCAAGCTTTCAGTCTTATCTCCCTATAAAGTTCTCTTAGCATTCAGCAAACCCCCAAAGCAAATGTTAGCTTCCACCTCCTTTTCCAAAAAGCTCTTTCTCCTCAGCCTGTTTCCCCTGCTTGTGAAGGTTTCCTTTGTTTCTAATTCCAACAGCAAATTCACTGATGATACAAATTTAGAAGGATTGGCCAACACCCTGCTAGGCTGTGCTGCCATCCAATGAGAGCTGGGTGAAGGCAAACCTCATGAAGTTCAATAAGGGCAAGTGCAGGGTCCTGCACCTGGGGAGGAAAAATATAAGGTACCAATACAGGTTAGGTGTTACTCCACTGGAGAGCATCTCCACAGAGAAAGACCTTGGAGCCCCAGTGGACAGCAAATGCTCCATGGGACAGCAGTGTGCCCTTGGGGCCAAGAGGGCCAATGGCATCCTGGGCTGCATCAAGAAAAGTGTTCAGCAGGTCTAGGGAGGTTCATCTCCCTCTTTATTCTGCCCCAGTGAGACCATACTTGGAGTATTGTGTCCAGTTTTGGGGTCCCCAAAGCCACGAGGATGATTAGGAGACTTGAGCATCTCCCCTCTGAAGTGAGTGAGGGACCTGGAGCTGTTTAGTCTTGAGGAGAGAAGACTAAGAAGGGATTTCATCAACAT
The DNA here is from genome assembly GCF_015220805.1 of Pogoniulus pusillus. Classification (NCBI taxonomy): domain Eukaryota; kingdom Metazoa; phylum Chordata; class Aves; order Piciformes; family Lybiidae; genus Pogoniulus; species Pogoniulus pusillus. The sequence goes on from NC_087288.1 coordinate 12,648,708, forward strand.
CAAAGCTTTTCAGCAGTGTGCAGTAGTAAGACAAGGAACAATGGATACAAACTTGAACACAGAAGATTCCACCTTGAGATGAGGAGGAACTTCTTTACAGAGCACTGGAAGAGGACGCCCAGGGGGGTTGTGAAGTCTCTTTCTCTGGGGACTTTCAAGACCCACCTGGATGAGTTCCCGTGCAAACTACCCTAGGTGGTCCTGCTTTGGCAGGAGGTTTGACTTGACGATCTCTGGAGATCCCTTCCAACCTCTAATGTTCTGTGATATCCCAGCGTCATCCTGAGTTTACTTTTCCACCTCAGGAACTTGTGTAAACCCTAGATCCAGCTCCTTATCTCCAGTAATTTCTACACAAAGCAGCCTCAGAAATAATTAGTTAATTAGAGGCATATGCTTTGGTGCTGTCCCCATTTCAGTAGTTTATGCTGTAGCACTCAGGGGAAGCTACAGTGGAAGAACCTATCCTTTCCTTTGGAGACATATATTTTATTTGCTTGTTGTACAACCCCAGTCAGCCTACACAGCAAAAGATGGGCTTGCACAGGGAAATTCAGAGAGGGAGCAGACTTTTGTATGGATTCTTTTCAATAAACATTTCACTGCATTACCATTTCTGCTTTTGCGTCCAGTGCCACCAGGGAACAGTTCAGCATAAACACCTCCTGAGGAACTGTTCCAGAGCCCAATGCCAACCTGAGACAGCTGCTGATGCTGAACAACATCATCAAGGGCCCACTGTCCCTTCCTGCCACTCCTCCTCCTTCACTACCAGTGAAAGAACTATGAAAAGACCAAGAGCTGGTGTACAGCCAACAAGAACTAAAGATCTTGCAGCTGGTTGTACCACCTGTGCCTTGTGAAATTCCAGCCAAAACAACATCCTCTCCCTCCCCTCAGATAACCCCTTTATTAAAGACAGGGTATAACATTTGACAACTTTATAAACAGAAGTGAGATGTGCACAGCAGCAGATATGGAAGTCAATTGCTGTGGCTATCACTAGAGGCTGTGGACAACTGTCTGTCTTTCCTGGGTGTGGACACTCTGACTGAGCCGTCCAGTATGTTCAAATCCACAGGCAGTGTGCAAGCCACATTGTGCCAGATATATATAGCTGTTCAATGCCACCCTGCTGAGCCAGTGCCAGGGCAGATCACGTGGGGCTTGCTTTATCTGGGCTTGTTTGAGGGAGATGTAGAGAACCCATGAGTGAAAACTCAGCAGCAGTAAAAACAAGCAGAACGTAGTCAGAAAAATTGTGAAGGGAAAAAAAAAGGAATAAAAGGCCTGATTGGTTTGGTAGAGGCATGTAGGTTTAACCAGAACTCATTCTAGTACACAACTCAAGTGTACTAGCATTTAGGTAGGGTCACCCTCCCTGGAGATGTTCAAGCAAAGTGTGGTCATGCTACTTTAGGACATGGTTTAATGGCCATATTAGTGGGCTTGGGTTGCAGGTTGGACTTGATGACATTAGAATGGTTTCATTTGCAAAAGCCCTCTACAACAGCACAACACCACTTACCCCTGAGTTTCCAGTTCAGCCGAGTACTCCAGACCACCCTCAGTGAGCTGGAAGAAGCAACTCTACACAGAGAAACTCAGCCTAAGGAAGCCCACCCAGCACCTGTGAGCCATGTCAGAGCAATTGTCAGGCCTAGCCCTACCAAGCCGGGGGGCCCACCAGGCCCCCCGGCCTTTGAATCCCCTCCACCATTCACCCAGTGCCGCACCACGGAGGACTCACCAGTGATGATCCGAGGAGGATCCTTCTGCCCAAGTGGGCAAGCCTAGGGCTTGCCTTTCCTGGGGCCACTTATAAAGGGGAGTGGGTAGGGGGGAGAGCTAAGAGGTGACACCTGGGGTGGGAGGAGACTCCAATAGAATCCAAACTGAAAAGGGGAGTGGGCAGGGAGGGCAAATTGGACACACCTGGGGTGGGAGGAGACTGCAACAGAACCCAGACTGAAAAGGGGAGTGGGCAGGGAGGGCAAAGTGGTGACACGTGGGGTGGGAGGAGACTCCAACAGAACCCAGGTGTTATAAGTTTGGGGGAAAAAAGGGGGAAATGCATGATGCAGGAGAGAAAGAGGTGGATATAGTGGAGAAGGGAGGGAAATGGAGAGGAAAAGGATGGAGATGAGAAGAGGAAGATGGAATGGTCTATCTGCAGTCATCTTGAATGTGAAATTGCACAGTGAGCGATCTGTGAATCTGGGCAGTCCTGTTTTCCCTGTATTTCTTTGCCTTTCTCACATTTGTCAGCTCATTTTTTATTAGAGTGGATAAAGAGAAATACTTATTGCTTGGTATTTTTGGAGATCAAGTTGAAGTATATAACAAAATTATATACAAATCATTACTGAATAGAAGTCAGCAGTAAGATTTTGTAACATTTCATCATGAACAACAGTTTGCAAATTATGCAGAGACATCTACCAGGTAGCCAGAAACATGCTCTGATCTCAGGTTGGAGAAGAGAAGACTCCACAGAGACCTAATAGTAACCTTCCAGTACCTAAAGGTGGCCAACAAGAAGGCTGAAGAGGGAGTTTACAAAGGCCTGGAGTGGCAGGATGAAGGGCAGTGGTTTTAAACTAGAGAAGAGATTTAGGTTGGATGTTAGGAGAAAGATCTTTACCATGGAGGTAGTGGAGCACTGGAACAGGTTGCCCAAGGAGAAAGTTGAGGCCCCATCATTGGAGATAGTCAAGGTCAGGCTTATCAGGGCTCTGGGCAAACTGAATTAGTGCAGGATGTCCTTGCTGACTGCAGGGGAGTTGGACTAGATGACCTTTGCAGGTCCCTTCCAACTCAAATTGTTCTATGATTCTATGAAAGCGCTGATACATGCTACTCTGACACAAAAGGAAGAATCCTTCCCTTAGGGTCATAGAGCAAATTCAATGTTCTGGATTCTCTCATTAGTGTCACAAGGCACTGTAATATGTAGTCTGAGTACATTGTCTCTGGCCAAGTTCCACCACACAGTTCAGAGGGGGTACTTTTACTTGAAGAATGACAGATATGTGTCTACAGGCATTAGCTGATAACATTATTCAAGTGGCAAAATATTAGGTGTGTTTGGGTTTATATTTTACTACCAATTAATGTTTTGATTGATAATTTTTTATTTTAACTGGAATAGAAATTGGAGGAAAATACAAGTAAAATGGCAATTATGCATCTTCATTCCAGCTCATTTGTGCATGTGCATCAGTTGGTGTGTTTTCACATGCAGCAGGAGCTTGCGCTTTTGTTCCACTTGTGTCCATAACATTGCTTAGATTCAGTACTAAGGGGTGCTAGAAAGAAAATACCCTCAGCAAATGTGTCTGTATACAACCAGGGAATTAGTTGTGATTATACTGCACACTCTGGTGACACTAACAAGAGAGGTGAGACCTTATTTTTCATGGACTCCTTGGTCTAAGGAGTCTCCTGATGTCAGCAGCAGCCCTGCCTTCAAGCACATAAGTGACTAGCTTTGACTCTATTTGGTGAAGGGCAAGAGCATTCATATACAGCAGCTTATTAGAAAATACCAGTGTTGCAGCTTTTTAATCCAATTAAAAACATCTGGCACTAGGGTGATCCAGCTGGCAGCCCATGGATCTGTACCTAAGTTGTGAAATGACTGTGCCCATCCCACCATGGCTGCCTCAGCATAGACTAAGAACAGTGCTGGAGTAGTGCTGTGCAGTCAAGGGTCCTTAGACATCACCTGGAGGCAGGATTGCTGCCTGGGGCACAGCGGGAGGCTAGGAGGATGGGCATCTCATCTGCCTGGCCCACAGCAGGAAAAGATGGGCTAGGGACAGACACTTTTTTACCAGAGAAGTTTGGGTTTGCCCTGTATGAATTAGCTGGACATCTGTTTTCTAAGAGAAACTGATCTCCTATTGAGAGAGAGAGACATCCAGCATTGTACTGGAGCACTTCTGCTATGAGGACAGGCTACAAGAGCTGGGGCTCTGCAGCCTACAGAAGAGAAGGCTTTGAGGAGACCTTATAGTGGCCTTCCAGTATCTAAAAGAAACCTACAGGAAGGCTGGGGAGGGACTATTGACAAGGTCTTGTAATGACAAGGCGTAACTTGTTTAAAGTGGCAGAGGGGAGATTCAAACTAGATGTTAGGAAAGGGTTCTTTGCAGCGAGGGTGGTGAGACACTGGCACAGGTTGCCCAGGGAGGTTGTGGCTGCTCCCTTCCTGGAGGTGTTGTAGGCCAGGTTGGATGAGGCCTTGAGTGACCTGTTCTAGTGGGAGGTGTCCCTGCCTATGGCAGGGGGTTGAAGCTGGGTGATCTTTGAGGTCCCTTCCAACCTAAACCATTCTATGATTCTAGGAAGCACTGGGAGTTCTTGTAAATCACCCTGTGACTCTTGGCAAGAGGACTTAATTTTGCACACTTGTTTCTTTCTAGCAGTTTCTGCCCCAGAACACATACTCTTCCTTATTAACTCCACAGGGTGGTACTGAGAGGAAGTATACCATGACCTTCACCAAAATAACAAGGAGCATTCATACAAGTCCTATTCTTTTTCTGCTTTCCTTAGGGAGTTAAGTAAGGCACAGGAATCATCAAATTAAATGTCTGGGTCAGTTTAATGTAATAAATCTATTAGTTCACATCATCATATATTTGATTTATACTACTCCAGACAATTACTAGCATGTCATTTCTTTGTTTAGGGATTTTTAATTTGAAAGTGTTCTAATCCTTAGTGTCAGCTGTTCCTGGTGGGTGATGACATATCTGCTGTGAGTGAAACATTCTGATGACATATAGAGTGTAGGAATCAAATGTCATAAGCATAAATATTTAAGCAATAAGACATGACAGGTAGAGCATTTCTTGGCGATTATCACACACCTCGGGTGGTGCCATGACGAGGCATTTGTCCAAAGGCCAATGACTTTAACACACCAGAAGTAGCATGATCGCCTGGAAACGTGCTGCTTTGGAGTGTCTTGCTGACACTTCTTTCTGCTGATGACTTCTTCATTTTCCAAGGAATTGTATTTCCTCCCTGCAAGACTAGGAAAGCTTACACCTTAGGACGATCTAAGCGCCCTGAGCTACCTGGAAAGGAGGTGTGAATGAAGACGGATCTAAGCTTTAAGAAAAGGCAGGCACTGCCCACATTCACAGTCTCACTGGTGAAATGGGAGGCCTGTCATTTCCTGCTCTCTCATGTGCTTTCTAAATCAAACAGACATAGTCAGCAAGGCAATGAGGAGCCAAGCAATTTCTTTAGCAACATAGAATCATAGAATGGTTGAAGTTGGAAGGGACCTCAAAGTTCACCCAGTTCCAACCCCCTGCCACAGGCAGGGACACCTCCCACTGGAACAGGTCGCTCAAGGCCTCATCCAACCTGGCCTTCAACACCTCCAGGGAGAGAGCAGCCACAACCTCCCTGGGCAACCTGTGCCAGTGTCTCACCACCCTCACTGCAAAGAACCCTGTGTGCTCATTTCCAGCTTCTTGTCCACCAGCACCCCCAAGTCCCTTTTCATGGGGCTGCTCTCTAATACCTCATCTCCCAGCCTGTACTGATAGTGAGGATTGTTCCATCCTAGGTGCAGGACCCTGCACTTGCTCTTGTTGAACTTCATGAGGTTCACCTAAACTCACTTCTCCAGCCTGTCCAGGTCCCTCTAGATGACCTCCTGTCCCTCTGGTGTGTTGACATCACCACACAGTTTGGTGTCATCTGCAAACTTGCTGATGGTGCCCTTGATCCCACTGTCTGTGTCACTGATAAAAATATTTATGCACATATATATATATATATATATATTTCAGAAGTTATAATTTCAGAAGTTTTACTTTTAGTTCAATCCATCCAAAAGTCAACCTGAGATAAACCAGTCTAGTTCCATTACAATCAACCAGACCAGTCCTGCCTCAGGAGCTCTAGTCTCTTGGGCTGTGGGACTAGGCTCATTTCTGTCTGCACTGAATTATTTTAGAGAGAACATTATATGCCAAACCAAATGTTGTGCCTATAGTATGTTTTCCTATTTGCTTGCTATGTGAAAGAGAAAACATATGGAGGAGTTTCCTAATTTGGCCAGGCTTACACCATCCATAGTGGTTTCTGTTATGATCACAATACCTCCTCTTTTTGCATGAGGTCTCAGCTGGGTTTAATATAAGTAGGTGGAAGAATATATATGCACACATCTAGTACATCTCACTGAGGAAAATTATGGGCCACATTCATGGCATGAGGTTAGAGTTGCAAAGCCCATTTTAGGAATAATTTCACAGATTACAAAATTGTGCTTAAATTTTGGGTTTCAATCACAAGGAAAATCCCACATCCTTTTCTTTTACTCTCACCAACCACAGGGCTCACTGAAATATGGAGGAATAGTGGCGGTAGCCATGGCAGCATTCGCCTGCCCTGAGAACTGATATTTCTATGGATGACTTACAGGATAGTGTTAAGATGAGCCACACTTTTTAGAATTTACAATGACTGAGGTTGGAAGGGACATCAAAGATCATCCAGTTCCAAGCCCCTGCCATAGGCAGAGACACCTCTCACTAGAACAGGTTGCTCAAGACCTCATCCACCCTGGCCTACAACACCTCCAGGGAGGGAGCCACCACAACCTCCCTGGGCAACCTGTGCCAGTGTCTCACCACCCTCACTGCAAAGAACCCTTTCCTAACATCTAGTTTGAATCTCCCCTCTGCCACTTTAAACAAGTTATGCCTTGTCTTGTCATTACAAGACCTTGTCAATAGTCCCTCCCCAGCCTTCCTGTAGGTTCCTTTTGCATACTGGAAGGCCACTATAAGGTCTCCTCAAAGCCTTCTCTTCTTCAGGCTGAAAAGCCTCAACTCTCTCATCCTGTCCTCATAGCAGAGCTGCTGCAGCCCTCTGAGCATCTTCATGGCCCTCCTCTGGACTCACTACAACAGTTCCATGTCCTTCTTGTGTTGAGGGCTCCAGAACTGCACACCAGGTAGGGTTTCAGGAGAACAGAGTAAAGGGGAAGAATCCCCTCCCTTGCCCTGCTGGCCACACTGCTCTTGCTGCAGCCCAGCACACAGTTGCTGTCTGGGCTGCACTCACACTGCAGGCTCCTGTTGAGCTTTTCATCACCCCAGACTCCCAGGGCCTTTTCCTCAGGGCTGCTCTCAGCCATTTCCCACCCAGCCTGGAGTTGTGCTTGGGGTTGTGCCCACCCAGGTGGAGGACCTTACACTTGGCCTTGTTGAATGTCATGAGGTTGGCCTGGGCACACCTCTCCAGCCTGTCCAGGTCCCTCTGGATGGATCCCTGCCCTCTATCAAGTTGACTGTGCCACAGTTTGGCATCATCTGCAATCTTGCTGAGGGTGCACTTGATTCCTTTGACCACATCACTGACAAAGATGTTAAACAGCACTGGGCCCAGCACTGACCCCTAAGAGATGCCACTTGGCACTAGCCTCCAGGTGGACATTGTGCCCTTGATCACCCCTCTCTGTGTGCAACCATCCAACCAATTCCTTATCCAGTGAGTGTTCCACCCTTCAAGTCCATGTTTTTCCAGCTTGGTGACCAGGATGTCATGTGGGACAGATGTGAAGAAAGAGCTGTTCTATCAAGTCTGGCTGCAGATCTCCCACTCTCCCTTCTTTGTTTGCATCTCCAGAGCAGCTACAGCGCCAAAGAATGAGTTTGGCCTCCACCATGCCAAAAATTTGAGTAGCTCTCAATCTCAGTAGCCTTTGCATTCAAATCACAAGAAGGCCAACAGGACCATCTCACACACCAAAGTAATAGGGAAATGCAGAGGCGGAGAAGGCAGTAGCAAAGTTTTCTTTGTAATCATTGTTTAACACTGTAAGTAATTAAATATTAATGAAAGTATGCTACTTTCATTTTGTGAGCAATTTAATTCAATTAAAAATAAATGGATCTCCTTGGCTCAGTGGATATACTGATATTCAGCACTGCCCTTAACTTAGTTGCAACAGCATTTAACTCCAGCACAGCACAAAGTACAGCGACTGAAACATAGCCCCCAGCTAACATCGTTAACTCTTTAAGTCCCAGAGGCATGATTCTGTCACCCTGCTGAAGCAACACAGCATCTCCCAGGGAGTATTGACTGTGCTGTTTAACTTGCAGGAGAAGTAATTTATACCCAGTGTGTTAGCAAAGATATCTTGCACTGGGGCACTGTTTTCTTGAAAGGAAGTAATTTCATAAAGACTTAGCAAGCCTGCATGGGTCTGAATCTACTGGCATGCCGTGATCTGGTTAAGTAATATATCAGGGAACTTCATGTCACATAATGTAGAACTATTCTTTTATTGCACTGAAAGAGCTGTTTTAGATTCCCTCTGAGCCCATAGGCCATGTCTTTCTGATAATAAGAGTGTTATCAATGCTTTAATATTGAACTCAAATCTCTGCATGAGAGAGCATCTAAGAGCTATTACTCAGCGCTGAAAGCAAAACCCAACTGTTCCGAATGGGGAGGAAAATGCCAATCTGTTGACAAAAAGTTAAACAGAGGTGAAATCTAAACTCTGGCCAACATTTTACAGCCTTAACGCATTGTTAACTTTTCATCTTATCTGTCAGGAATAGGAAACTAATGTTTAAAAACAATGTATTGCTTTTACAGGCAAGGTCAGCATTTGTTAGATTTCAGGGTTATGCTGAGCATAGTCAGCCAGGGCGACACAGAAGGCATTGCTCTGGCATCCATGGGCTGAGGTCTTGCAAAAGTTAAAATGTACAAACCAATTAAATTTCCTTTTTATTTTTTTCCACACCAACAGGAGCTCTACTCTGATTTTTTTTTTTGTTCAGCCTCTCTTTTTCACACGTGGTAGTGCTAGCAATGGCTGGAGCTTAACATCTTTCAAAAGGTGCCGTTGAACAAACCCTAGGTCAAAGAAGCGGTTGTTGCATTTTACTTTTGGGGGAGCTTGGGTTCAGGGTCACTCTGCTCTCTTCCAGGGGCGAGGTCCAGATTTGTGTGCCTGCCCCTTGGACAATGCCGGGCTTTGTTCAAGCAGCAAAGCATCCTTGCTCAGCCATGCAGTTCCCAAGGAGCTGTGTAGGTAAGATAATACAGGGGAAATGGAACAGAGAGTCATTCTCTGTGAGAGAGACAGAGATCTCGTTCAGAAAACATGGCTTAAGGATGTTTTCCCTATATGATTTTTATATTAAATAATCCCAGCTTGTACACTCAGAAAAGTATTTGATCCATGGGCAATTGCATGGATGGGCAGATCGCAAAGTCATGAGAAACAACCCCCATACATCGCCCACTGCACAGCAAACAGGGAAGCAAGAGAGAAAGAAATGAGTTTCACACGGAACAAAAGGGCTTCCAAAACATGTGCTGCGTAGGCTGCCACATTCATGAATTTGCTTTCCTGACAGATACAGCCCCTCTCTTTTCTTAGCAGTAAACATTCAGGTGGGCAAGATTTCTAAGCCTTTTTTTGTGCAAGCAGTAAAAACCACCAGGACTGCCAGTGTAGGTGAATTTTTCTGGAAACCCTAGTAAGAGAAGGCATTCATACTGAAACAAACTGTGTTCACCGTATCACTAAGAATATCTGTGGGTTACATGCAGAAAAGCAAGTTACCATTCAGTGAAGGGGGGAAAAAAGGCAACATAGTATGACTTAGGTGGATCAGTAATGTAGAAGAGCTTATAAACTGCAAACACTCAAAAATGACCAGCTTTTGAACACTTTTAGATCAAAAAACGTTTAGACCCAAAAACTTTTTGCTTACAAAAACAAAAGCCAAACAACAACAACTAAAGCACAAAATATTTGGGATGGATTATTTGACCAGCTTTAGGTGAGTCATGTTTTGTACCTTCTGTCCCATGTGCTTGGAGACTTCCCAGCTTGTTTTAAGCAAATGAGAGCCCTCAAGGCTCATTAGGGTTATTTACACAGTTCTTAACCGGAAAAAATTAGATCTACAAAAATGAATAAATAAACTGATGCCAAGTATGAACTGAGAAGTCATGTTTAAAATCCATTTCCAAGTTTGCTACCACCATGGACCTCCCTGAGGCTACCTCAAATAAATGGCTACTGGGAAAAGGAAAAAGGTGAAACAGTGGTGAGAAAACGGTGACAAAACTATTAACAGTTAAGACTGGGGCTCATGACAAATCAAAGATACCAGAGTCTGTAACAGAACATAAATACACGTCAGAGAAGACCAGAATCTCACAACTAAAGCAGCTGTGATTCAGTCTTGACTTTGAGTTGCCATTTTTGAAGTTTTTGGTTCTGTTTCTGTAAGTACAGCGTATCTCTTGTTGTAGATGTGCACACTCATGGCTATTAAGGGAGAGAGAGACAGGGACTCTTGTTACAGGAGACTAGAGGAGCATTTGCAATCATATTGATCTCCCAGGCATGCAGGTGCAACTACTCATGGCCAGCCAGTTCCTGCCATCCATATACATATGTTGCTTTGAATGGCAGCTTGTACCTACCCACCCACCCCAAAATAACATCTATCTGATTAGCATAGCACCTGTACCATCCACAATTTCCAGTGCTGAACCAATTCTTGGGAAGCAGGCCCTGGCTTCCAGAAAGGAACATGGTGGGAAAATAGATATCCTAATAGAGGCTATAAATTACTGAGTGGCTAATTCAACTGATGCATGTGAAAGGGAGAGTATCTTCCCGTCACCTTTCTTCTCAGACAGTGTGACTCCATCAGCAGAAAAACTGCAGGTTTCCATCCACCCTGTTGCACATCTCCTTTTAAGTAGATTACCTCTGTCTGTGCCTCTGCTCTCTGCAGACTTTTATCACTGTCAGCATTTGACTCTCTGCATTGCCAGTACTAACACTTTCCCAGATTCACCAGCAAAGACATTAGACAACACCCAGTGCTCTAGCAAAACAGTCCTGGTTTTCCAGCAGACCTTTCTTTCACTAATAGAATTGCCCATTTCACCTGCTTACATTAGCGAGGGTTGCATGGCATATCCCTTGCTTAACTACTAATTTTTAAACTTCTTTATTGCCACAATAAGAAGAACAAAAAGAGGCTTTTCAAACACCCTTCACAGAATTATCAGCCTAGCAAGAACATGCTGCTCAAAAAGAAGAAGCCTAAACTGGTCTCATTACACCATGGAAGGTGGCACTAAGGACTGACCCAGAAGGAAGCATTTTTGTGGTCAGTGTTACCACAGCTGAGGTTCTCAGCTGCAGCAGTCTCAGATGCACAATCAGCTTCAGATGAATCAAGAGGAATCATGCATGCAAAGCTAAATGAGAAGTCAGTCTTGCATCCATAGTATGCACTCTATGTTGCATCCAACATGCAATTTCTGAGCAAGATGAAATTTACAGCAGACTTCCAAGTCATAATCCTATCAAGAAGAGTTGAATAACCAAAGAACATTTGCTTGGAGCATTCAATAATTCAATTTTATAACCAAATAGTCTCCAGAACTGCAAAATGTAGAGTATCAGAAGCTCTTTCTTGAGACTTCATCTCATCCTTTTAAAAATCAATGTTTAAAAAATTCACAAATTTCCAATAGCATGGGAATTATAAGATACAAATATCAGAACTTTGTTCGGCATTAACTATTAAACATGGCCTGCAGCTGTACCACCTGGGGCTCTGATCTTGACAGCTCTCACAAGTTACTGAAGATTTGACTCCAGCCAGAACTTGGACAAAAATCCTCTAAGGAAAATATAAATGCTACAGAAGAGAGTTTTGCAATTCAGTAGAAAATGACATAAGGACTTTCTAGTGACTGGAGGGTGTTGTAACTGATGGCTTCATAAGCTGTTTCACTTCTTGGGGCAAGGGTGTTACCTATTACATTCATCCTCAGTTATAAATTACTTCCTGCTTCTCTGAATTTTCTTCTATGATTTCCACATGACATTGAAATGTCCAGTACTAAATTATCAGGTACTGTGGCTGTACAATCTCAAAGAGTTGCTGTTTTTTACTTCAAAGGTGACTGAGATGACATATGCATAAAATAGTACTGTTCATATACTCCTAGAACTCAGATAACAATTATGTGAAGATGACAAAAAGAAAAACCCCTGCTTTTTTGTCACCTTTTATTCTCCCCACTCACCCCTTCCCAGCAAAACCACAACTTGAACACATCTGCAGAGTTAGATGCAGAGCTTCACCTTCATATAAACTGGAAGTGGTATTCCTCCAAACAGCTCCTGCAAAAGCTTTTGAGCTTCAAGTCTTTTCTCTCAAAGAAAGTGGGAGAATTGACCTTTCCCTCCCTTGACAATGATTATCCTCCTTTCTCCTGATTCTCTTCCCTTACCTGGGCTAGTGATGAAAACTCAGTCTAACTCTAAGGAAATTCTGTTACATGCTGACATTTACCAGGTGACAAGGTTGGCTCAGGCGTTTGATGCCCAGGTCTTTGCATGCAATTATCTGGTAGTATTACAGGGAGCTGAGGCTTAGTATATTTTTAAGGGGTTATGATGAAGCAGGTTCCCTTACTTGTTCAAGCTGCTTCTCAGTAAGTTTTTTGCAAAGAGCCAGGTAGAATTCTATGTTTCTCATAGTAAAATGCAGGGGTTACTTTGTATGCAAGTAAAAAAACATCAATAAGTAGGTTTGTGAGTTGAGAAAAGTGGTAGTCACTAATATCTCTGAGTGGTAAAATATTCTATGAGATTTTGATATTTGCCACTGGATTTCTTCTCTGATGTTAGCAGATCAATTCCTGTTCTCCAAATCTTCTTAAAACCTCAAACGAGTGCTGCTTTCAACTCTTGAAAGAAATAGCTATCCACTTTTCTGTTGGGTTTTTTTTTTCTTCTATGTCCAGAAAACAGTCCAAGAGAAGCTTCTTAAATCAACGAGAAGCTTCACTTGGGATTAGAGTATCAGCCAGTGGATCTGACCAGACCGGAGTTAAATTACATTTCAAAACAACATTTTAAATACTACAATCACCATTTCTAAGTCTGTTTGGTTTTCTTTTAAGCTCAAAAACCTTGCCATCACTGCAAAGTTTCCGTCTTAAGTGTAAATGTAATCTAAATATTTTCCAACAGAGGGAAGAAGAAGAAGAAGGGGGGAGAAGAAGAAGAAAAAAAAAAAGGGGGGGGGGGGGGAAGGGAGAGGGAACTAAAAAAAAATAATAATAAGAAGAAGCAACTTTGGAAGCTGGAAGCTTTGAAAGCGATCCCGCGGGCAGGCTTCGCCACCGTGCTTTGCATTTCGCGGCCGAGCGGCGGGCACGGAAACCAGAGGCTCACTGACACCCAGCGGCTGCCGCCGAGAGCGCACCGCCCGCCGCTGCTCCCGCTCCGGCCCCGGCCGCCGCCGCCGCCGCCGCCCCGAGAAGCAGCACAGCGGCTCGCCAGAGGGATGAAGTTTTGTTCCGCTCGACTTTCCGAAAGGCTGGAGGGTAACCCCCGGGTGCTGGCAGGTGGTGGGCAGCGGAGCGAGGAGAGAAGAGGGATGCCCCGCTATTTAAGTAAGAGGCTTTTCTCTTCATCTCTGAGACCTCTGCTCTGTGCTACTGCAATGTGAAGGGTTCATGAGAGCACTGAGCGCACATCTGTCAGTCTCTAGGCAAGGTACTAGGTACTTTTCCAAACCAGCTTCATACATAGAGTACAACAGTAAAATCTAATCAGCTTTTCAGACTGAACATGAAAAACTATACAGACACTTCCCAAAGCACACGCCAATATTTTCCTTCTTACGCCTTTCTTTTAAAAGGCTTTGCTGCCCCAGAGAGAAGTGGCCTTTTTGTTACTGATAATCATGTCCACCACTTATCCACACAACAGGAAAATACACTCTGTGGCTGTAAGATGTGCTTGCCACCTGTCAGTGCACGCCCAGTTCTGGGGGCTCATGTCTTTGGGGGGGAGCAGCTATTGATTTGAGAAAAAAATAAGAGTAGAGATTGGAAGAAAGGTTAAGGAAACAAGAAGCAGCAAAGGACAAAAGAAGAAAAAAATACCTGAAAAAGGAAAATATATTCAACCTCCATCTCTTAGATTGCTCTAAAAATGAGGCAAAACCATTGCATGTAGAAGTCACAGGAGTTGAGTGTTTGGTGCCTTAAAAGAAGCCCATATAAATTGTTCCTAGCCCTCAGTGTCAAACACCTGAGCTGCCCCACTGAACATCCCTCAGCTCTGAGGATGTCCTGTTTAAAGGATTGCATCTGCCTCACCACTTAGTGGAAAAAAAGAAGAAAAAGGAAAGGTAATGCACTCCAGGAGCTGGCAGACACATGTTGGTACATCTCCAGCAAAGACAAAAGGTGGCTCCATTGCAAATATGCACAACTGTGCTTGTGTTCAAGATGCACAGTCTGTCTTCACACAGGGCATACAGCTCATAGCAGCAGTAAGCGAGAGCTGTGCTGCTTCTGAGAGTGCCCTGCTCAGCACCACAGTTTTTGAACACTTCACAGACATTGAAGGAATAGTGAAAAATTAATCTTTTCACACAGACTCTTAGTTCTATTCACCAGATTTTGCAATCTGTATTTTTTCACTGGAGCAGTAAAAGGAGGAATTTCCCATATTATTTTAGACTTGTGAGCCTTGGGTAGAAAAGATTTTGCCTGCAGTTGGATATACCAAACACTAGCAGTCATGGGCACTGATGTGAGAAACTGTGGTATGACCCTGACTTGCAGCAGGTATGCAACCATTTATGTCCCTTCAATTATCCATATGCTGTGCACCCTGCAGTTGCTGGGCATCTCACAGAGCACACTGGAGTGTCCTTAGAGTAAGAGATTCCCTGTTAGCAGCTGGAGGTGCAAGGTGCTTGAGCCAGGGCTGGGCTGGGCCAGAACAGCCCGAAAGACAGCAGAAACATGCACTGCTCACAGTGTGCTTTTGATTTCCTTGCATGGCTTTTTGGCTTACCTTCAGATGTAACTGTCAGCTTTTGCAATCGTAAAGGCAGGAGGTTTTTTCCTCCCACAAGATCTGGAGTGACAGGCCCATGTGTGACACTAACCTTTTGACAGAAAATTACTTCAGTCCCTCTCGAAGTGAGCGTCCCAGCAGCACAAGAGAATCTGGAAACAGCAGAACTCAAAACTTTCAACAGATAAATCACCTAAAAAAATGGGGATGTGGCCCTAAGCTAAAAATTATTTTTTTTTTCCCTTTTGGGTTGTGTTTTTGTTGTTGTTGTTATTGGTTGGTGGGTTTGGGTTTGTTGGTTTGGTTTTTTTGGTGAGTTTTTTGGGTGCAGAAAACAATTCCCTTGTTCTCTTCTTTAGCAATTTGCATTTGAATAGGTAGATCTGTTCTTTACATTACTTTTGAGAGCCTGCATTTCCCAAATTCCTATTACACTACTGGGTTTTCGAGGACAGAAGGGAAGCCAAAACATTTCAACCTAATGCAAACATGGATTACTGGAAGGATGTTCTCATTTCTAAAAAATGTACTGGGAGCCAAAGCCAGGTTTGCTAGCACCTTCACTGCAAGCCATTGCTTCCTCGGCTTGCTGCATGCAGAGAAAGAAGACCTTTCCATTAGGAAAGGGTAAAAGTTCCTGGGACACCACAGCCTGCAAAGAGAGCTGAGGAAAGTACTACCAGCCAGGCAAATGCAAGCTTAGCAGCTGCAAGGAGGGTTAGCACACTGCTCTACAGAGAAATCAAGCACACTTGAGGGCTGGAGGCCCTTTCCTATCAGTTTCCATTTAGTCAACATCATATCTGTTCTGTGGAAGACTATGTCCAAGACAGAAGATCCAGTGCAAAGAGGAAAGATATCTAATACTTCATGTTAGTAGAGACAAGTTTTCAGCACAAAGTGCTCAATCAAATCCCAGTTCTCAAATGTTCCAGGTGTGATTCCAGGAGGCATCTTCAATTCCAGGAAGCAGATCTCTGTGTTAGCAAAGTCAGTGTCCAAAGAGCTTGTTCCTTAGAATCTAGACGGAAATTTCATGTCAACCCAGATTGTTCTTCCAGCTAATGAATACAACAAAGTTCTGAGAACTACTGATGAGCTGAATGTTGTCATTTTGGGTGTGTGTGTATAAATGCAGGAACTCTTTTCTACACAAAAGAAATAAAGAGTGTATGTGCATATATATATATATATATACAACCTCCACTTGTCCCCCCTCCTGCTCCCAGAAGTTTGGGGAACCTGGGAAGCTAGCCAAACACAAAGTGAGAAACCTCAGGGGTGTGCTGCCAATGCTCCATCACTGCAAAACTCATTACATGCCAGTTGCTGTACTCAGGGTGGATTGAGAGGGGGATCTATTAGAGAGAAAAGTACAGAGTAGAGTTAAGAAGCACTTTTTTTTCCTTCTAACTGCTATCCTTTTATCTGCTCTCCTTCTCATGTTTCTGGGCTTTTTTTCTTCTTCTTCCTTCTCCTTCATCCTATGGAGGTGGCACTGAATGCTGATGAGATAATAAATGGCCCAACCGCAGGCAATAATTTTCAGGTAATTAGTTCAGCTACTGAACTTCTAGGAGTAATTTTTTCTTACTTTTTTCCCCTGCCCAGCCAGAAAACGTAGGTAGTTAGTTACCCCATCACTGCTGAGCACTCTTGGAGAAGAGGCATCCAGAAGTAGAAGTACTTGAGCTCCTGGATACACTACAGCCTCTAATTAAGCCTAGTCCTGGACTGGATATTTAGTATTTTATTACTTTTTATTAAATTCCTTACTTGTGCCAAAAGCCAAACTTCACATCCCAGCAGGACCAAATCTGGGATTTGTTGTAAGCTTCTGTGCACAATCACACCCAGGATCACAGACTGGTTCAAAACAATTGGAACAACACTACTTTAGGGAACTTGTGGGGGGTGCCCTTTTTCTGTTTCAGAACAAACACTGCAAATTTTCCCTTGGAAGGGAAGTGTGCAGAGGGAATTATGGCATTTATTTTAATGAACCTGACAGGAGAGCTTCCAGCTTTCCCCTTTCCAAGGACGTTCAGCCTCCTCACCCCTTGCCTGTCAAAGCCCAGGGTGCCAGGGCACACAGGGTTCCCAACTGTACAGCTGACAGCTGGGTTTTCGTGAGCACTGGGCTATCACAATTCCCAGCCCTATCACAAGGACCCCTGTAAGTCCTAGGTCTGTTGATCGTGGAGCAGGCTGCCTTGGAGCTCTGGGCCCTGAAGGCTCCAACTCCGAAGCGGTCCAAATGATGGAGAAGCCGTGGGTCTGCAGACCCTGGAAGCCCACCAGGTGAAGCGATTGAAAGCCTCCCTGGCAGCCAGGCAGGCTTCCAGGGGAACCTTTGCCTGCATTTTGCTGGCAGATCCTCAAACCTGTTTAGTTCCAAGAAACACTCTTGTTTCCACAGTTTGGCATTTTCTGACAAAGATTTCTTCCATCTGAAAATTCCTGCCCAGCTGCACTGTAGCCTCAGAGCTTCAGAAGTGACCTCTGATAAATTGAGGGGGAATTGGGGGTTTTGGATGTGTAATTAGCTTTTTTTTGTGGCAGAACACATGATAACCAGGTCTATGGATGTAGCGAGGAAGTTGTCTATAGGTGAAAAATGAGAGTTTGTGCCCTGCCCTCTGGAGCTGGTCAGCACCAAATAGAACATGGGATTAAATAAATCAACCACTTGTCCACTTTGAAATCAGCAATTCATATTTGATACTCATTAGATTAAAAATGAAAGTCAAGCATCCTGGGAACACACAGAACTTATCAGGCATCTCTACTTCACAAAGCAGAGGAGGAAGGATGCAGTCACATTTCTTCCTCCACTCAGACCACCTTCAGAAAGTTTTGGGTTAGATCTTTGGTTTATAATCCCACTCTTCTCTATTTTTGTTTTCCCTTTTTCCTTCTCTTCAAGTCACCTTGGGTGACAGATGTCACCAGGCCTCAAAAGAAACACTTGGATAAATTGGCAAATAATATTCATGAAATTGTATGTGCTAGTATATCCTGCTTTTCTTTTTTTCTCTTTTAACAATACCAAATTCCTCAGACTCACACAAAGCCCATGACAGAGGGTTCACATTCAAACTCTGATCAGCAATTCACAAACTAACGCAGAGTGATCTAGCTGATTTCACCAGGGACCTCCATATGGTGATGAAATTTATTCTGAGCCATGTTTAGGTTTTGTAGTTGTGGGCACCATACACAAACCCTGAGAGAAATTGAGATTTTTAAAGCTGAGCTGGGAATTTACTAATAGAGCTCCTACTGAAACAAATGGATGTTGTTTGCCCTCAAAAGCTCAGTCATCCTGGAAGTCAGACAGAGTCTTGTATCCTACATCTTTATTTCTCAAGCAAAATAAGGATAACCTCCTTTGGCCTGTCAAGTCTGAAACAATTTCCCAAGGCTTACTTTTTCAGACAGTACTTTTGCTGTTATATCCTGGAGGTGGGCCTATCTTCTCCAGTTGTAATACTTTTTATCTAGGCATTGTTTAGGTGGATTCAACTTTCAAATTTCTGTAATAGGGAATTCATATTCCCTAACTCTTTGAAGCATATAACAAATATACATTTTTTATAGTATGGCATAGGTGTGAAGTTTGTGTGGCTTGTCTTCAAAAGACAATAACACTCCATATATATTTTTTTTTTCTCTACAGTTTGAACAACAGATTGATTTTTTTTCCCCTTTTATTTCTGCTTGTTTAAGTACAGGAGTAGAGCTGAGGGGTTTTTTTCTGTATTTTTCCCTTCAGATAGCATATTTTTCCTGGTGAAACTCCCCTCCCCCCAATACACAATGTGCCTTTCTGATTTACCAGCTCTAGCATTTTCTCAACAATCATGTGAGCAAGAGCAAGGACTGAATATTTTTAGACACTAGAACTAAGCAGATGGTGAAGGATGTAGAAGATCAATAACTCTAGTTTTTGTAAAGTTTACAGCTCTGCTTATTTCAGAGCATTTCAAAATGCAATGAGAAGAATCTAAAACTTTGTAGAATGAAACAAGAGAGAACTGCATTGGCCTGGGTGCCTTGCACAAGAACATTTTCCAAGCCATTCTTTGAAAGCAAGCCATGCACTTGCTCCTACTTTAATTGTGAACTCACCCTTTGTTAATTTAATTGTACTCATGTTGTTGTTCAGTAAAACATCTTGGACAGATGTGCACGCATCTGACATTCTCCCAAGCATGTCTGAGTGGTCAAATTTGAAGGGGTTTTGGGAGCTGAAAGTCATCCTATCAAGAATCAGAAACACTACCATCTGCTTTAGGTGACTAAGTACACGTCAAGAATAGCCATCTCCCTCCTTCTGGACTCAAGCCTCTGTGCTCCCTTGGGCTTTTCCTGCGAAGCAGCTGTCCTTTGGAGTTGCAGAGGAAGGGGGAACCATAAAAAATGTTCTGGCCACAATAGAGTATTCACTACCACTTCAGGAGCCTGAGGGCTTCAGTAAAACCAGGGTGGAATCAGGCAGTTGCTCAAGTGCTGATGGCACAGTGCTGGAAATGGTTTCTTCTAGTCCAAAGCAGGGGCATTTAAAAAGAGAAACCAGTGTCTTGTTTAGTGACCTTAAGTCCCTCCACCCTTCTGTGCCTTCATTTCTCAGCTGCAGGGCAGCACAACCTCTTTCCTGTCCCTCCTATCTCTTACAAATGGCAAGGTTGGCAGGGTGGGCACACAGTCTATGACACTGCAACACATGGTGTTATTATCAGCTCACAAGCATTAAGCAGAATTAGGAAGGCCAGTCAGCAGACCAGTAGTTGACAGAAGTTGAAGACAAACAAAATTCCTCCAAGACAGAGTTCACATGAGTGAAGACATTCCAAGATACTATGTGGAGGGGCTGTGGGGCTATGGAGTAGGCACCTTTCACCCTTCAGTGGTATCTGCTGCAAGCATGGTGTGAGCAGCTAAATGGCAGAGACAAAAGGCTGGTAAGCAAGCAGATCCTGCTGTAGCTTTTTATCCACAGCTGATGACCTTTCCAGCCCCACAGCTTCTGTTCATTAATGGGAATGGCTGCACCATGCTGACAAGCAGGAACCAACTTGGAGCCATTTACACATTTCCTTGAACTTGGAATGGAGCAGTCTCTAAAACTAGGGAACGAGGATAGGGCCAAAGAAGGCCAAAAGACATTTTGATGCTTTATTTTCAACAAACATGAGGCAGTTGTGGCTTACATGGCATTTTTAGGGCCTATGACACCCTCAAGCTCTTTGTGGTTGGTAGTGGTGAGCCAAGCACCACACAGATGCAACCTTGTATTCAGTGAGGGCCAGGGGCCTTGGACCAGTGAAGTTCCTTGTCTGTGCAGGAGTTCAAGAAGAGATGTGGGGCAGGGCAGTGATGCTTTTCTCTCACTTACTTTAAAGATTTACTGTGGGGTTTCTAGCTTCCAGCCAGATCCTCACCATCCAAAAGGGGGCCCTGTTAAGTCTCGAGCAGCTGTCCCTTCTACCCAAGCAATGTTAGTCTTGGAGCTGGGCCAGCATCTATGTGTGGAAGCTGTTCTCTCCTCCAGCCTTCTGGACTCTAGGCGAAAGAGCTACTAAATGAGCCATACTGACACCAATACTGCAATCAATTTGTTAATAAGGATCAGAGACAGACTCTGTTGCTGGGAGGAGGAAGACCAGGGAAAGGAGATCATTATTTTTAATTTAAATAACTCAGTGTGTTAATAGAGAAAGGGATGCACCCTGCACAAGGATGGCAGAAGAGGGAAGGGTGGAGTGGAGGGGTGGGGTGAGGCTAGTTTCCCTATGTAGCTTGTCATTAGCCTGGATTTAAAAATCAAAAAAAAAATTAAAAAGAGGAGGAAGAAGAAAAATACAATTTTATAATATAAAAAGAACGGGAGTAGACAACTTTAAAAGTTCAGTAATAGCAAATAACTAATTATACCCATCTGAGACTCAGAAGCATGCCTGGCTCTTTTCTTTCTTTAAAACAAATTAAAGAAAAAGGAAAGCTTGAATCCCAGGAGGGCTTATC
The DNA here is from genome assembly GCF_015220805.1 of Pogoniulus pusillus. Taxonomy (NCBI): domain Eukaryota; kingdom Metazoa; phylum Chordata; class Aves; order Piciformes; family Lybiidae; genus Pogoniulus; species Pogoniulus pusillus. Next base: position 12,669,649 of record NC_087288.1, read on the forward strand.
TAAGGCCTCTCATCTCTAATACACATCTAAAGGGACAGGGAAAATATCTTTTATCACTTAAATCTCCCTGAAATTTAAGACCAGCTGGGAATTTTTTAATGTGGATATGATTCATTAAATTCATATCATTCCAAAGAAACCTTCCTGCCGGTTTATCTTTGCCATTGCAGTCATCTCTCCAGAAAAGCACAGTTTCCTGAATGTTGTCAACCTGGACAGCTCAATTTTTGGCTGAAGGTTAGATTTCATTCAGAAACTATGGAACTGGCCCCACGTTTTTCTTTTCAGGGAACTGGTACGTGCAAATCGTTAGTGAAGTCAAACATTTCCCCCTCTGCTCAGACAATAGAAAAATCCTGCACCACCATAACACTTCCAGCTATCAGGCATCTTAGTCCTGAGAGGCAGAGTGGGTTTATTTTCACAGTATGTTTCAATATTTATGCATTGCATTTATGCATTGGGGGTTTAGTATCTTTGATCAAATATAGGTACAAGAGCTCTGAAGAGTCGGCTCTGAGAGCTGGCTCAGGAAGCATCCGTATCCAGCTTCCACTGGCGTCAAATGAAGTAAGTTTGTATTTCAGCAGTCTTTGGAGATGCTCTATGGTGGAGTGATGTATGAGCTGAAAAATAGAGGGTTGTGGCACAATTCATATCCTGGTCTAACATGCTCTGAGCACCACTCTGTAGAGTTTTAGCAGGGAGGAAAATGTATGTTTTACATAATGAGCTCCGTCGCATATAGTGCCACAAAAGTTACTAGGGAGACAGGCCGCCTTAAGCGCAAGGAAAAACAAAGCCAAGTTCACGTGGCGAGATTGCTCCTTGCTGGTTCCATCTCGCAGCCGATGCGGAGGGTGGGGAGGAACTCCAAGGGCGATAGTTTGAAAAGCAGAGCTGAGCCAGGGCATCCTGGTGGCGGGGAGTGAGAGGCTTTGGGAAGGGGTCAGGCAGAGGGCAGGGCGGATCGAGTTCAGGGGCGGCTGGGGAAGAAAGGATGCACGGCCCCGCCAGATGCTAGTCGCGTAGCTCGGCGTGCTGTCGCAGGGCATGCGAGTGCCATGGTGATGGGTGTGCTCTGACATCCCGCATAAAAGAGCCCCAAGAGGTGGAAAGGGGCCATATCCCGGCCTATGCGAGACCTTCAAATCAGGCTGCACCTAGCACTTGTGACATTAAAAACAACGATTGCGCAGAAGGAAGCAATCCAGAGCTCCCTCAATTCATCCCAGGGTAGAAGGGTAAACGGTTTTCACTTCGGGATTTTTCTTTTCTTACATCCGCTAAGCAGACCCAGTTCTGCCATTTCAACAGTTCCATAGGACATGGCTGAGAACGGGAAACTGCCCCCCCTCGCTTCGGCTCCTTGTTTCGAATGCTTCTTTCCCCAAGCAGCTACCTGGGCATGGCCACCTTTTGTGTTTCCCTGGGTGAAAGCCTCATTTTTCCTGTTTCCTGTTTTGCCCTGGAGGAGCTCACTACTCCCCTGCATTTTAGTTTTACTTTTCGTTACAGTTATATTTCTAAGGTACAGGAGATTCAGCTCATGCAAATACTGTCTCTTAGTAAAGGCTGTGTGATCTGGTTTAGATACAGACACAGATCTTCGACTCAAATTAGGGCTTTTAACACGTTTCCAAAATCCTCCCAGACCTCCTCCACCTTGAATACCATGAATGTACTTAAACCTATCAGCTCCTTTTGCCAGATTCCAGTGGGAGTGTCAGATCTAAAATAGATTATTAGACTAAAATCCTGCTTTTCAGTTCAACACAAAGTCGGAGTCAGGATCCTCTGGTTACAATTTGAAGTTATCATCAGTGTTTAGGGGCTAGATTCATACAGGAATCACCGGTGAGAACTCATGCTGCAGATTTACTTTGGCTTTGCAGGTCCTGAACCCAACACAGCTCTCTGCCAACCTCAAAAAGCAGCCAGTAACATAAGCTAAATATTCATAAGTTGTTAGGTTTTAAAAACCTAGCAAAGGGGGCAGGGGGGGGAAAGGTCTCCTGGTAGATCTGTTTTCAAATTTTAAAAGATCTCTTTACTTATTGAATAATGGCTTTTGCCTCAGAACCTCATGCCATCATCACAAGGAAGTTTTACCAGTGGGCAATATTTTGCTGCTGCCTTCAGACCAGCAATTAGAACAACCAACAGGTAGCCCAGACAACAGCCAATGTATCTGCAGAAAGAGAATTTGCATTTCTCTTTACACATCTTATGTTAAAGATCTACAGTATTGTGCAATAATTATCACTATATCCACAAATTATAATTCTATGGTCTTCAGAGCAGTGACCTTTCATTTTTCTAGTGCACCTGCACAAAAGCTTTCAGGCTGTTTAAAATGTTTTGAGCCTCTTGTTCATAGCTTTTGACTACTCCTATGATACAATTGGCTACAGAAAATAGTCAATGTATAATTAATATCTACTATAAAGATATTAAAATATCTTTACTATAAATTAAATCATATGTCATTGTATATTATGTTTAATAGATTATATAACTTATATTGTATGTTATATATTGTCTGCCTCATAATGTTGTTTTATATATATATATATAAAGTCAGCATTTCAGAGGTCTCCACACATGATCAGACCTGTACAAATAGGCACCTCTGCATGTTGTGCACAAGCACGTGTCAGCAGCATGCTGTTAAATGTATATTTGGGACTGATGGGTTTTAAGCATGTGGGTTAAAGGAATTTCTTTAAGGCATACTACAGTAATTACATAAAAGACATTATTACCAGTTACACTGGCATCAGGTGTTTTCTGTTAAAAGTACTATAGAAAAAAAGTATTAGTAGCTGAACCCAATTATTGGTGATGAAAGTAATTTCATTTCAAACATCCTATTAACTAAAATCCATACACAGAAGTTATTGGCTGCTTGCACCAATCCCCATTATAAAAAATGGTGAAATCCCTCTGCAAAGAAAAAAAAAGGGGGGAAGAGTACAGCTTAAACCTTAAGTACTTCGATAAAAATATAAGATCAGTTTCATCCCAAAGTACAAATCCCAATCTCCATCTAAAACTGCCTGACCCTAAAATATATTCAGAGCTTGTTCTAATCACAGGAGATGTATTCTGAATAGGACAGCTCTCTATCATCTGCTAAGTCTCTTTAAGTCATTGTTTTCACTGTATCTGAAAAATTAATTCCTTTTCAGAAATATTCTCATCTTCTACTAAAAGGGAAAAAAAAAAAAAAGAGGAAAAGCTTTTTTTGATGTAGAGTGACAGGATTATGAAGTGACCCTTCAGGTCAGAAGGAGACTTTTCCTTTTCTCATCAAGGAAATCAATTTCTAAGTCCAAGTCTCTTAAAATAATATATTCTTGTGGCACGCATACAGCTTTTTTTTTTTTTTTTTTTGATGTGCTATGAAAAGAATAAGAGGTAAAGAGGATCAGGGGTGGCGATGGAATATTATAATCTGCCACACTCACACATCAGCCTTTCACTAAGTAATTCCAGATAAATTGAGGATTTACATATTTAAGATTAAATGGGGAAAGAGTAACGATGCATAAATAGAAGAATACAAAGATACAATTTAGGGAAGTTAACTCTTAAAAAAACTTAATGTTGCTCGATGTTTGATACCCTTCCCCTGTCCCACCCTATCTTTTTTAAAGCACACAATGTTTATTAGGAAATAACCAGCATAATCTCTTTTAGATCAACTGAGCACAAACACAGATGCCTTAGGGTTTCTGTCCTCCACCCCTCCCACCTTCACTACTGAAAAAATACCAATTACCATGACAAGAAACAGTTAAATGCCTCCAAAGACACATACACACAGCAGATGGAAAACAGGAGGAAACCAGCTGGAAGTGTGTTTCCCTTAGAACTGTTTTTAACAGCCTGTGCACAAATAATGTCTCACTAATATGCAGATAAAAATAAAACATAAATATTTAAAAGGTGACTGGTCAAAGCAACAAGATGGCATTCGATATGGGAACTTTTTCCTTTTCTATTCCCTTCCATGTCCGTACTCAAGGTAATGGTTCAGAGACATCCTTGTGCAGGTCTCTAATTCAGGGAAGGTAAATTTAACATGAAAGCTCTAGTCATGGCTGTAACCTTTCGGTACTGCTATTTGCAAAGCACATGGGCTTGCCTTGTTTTTTATTACTCACCTGTTCAGCCTTTGCTTTCATGTTGAGCTTCCTGTGTGGAGGGCTTCCCAGTGCTGCCTTTTAGCACAGCCTGCCCCAGCTGAGCTCCATGAGCTTATATCAGCACAAGTCAAAAAGGCTAACTAACCTTTTACAAAACTCTCCTGCTCTTGGGTGCTCAACCAGAAGCATTTTAAAGGAGCTAGTTTTCCAGAAAAGCACTTCCTGATAATCAGGATATTTTTAAGATGCCCAACATAGTAATCCATGTTTACTACCAAACATCTTGGTCTGACCCTCCCCCAGAGTTCACACATTATCTGTGCTCCCCTGTATCCCTCTGGCTTTGTCATTAGGGAGACCAACATTAGCAGAGATGGAAATGCTTATGCCCCATTTTAGCTGAGGCAGTGCAAGAGGGCAGAAGAAAGCACAGGCGTTGCTTTTAAGAAACTAGGAACTCCCAGCACTATAACCAGGGCAAAGGCAGCTGTAGAGAACAGTGGAGATGGGAAGTTTATGATTCTTCCCTAGAAGTCTCCAAGCCAAAAGCATTTGTGATATATCCTGTTTGTCCTGTCTTTGATCCTAACAACTGTATTACTGATTAGAACAATTTTAAGCAGAGTAGATGGGTTGGCCATCACTAATTTACAGCCTTTCCTTCACAGTTCCTTCACCACTAAGTCTCATTAGGCAGCCCTCTTGCACTCACCAGGAATTCAGCAAAACAGATCCTTAGCTGGTGTAAATTAGTCTAAGTCCATTTACTTCAAAGAAGCTGTTCTAACTTACATTGCCCAGAAATGTGACCCAGTTTCACTTCTCTGCATAATGTGATCTCTTGATGAACATATGTATTCCTTCTGCTTTGGATCTGAAGCTCCAAGTGATTGGTTAACTCAAAGCCAGGAAGAACTAGAAAATCCTCTCAAGACACATCCAGATTGCAGGAGAAAGCAGGCAAATACATAAGCACCTGGATGGATCTTGGCCTGAATGACATGAGGCCATCATACATGCTGTCTAGACAACTGGTTAAACAAGTAAGCAAGAGTGATATGATCCAAATAAGACTTTATGATTTGGATCAGTAAAAGATGACTGCACATAGTCTGAGGATTCAAAGTAAAACATAAGGATACATTTGGGGGTTTTGTTTGTTTGTTTGTTTAGGATTTCGGTTTGTTGAGTTTCTTTCTGGGGGGGTTGTTTCATTTTTGCATTTGGTTTTGGGGGCTTTGGCTTGGTTTGGGGGGAGTGTTTGTTTTTGTTTGGGTTTTTGTTTTGTTTTGGTTGGTTGGTTGTTTTTTAGGGGTTTGTTTTCTTTATTAATTATCTTTTACATCTGGTTTTTTTCACATGCCTTCAGAACAAAGCATTGTGATGGAGCTCTGGCCAACACCATTCCCTGTTTAGGTACAGCTCTTGTCCAGTTGCAGAGGGCAGCTGTTGTACAGGCAGTAGCAGCAAAGAGAGTAGAAGGTAAGGAAGAAGGACAAGCAATTGCTGGTCATAAGGCAAATTTGGGGACAGGATGGTCTTACTCAGGTAGCATCAAGGCAGTCGGCAGCTAAGGATGACTACTTCTCAGAAGCTTTTCCAGTTGAAATTCTGGCAGCACATCACTTGGCTTTAACAGATCATTAAACATAATTTTAAAGTTGTTTGCTTTTAGTGCTCAATTTCCTTGTTCAAAGTCTACAGAAGAAGAAGGATCTGTTTCCTCTGATGTTTCTTTCCCGCGATGAATGAACTATCTAATTGTCTGGTTTTATGTCTGTACCGTCATATTTATACCTAACACCTTCAAATGTATATTATTTTAGAGATCTGATACCATCTAGTGTTATTGCTGGCTTTTCACATCTTACACTTATCAAGTAACCACAGTCAGCACCGTGTCAGAGTTCATCACTGCATCACGTCAGTAGTAAAATAAAACTCGCTTCCTACCCAATATCTATATTTACACACCCCACAGGTGGGTGGTGAAATTTACTCTCCTCTAATCTCTGGAAATTGGTTTATCTCTATGTATGCGTATCATTATCATCTAGTGCCTCTCCACTGATTTATTTCAGCCTCTGGAGCAAATGGGCTGGGATTCTTAATAACAAACACATGTATTTATACACAGCTTATATGCAGTCATGGATACTTTAGAGTCAGTGGTATGCTTACTTTGAGGCAACCAACATTTCACTCTGTTTTTCAGTAAATTAGGTGAGGTTTTAATTTGCAAATAGTAGTGACTGGTGCAAAGTCTTCCTAAACATTCATAGGTACTAGAAGCTGATGCTGTCCAGGAGGGAGATGCTTATATGATTTCATACTAAAAGAAGACATGAGCAACAAGGAGAGCAAATCTCCACTGGACAACACAGTGTGTTCATCTGTTTGGTCACAATGAGCTTTAAAACACAAAGTGCTGATGAACTGAAAATATGCAGAAATACAGTATATTCATAAAGGTAAGAAAGAAAGAAAGGAACAGTGTGGTTAGTATTATAAAAGATGGTGGATTAGTATCCATGGAGACTCCTTTCCTTTCTTCATTCACCCAATACATACAGGATGACTGGTAATTTCACTACAACATCCCAATACTGCCTTAATCTGGACAGACAACAAACACCACTGTAGCTAAAAGAGTGATTTGGACTCCATGTCCCTTAGCTTGAGGCCTCTCTTTGTGTGCAATTGGGATGGATGTCAGTTAAGATAGTAATTTCTACAGCACAGCCACTTGCCTACTTTGGAAGTAGACTGGTGGACATCAATACTCCTAAGTCACTCAGCAACCTTGAAACAGTGATCTACATGAGGTTCATATTTATTACTACTCCTTCCAAACAACCTACCACCTCCAACTGATATTATTCTTTAATGATTAAGTGTTTTGTTAACAATAAGGGGGAGGGGAGGTTATTATTTTGTATCTTTGTGGAAGACAAAATATTTTTCAGTGCTGTGTTTTCCTTGCTTACCATATGATTGCTGGCAGTGGGTACTAAATGCTTTAACATGCTAGAAGTGTAGTTTTATGTGATGTTTACACATGGTAAACGCCTGAGGCTAGAAAACAGATACTTGTCTTCTAGGAGCAGTCTTCCAGGCAGCCCTTTTTATTATATAGGCCATGTGAATGAGATTAGCTTAGAGGCAAATGCCCTTTTGTTCCTCCAGTAAGAAGGTAAAGAACAAGCAAAAGAAGGAGAAAGCCTATCTAGACAGGACTGGCTCAAAAAACCCAAGGCGTTGGCATGTGAATGTTAATATATTTTCATATTGGAGAAACAATTCAGCAAGAAGAGTTGCCTCATGCCTCTATTTCTTTCAAGATGCCTGGCTAATTTATAAAATAACACTAAAAGCACATTTCATATGTGACTGTCAACACATAGAACAACGCTGTGGTAGCTGAAGCATGTCAGCTACACTACATCTCCCCAAAGTAGACCTAGTCACATCCTCCAGATTCTGCTGCATAGTCAACAGCTTAACCAAAACAGTAAACAAAAAGTAGTTTGTGCACACTACAACCCACTTAGATGCAGCCACACCAGTTGTGAGAGCTGGCATGATGGAGAACTTCAACTAAAAAGTATGCTACTAGCTTTAGGGAGTTTAGCTCCCAGGAGCTCCAAAGAGGTTGCATCCAGTAGACAGGCTATACCAAGGCTGGGAAATGATAGGTTTGGATACACCTGTATCATAAGGCCTGCAGCCCACCTTGGACACCCTATCTAGAGGCAAATAAGTATGCAGTGGTACTCCTTAATTCAGGGATCTTTAAGGGTTTACTCAAGCCAATTATACTACAGTAGCACAGAGGTTACAAAGACAAGAAAATGTCGATAACAGAGAGGGACGGTCACAGCCTTAGGGCCAACTGCTAATGAGAATTAGCAATGCATGTCCCTATGTCTATTATCTAGGAACTGAATGACACTGGTATGTATGATATGACCCCTAATGTATTTAGTCTTCCACTCTAGAGCTTCATTTCCCCTTTAGTTTCCCCTCTGCTATTCCCATTACACCTTTCTAATCTTTACAGTGTACATTTCTCTACAGCTATTCTCATCCCCTTTGTGTCAGTGCATGTGCAACAGCTCTGTGGGAAAGTCTTCATGTTGGAAAGTTTTCACGAGGTAGGCTATGAGAATACCTTTTTATTTTTTCTACAGTAATATTTTTTTAAGGGCTAATAACTAACTGAATACCATGTTTTTTACACGTCTCCTAACTTCTATTTTGAAACACCATCTTATCAAAAAGAAAAGTAGTTGCTTCACAATCTTTGAAGCAAAACTGATTAAAATAGCTCATGTTTTTCTTCCATTTAAATGTTCTATTTTCATTTATATGACAAGTAGTCTTGGAGCAACCTCTCTCCTTTGACCTGACATTAGACATTTTTTGAAATTACATCTGTTCTGGCTGAAGTCTTGAGGAATTCCAAACCACAAAGTTCTCAGGTGTGAACCAAGACGTAGAGCAACAGACGTGTATCATAGTTTTTTGACAAGAGCAGTTCAGTCTACCTCAGCTGATATCCCAGAGACAATGATATTGTACTGGTTTGAGGCGAATTGGAATATTTTAATGAGAGAAATTAGATTATTGGCTGTGAGAAGAAAAATAAAGTGACATCTGTATTACCCATTTGTGCTGCTGGGACATATAAAAACACGGACACAAACAAAGATAAGAGACTCTCTGCCTGGCTGTTGCCCTATTAACTCTTCTGCATGAATTTGCACATTTCCAACTAATTATTTTGCTTCTGACATCCCTTGCTGACCTTTCCAGCTCACCTCGCACATAAGAGAGATTCTGAGATAACTGCAAGGGTGGAAAGAAGGTGGAGAGGTGGTTGGAAGCCCCTCTTGGCCAGTCTGGCTGCTGGGAGGGATTTAAGTTTTCTGCATTATTTTTAACTTGTATATTACTGCATATAGTTGTAAATATCTGTAATATATTGTAAATATCTGCTTGTAAATTGTGCTAAGCTAGAAATATAAAGCTTCATTTCTTAACTTCCATCTGTCTGAGTTAGTCTGGTTAATCTAGTGTCTAGGGGGGTTAGTCTAGGGGGGAACTCCAGAACCACTACAAACATATATATTTTTTCTCTTTTGTAGTACATGTGGGCTCTTCAGCCACAACTACATTCTATGTTTTAATTAAACATATGATATAGCTATGTATTGAACTGCTTGCCTTGTGAAACATTTCTTAATGGTCTGCAATAATTATTTGCTTTTACACAGCTTTAGAAGATGTGTAAAAGCTTCTCTCAATTTGATCCTCATGCAACTTGGGTGCCTATTATTATTAACAGAGAAAGCTCTTAAAGTATCCTTATTTTTACTGCAGCTGAAATGTGATTATCCCTTTGAGATCCATCATGTCACCTATAGTTATCCAAAATGCTGTTCTCAGTTCATTATACACAGAAACAAAGATACAAATCCAATCCTTCAGTCTCATTTTATATGACAGCTCTCAGTCATGTGGGAGATGTGTACCACCAAACTGTATTTATAGTAAATCTATATTAAAAGCCTGTCCTATATGAGTAAGTGGAATAGAAAACATGTTCCTGAACATGTCCACAAATGCACAGTCCAATCCACATATCCTTTGCTCAAACACAATTCTAAAAAACATGTTCACAAAATTCTTAAGGGTTTGCTGCCTTTCAATTTCTCCCTCTCAGGTGCTTCCTTCCCAGGGGACTGGTTGTTTTAAAACAAAATCTAAGTATGAGACTTGTTTTTCCTAGAAAATCACAAGTTGAAATTGCCTTTTTTTTTTCCATCAGAGTTATTTCTTTATATCATAGAATCATAGAATCAATCAGGTTGGAAGAAACATCCAAGGTCATCCAGTACAACCTAGCACCCAGCCCTGTCCAATCAACCAGACCATGGCACTCATCCAGTCTTTTCTTGGATGCCTCCAGGGACAGCAACTCCACCACTTCCCTGGGTAGCCCATTCCAATGCCAATCACTCTCTCTGTCAAGAACTTCCTCCTAACATCCAGTCTAGACCTCCCGCAGCACAGCTTGAGACTGTGTCCCCTTGTTCTGTTGCTGGTTGCCTGGCAGAAGAGACCAACTCTACCTGGCTACAGCCTCCCTTCAGGTAGTTGTAGACAGCAATGAAGTCACCCCTCTTTTCCAGGCTACACACCCCCAGCTCCCTCAGCCTCTCCTCACAGGACTGTGCTCCAGGCCCTTCAACAGCTTTGTCGCCTTTCTCTGGACATGTTCCAGTACCTCCACATCTCTCTTGAATTGAGGAGCCCAGGACTTGACACAGTACTCAAGTTGTGGCCTGACCAGTGCTGAGTACAGGGGCAGAATAACCTCCCTTGTCCTGTTGGCCACACTGTTCCTGATATATCTTTGACATTGTTTTTGTTGTCTTAAATTAAAGGGGAAATCTGCAAATCTCCAAAACTGCAAAGGCCTGGTTGCAGGAAAGGCCATGATTTAAAGCAAAGCTCATAGCTCATAGCTCTGCACTTGAACACATGGGCTCCCAGTTCACAGCATGTGTAAAGGGCTTTCCAACCCACTGCATTAGCAGCTCATTTCTCTGTGTGGAGGTCGGGCTAGTCTAAATCTGGAACGGTCCAGTAATATTAAGTGATACATTGTGGGGATACAGTGAAGGGAGTGAAAGGGAAAATGTGTCACTTTCCATGATTCCCCACCACTCCCAAATTTAGAAATGAGGAAAGGTCTATGGAAAAAATGGCACTGCCTCCCACAGCACACTTTGATTCTCTTCTATCATAAATCATCACAGCCACAGCAATACAACTGTTACAGATGTAGAATCAACAAGAGTTTAGTTACCCAGATATTCAGAAAGGCAGTCTTCTGGGCTGTTGCAGTGCATTCAGAAAGTGTGCCTTTCACTCCCTGTGAAAGGCACACTGCTTTGTTGAATTGATACAGACCTCTTCTCTCTAAGGTAAGAAGCACATCTGCACATGCTGACAGAACCCACGTGAAAAGCCCAGAGTTGCTCAGGGCTTTCTTAACCTGTTTGCATAATTGTGGTTTTTCAGACCAAAAGCGGAAGGTAAACTTCATTCATGCCTGACCTGCTGGCCTTCACAGTTGGAACATGTTGGGAATCACTTCTGGCACAGAAAAGGTTAATTGTCTCCTGCTGTGAGGTAGTAGTCTAGAAAAGGATACCACATTTGGTGGGAATTATAGTAAATGAGGTTTTCTTTACAGCACTGCTCATTCTCAACATGTTGAAAGGGCATTAGTTCACAGTCACTTTCTCTGGAATTATCAAATCTGCTCAGGAAGCCTTCATTAGGATATTAAACAAGACTTAATAAGTGAAAGTGATTTGCATCGCTGATAATCGTGTGCATTAATCAAGCAAGCTTCTGTCTCTCCCTCTGCAATATGTTTCATGTTCCATTGTAAAGCCTCTTTAATTCTGTAGGGCTTCTTAAAAGGGAAATGTTACATTTAGAAAGCCATTTTTAAAATTATTTACTTAGCAAAGATCACTATAAATAATGTTCAACTCACTCCTCAGCTTTAACCATCAATATAATTAATACTGAGGGGTTTGTATCAGGGATATGGACCAGATGTGTTCCCATTTATCAGATATAGATTGCACTTACTCTAATAAATGTGTTTTCATTCTGAGTAACTTCTGAAACCAAATAACTGCATGTCGCACTTTAATCTGAAGTCTCAATTTTAGGCTAAGGCATTTATTTCTCATGCCATGGGGGACCTTGCAGGCTTTCACTACATCATCCCACATGCCAGAGTCACACCACAGTTCTTAACGAAACTGTGTGGCAAATATTTCCTTCTCTTTGGTAATTCCAAAGTAACTTTGCATGATCTACTCTTAAGGGGTGACATTGCTTACCTAAAGAGCACAGCCAACCAGCATGATGTACATGGTTGCTGTCTGGGCTGCACTCACATTGCAGGCTCATGTTGAGCTTTTCATCACCCCAGACCCCCAGGACCTTTTTCTCAGGGCTGCTCTCAGTCTGGATTTGCACTTGGGATTGCACCCACCCAGGTGCAGGACCTTACACTTGGCCTTGTTAAATGTCATGAGGTCGGCCTGGGCCCACGTCTCCAGCCTGTCCAAGTCCCTTTGGATGGATCCCTTCCCTCTAGCAAGTGGACTGTGCCACACAGCTTGGTGTCATCTGCAAAGTTGCTGAGGGTGCACTCAATTCCTCTGTCCATGTCACTGACAAGGATGCTAAACAGCACTGGTGCCAGCACTGACTCCTGAGAGAGTCACTTGGCACTGGTCTCCAGGTGGACATTTTTCCCTACACACAACAATCCTTGAGAAAACAGCATTAGATTCTTAAAAAGCCTTTCTCTGCTGCTTTTGCCTCTAGCCTTGCCAGTGTTGTCTGCCCCCTCTAACATGACCCCACAAACATCATACTCACAAGAGCCACTCAGATACTCCACAGCCATGGGAATATTTTCATCAAGAAAAACAGTATCTTCACCAAATGTCTCACCACGGATAGCCTTAAGGAACAACTTGTCACAAGAATCAACAGCTGTTGTGAAAAATGAAAGGCTAATTATTGTTTGTCCTGCATCAGGAAGGACTGTGGCTATGCTCTGTAAATGAACAAAAGTGACTGTGCTCGTTTGAGGCTAATTGGAATATTTTAATGGGAAAAATTAGATTATAGGCTGTGGAAAGGAAAGCTCTCATAGGCTTGCTGAGATGTATCACTCATATGGATGACCTCTTATCCACCAAAATGAGCTAGAACAAGCAAGTGCTTAGACATTTACTTAGGTGTGCAGATCAAAGCTTGACCAACTATGACTGTGCTAGGCTACTTGTGATATTTTAATCCTTCTGTGTCTGAAGAAGAGACGTAGAAATTACTGGTGAGAGTACAAGGTCCACTTTTTCTTCAGGTCTGAGGTGTTGAAGTACTAGAACATGTTCAAAGAAAGGCGACGAAGCTGGTGAGGGGGCCTGGAACACAAGCCCTATGAGGAGAGGCTGAGGGAGCTGGGGGTGTCCAGCCTGGAGAAGAGGAGGCTCAGGGGAGACCTCATTGCTCTCTACAACTACCTGAAGGGAGGTTGTAGCCAGGTGGGGTTGGTCTTTTCTCCCAGGCAGCCAGCAATAGAACAAGGGCACACAGTCTCAAGTTGTGCCACGGGAGGTCTAGGCTGGATGTTAGGAGGAAATCCTTGCCAGGGAGAGTGATTTGCATTGGAATGGGCTGCCCAGGCAGGTGGTGGAGTTGCCATCCCTGGAGGTGTTCAAGAAAAGACTGACTGAGGCACTTAGTGCCATGGTCTAGTTGATTGTCTAGGGCTGGGTGCTAGGTTGGACTGGATGATCTTGAGGGTCTCTTCCAACCTGCCTGATTCTATGATTCTATTTAGTTCAGTTCCTAGGAGGAGCAGCCATGGTTTCTCCTTACCTGCTGCACAGACTTTCTGCAGTTGTCCTTTTTGCAGCATTTCCTGCTGTTTACATTGTCCCAAGACCTGAACACAGCATTTAAGAAACCATCACTAAAATTAAGACCATTGAAATATTTATGTCTTTTAAGAAACTGCTGTTTGCTAGAGATCTTGTTTGCATTCACTCAGGCTGAGCACATAGCTTAAATGGAGCTAAAGAGATGATGTTTCTATAAACTTGTGGAGACGCAATTCATTCTAATGGCCTGAAACATGAATTATGTGCCCTGCTTCACTACCTTCATGGTTCAGTAAGCTGCTATAGCTCAGATGTAACCATTTATCTGAGGAGAGAAAGGTGTTATTCCCTGCTTACTGCTTATTTCCTTATACTTGTCTCTATATGTGTTTATGTGTGGTGTTCTCCCAGATAACAGGTATATTTAAGAAGATCAACATCCAGTAACTCTTTTCTCTTTTCCATAACAAGATTTATGGTTGGACCATTCACATGAGTAAGAAACTGTGCCTCTAAGCTTTGAAATCAGTTATGTGAATTCACTCTGACAACAACCAAATGGGAAAGGTATTTCAGTGTCCAATAACAAGAGCACAAATGCAACCATATTTTTTCCTAACTGCTGTGCAAAAGTTTTAAATTTTCAAAACAAGACCATAAAGTTTAAGTTCTCAGATCAATGCTTTGATGTTTAAATGGATGTGGCCGTTTAGTTTTCAAGTATGGTGAGAGTTGTACTGGAGGTCAGTGCAGCAGGCTTGCCTGAACATGGTCTATTACCCTCTGCAGCAGCAGCAGCAGCAGCAAGCATGGAACAAAGGGACCCCTTCATTATTACACACAAGGAAAACTCTGGCAGAGGCCAAGAGAAGGTAATGAGTCTATCTACACTGAGCAAATATAGTACTGTATGAAGATATGCTAACTAGCTCTAATTGACAAAATGTAGTCTTTCTACATTGCATTGCATTGTGCCATGTAAACATAGCCCAAACCTTTGCTTGCAATGGTACATTTCTGGGAGCTCTGAGTAAAGCCAGCTTTTGAGCCAAGACTCTCTCCCTCTACCTCAGACAACTGGAAGATTGGAGATAATGCTAATGACATCCCTCTATTCTGAATTATTGTTGCCAACTGTAACAGTCTTAAAGCCACTACTCCTGGGATCATATGATTTGCTGAGAATGTCTACTCTCATTTAATAATAAAAAGGTAATTTCCATCAATGATGCAGAGGAAAGCTTGGAAGCATGACCAGAATATGTCCTAAAACCTCTCCTCTCCTGCCAAAAAAATCCCTCAGAGGTAGTAAAAGGAGTCTAAAAGGTATTCTTTTTAATCTTCTAATATTTAAGCCAATGACATAATTCTCTGTGCTGCAGCATCTTATGATTTTTGAGCACTCAGAAGTATTAATAATGCAGCCTAAAACAGATATTTGTGAAAAGGCATCACTAAATAGCACAGAGGATAGCCACATGAGGCCTTCAAAATAGCATAGCAGGGCTGAGAAGGAAGGGAAGGGCAATGAACACACACACACAGACGTGTGCACATGCACACACACTGTATCAGTATGACAAAATGAAATAGGCTGTAGATGTTTCTCTGGTCAGAAGCCAAGATGGAAGAAATTGCTGGTGCTCATATACACCAATTTCCTTTTCCCCCAAGTAGGGTGGCTGCATTCAAACTGCCTACTGAGACTAATCCCTGGCTAATGCTGAGAAACTATTGCACTGTCCAAGAGAGTGCTAGTGGCTGTCAGCTAAAACCATGCCAAGAAGTTTGTTGAGAGTTAATATAGATATTTCCACACAAGTGCTCAGCTCTGTGTTCAGACCCATTCTATTTACTACTATAGGCTCCCAGTGTAGTAGTGTAATGAATTAGGGAATGGAGTACATGCAGAAGCTCTGATTCAGTGGCAGGCATGAGGGAGCTGCAGGACAATGGAGAGGGGTAAGAGAAGCACAAGCGTGAGGGAGTGTCTGGCAGGTGAGAAAAGGAAAGCATGAGGAGCCAGAAGGCACCACAAATTGTGTGCCTGTTAACACTACACAGAAAAGCAAAACTGCCTTTTCTTTTTGCTGTAAAACACGGCTTCAGTTTCGCAGGACCACTTCTTGATATAGAATCACAGAATCACAGAGTCAACCAGGTTGGAAGAGACCTCCAAGATCATCCAGTCCAACCTATCGCCCAGTCCTGTCCAGTCAACTAGACCAGACTACAGCCATAGTAATTCCTCAGCATGGCATTTTGTACTGCTGCTGAATTATCAGTGACTTTCACCAGTCTCTCAGATCTTCTGTGCTGTTACACTGTGAAATAGCAAAGTTTCCTGGTAAATATAAGCCTTACTAAGTTGGACCGGCATGAGTCTGAAAGAACTCCATGCCAAGTTTTAATTTAATCTTTATATGCCATGTTGAAAAATCAAACAAGATGATATCAACCACTGGTTTCAGGGAAAAAAGAAACCACCAACAATCCACAAACACACAAGAAATCATGTAGAGTAAGATCGTTGATTAAGGCTTAAATGGAGCAAAGGCTGCTATAAAAGGCATGTGTATATATAATTTATCAGGCTGCTAAAATTTATGAGTAATATTGATGTCTCCTATGAGGAGAGGCTGAGGGAGCTGGGGTTGTTTAGTCTGGAAAAGAGGAGGCTCACAGGAGACCCCATTACTCTCTACAACTATCTTAAGGAAGGTAGTAGCCAGGTGGGGATTGGTCTCTTCTCCCAGGCAACCAGCAACAGAGCAAGGGCACACAGTCTCAACTTGTGCTGGGGGAGATATAGGCTGGATGTCAGGGGGGACATTCTTGCCAGAGAGAGTGATTGGCATTGGAATGGGCTGCTGAGGGAGGTGGTGGAGTTGCCATCCCTGGAGGTGTTGAAGAAAAGCCTGGCTGAGGCACTTAGTGCCATGGTCTAGTTGATTGGCTAGGGCTGGGTGCTAGGTTGGACTGGATGATCTTGAGGGTCTCTTCCAACCTGGCTGATTCTATGACTTTATGAAATGCAGTTCTGTATGACTTAAAAATGGAGGAATATCTCCAAATATAGGGCCAGACCCTATCTCCATTGCCTCTGGTGTAGGTTTTCACTCCCTGAGAAAATGCTAGCAGAGTAGAGACAAACACTTCTTCCAATTTGTTGGAAAATCTGGATGTTACATTTTTGATCAGGCTCATCTCATGACCTGAAGCCAAGTACAGGAAAACTTTTTTATAACCATAGGATGCAAACACAGAGGGATCTAGTGACATTTTTATTTAGCAGAACAAGTAAAGCAGAAAGTTTGGGCACAGGAGAAAGCAAAGAAGCTGATTGAGCCAACATAATAAACCACCCAGATTTTGCCAGAGCCTTGGACATAGAATCATAGAATCAACCAAACATCACCTGTTTTTAACTGCTAGGGCCAGAAGGTCAGATATGAACTGCAATAATTGCTTTCAAAAATCATAACAAGCATTGAGCAGTACTTGTCACAGAACATGAGTCTGATTCTGCTGATCATCATGCGTAAACAACAAGAGGAAATCCTTTCAAGGTTTTGTGCAAGCAGTGCCATGGACTCTCCCAGTCCCCAGCTTTCTCACTGTTGTGCACTACTTGGTTGCTAATCCCTGTTTGGTGGCCCAGTTGCAGTGAGATCTGCACCCACACACTGACTTCTCTCAGAAACCACACTCCTCTTCCCAGAGGCACCTTCTGGAACCTACAGTAGACGATAGCTCACTGGTAATTTCTATAATGATGTACCAGTGGTACTAAGATACTTGCCTTCTTGCTGGAAGCACTTGGATAACCTGTCAGTGTCTGTTATGTTACCATGTCATATCATATTTATGTGACACTGCCTACAGGGTGGCATATATGAAGTTTCATGAGCACCTTCCCAGTGGTCATGGAGGGTGTTTGGAGCAATAGTAATCTTTACAACTTCTGGAGTGACACAAAACATTTTTGGCTTTCAAGTAATAAACCTGATGTCAAATGGAGGCTTTGCTATTGCCCTGATGTATGGTGCATCATGAAAAGGACAAGAAATGTGCCTGCTGTCCTTCATGGTAAACTATTGCAAGGATCACAGAATAATCACAGAATTAACCATGTTGGAAGAGACCTCTAAGATCATCCAGTCCAACCTATCACCTAACCATTCAAATTAACCACGGCACAAAGTGTCTCATCCAGCCTCCTCTTAAACATCTCCAGGAATGGCAACTCCACCACCTCACTGGACAGCCCATTCCAATGCCAATCACTCTTTCTGTGAAGTACTTCTTCCTAATATTCAGCCTAAACCTGCCCTGGTGCAGCTTGAGACTGTGTCCTCTTCTTCTGTCACTGGGTGTCTGGGAGAAGAGACCAACTCCCACCTGGCTACAACATCCTTTCAAGTAGTTGTAGAGAGCAATAAGGTCTGCCCTGAGCCTCCTCTTCTCCAAGCTGAACACACCCAGTTCCCTCAGCCTCTCCTCGTAGGGCTGTGTTCCAGCCCCCTCATCAGCCTCCACCCAGCAGAAAAAGACCATACTCCTGATACCAACCAGAATGGAGGTGGGAACTCAGATAAAGCTCCCACAGAAGCAGGCCATGATGCAAACTAAAAGCTGCAAGGAGTGCCTCAGCCTTTCCCTTGTAGCAGGGGACTGTACAAGGTGTGAGCAGGTAAATTTTCTGCTCAGTTGGGCAGCACAGCTTCAAGGACAGGTCAAAAAATTACAAGATGAAGTTGAAAGGCCTTAGGAATATCAAAGAAGCTGAAAACGAGATTGACTGGTGGAGTCAGGCTCTACCTGACCTGATGAAAAGTCAGGGACACCCATCCCTGAGAGAGGGGCATCAGGTGTGGGTGGCACAAGGAGCAGGGGATTCTATGCCCTCTTGCCACCTGCCACATAAAATTGGATTCTGGCAGAATGATCAACTCATTTGCCTTGTGATCTGCTTAGCAATGCCTTCTTGGCATACCAGATGTTACAGCCTAAATCTACATGTCTTTGTTTTCTTCAGGGTTATTACTGCTCTCACATGCCACTAACTCAGTGTTGGTACTCAAGTAAGAGAAAAACACAGGTTAAGCAATCAATATAAATTGGCACACAACTGAAGTAATTTAATAGTGATGAGACTGTCATAAATGGACTAAATTGAAGGAGAATCATTGCAATCAGTTCTTCAAAGCAGTACAGTAGCAACTGCATCTTTCTTCCTGCTGGAGATGGACTATACATAGAGAGAAAGAGACAGATGAAGAGAGGAAGGGAAAAAGAACCCTGATGTTGTTGGTTTTCTATTTTGGTATACCTGGCTGATACATCTTGTTCAAGGGAAACTGAAATACCAGTAGTGACTGAGGGAGTTGGGGCTGTTCAGTTTGAAAAAGAGGAGGCTGAGGGGAGACTTCATTGCTGTCTACAACTACCTGAAGGGACACTGTGGAGAGGCTGGAGATGGTCTCTTCTCACAAGTAGCTGGAGACAGAACAAGGGGGGATCGCCTCAAGCTGAAACTCAGTAGGTTTAAATTAGCTATTAGGAAAATGTTTTTCATGGAGAGAGTGGTCAGGCACTGGAATGAGCTGCCCAAGGAGTTGGTGGAGTCACCAACCCTGGATGTGTTTAAGTGTTGTTTGAACGTGGTGCGTAGGGATATGGTTTAAGGTGAATCTTGTAGAGTAAGGTTATAGATTGGACTTGGTGATCCTGAGGGGCTTTTCCAACCTGGATGTTTCTATGATTCTGTAAAGACTACACAAGAATTACCAAGACTGTGGAAGACTAAAGTTTGAACTGCTATCACATTAAAAACAAAAACAACACCAAAATTTAAAACCTTTTATAGATTGGTATTATTTTATCCACCTTTATAAGAAAGCTATTCACTGTTACATCCTTAAGAGGTGAGGATAACTTAGAGTGCATTCAGGCTGTAAAGTGCCTGTTAGGGGGACAGGCCAAGGATGGAACCAAGGGGCTGTGAATCCCAAATCCCTGCTCTGACAAATACTCAATGCCTCCACTCAATATGAAGTATTACTTTTCTGGGCCACTTCAGGCTACATAACCTCTTAATGGTTGTTCAAGCTCAGAGTGAATCAACAGGTTCCAAGAAAGCAGTGAAAAGTAAAAATTCCATATTAATTTGCCTGTGAGAGTCTCCCCCTTTGAAGAAAAAGAGTAATTTCCAATATGATTTTATTACAAAAGTAACAAAAAATTATTTTCTTAAATGAAGTTATAAAATTATTTTTTTATCACATCCTTCCGCATCTCCTTTTTCTGCAGATCAGAATGACAGGAACCAGATGCTAAGCCAGAAAGGACATTGTTCCACCTGCAACATCTGGCTCTTTGGCAAGCCATACGGGAAGCTTCAAAGTTGCATCTCTGCCTCTCACATGGTAAGGCTGTTGGTCGATTCCTTTATCTTCCTGGATGTAATTTTCCTTTGATTCACCTATAATTCTGAGGAACTGATGCATTTGTATCCATTTTGAATAAGGTTCTGAACAAATGCCACATTTGATCTCTAGGCAGATCCTTTTATTTCCTTTTATATGTTCTTTAATTCATGCACTAGCTTTACTGCTGCTCAGCTACATCGTGGCGGATACTTGCACACATGCCACGGCCTTTTTTCCCTACATGAAGTTAAATATCCAGGCTCTCAGCCATGCAAAACCCAGTAGAAATTAAAATACTTTTCTTAGTGCTTCTCCTTGCTGCAGTGAGATGTTCTTAGAGGAGAAGCAGCCTCCTGTTACTTGCTAACATTCCTGAATCAATCCTTTCCTCAATTCCTCAGTCCTACCAGATTCTTTCCTCTGTTACTTGTGAGCATTAAATCATATAAGTTAAACATTAAAGTAACTTCCAGGTGCACCAGAAAATGCAAGACAAGTGTAAGTTAAGACCAGGCACGACTCTCCTCAGATCCAGCTGGTGGAGTACGGCAACAACTAATTTCAGCTGTTTCCAAGCACTTTGATGTATAAGTATCAAAAAGCCTACAAAAGAGTGACATAATCGAGATCGCCGAGAACTACATATACCACCTATAGCACCCCCGTGTTCTGGCTCAGGTCTATAGAGGGTGCTGTGAAACACTCAATTAATAGGAAAGGAGTAATTCTCCATTAGCATTCATTCATTTAGGATTTAAATCCTGGTTAGAAATGCATCCTGCCCTACGGCTATCAGTATCTTTTTTTCTCTGTGCTGGAATCTGTAAAAGGGAAGACCGTTCCTACCTTCACTCCACTATTCCCTTCTTCCACCTGCATCAGACATCAGGCTGAAATGTATTTTTATTGTTATCTTATCCCTGCTTTGGGGTAGGTAGCATGCAGCCCATCATAATGTGGGATAAGGTGAAGCCTAAAAAAAACCCTTTTTTTTCCTCAAACAGCTCTTTTTTTTTTTCCTCTAGGTTCTCTATCTGGGACTGACCAAAACCCAGCAGCTAATTCAAAACATCATAACTCATGACTCAGGGCAAGTCATTAGTCCACAGAAAGCAATGAGTAGTTTCCAGGACACGGCCCAAAAGTGCCCCATCTGTTTGCTTTAAGCACACTGGGTCAGGCTCTGTCTTATGGTGGATGGACAAAGACGTACTTTTTAGCAAGTAAATCCCTAGGGAAAACTAATTGCAGCTCTGCCAATGACTGAATATTGAGTTCAAGAATAAATGCCTTGCAACCTACAGATAAAGCAATAAAAAGTAAAATTAATGGAAGTTAAATAAACGAGGATTGATCCAGTGCAATTAGTAGAAACATGACCCATTGTGTTCCAGCTTCAAAAAAGACTGCAGGAGTAAAGGAAGCCTACATTTTTCTGAATGTATTTGAAAAAGTATTGAGTCAGAAAAGCTGTGTTTTTTCCAACCTTTGGAAATTTTTGATGTGGAAGTTTCTTGGCATGGCTATTGCACTCAGGAAGCTGCAAGTGGAGTTAAGTCCCAGTCCTCCTAGGGTCTGTAAAACTCAGGATAAGAGATGGTCTCACATGTAATGGACTAATGTGTCCAGTTCTGAGCTCCTCAATACAAGAGAGATGTTGAGATATTGGAATGTGTTCAGAGAAGGGTGATAAAGCTGGTGAGGGGCCTGGAACACAGCCCTGTGAGGGGTGCTTAGCCTGGAACCCCAGGGGTGTTTAGCTTGGAAAAGAGGAGGCTCAGGGGTGACCTCATTGCTCTCTACAACTACCTGAAGGGAGGTTGTAGCCAGGTAGGGGTTGATCTCTTCTCCCAGGCAGCCAGCAATAGAACAAGGGCACACAGTCTCAAGCTGTGTCAGGGGAGGTCTAGGCTGGATGTTAGGAGGAAGTTCTTCCCAGGGAAAGTGACTGGCATTGGAATGGGCTGGCCAGGGAGGTGGTGCAGTCACTGTCCCTGAAGGTGTTGAAGAAAAGCCTGGCTGAGGCATTTAGTGCCATGGTCTAGTTGATTGGCTAGGGCTGGGTGCTAGGTTGAACGGGATGAGGTTGGAGGTCTCTTCCTACCTGGTTGATTCTATGATTCTATGACTAGCAATAAATTTAAAAAGACATGTGAGAAATGCCTATGGAAAGAGAAGCACAGAGCTAAGAGTAGAATACAACTCTACTCATGCCTTCCTAAGCACCCAATAGAAGAGACCATAGACACCCTTCAATGTTTCCAGACAGACACCCCAGTATTTGTTACCCTCAATTGGATCCCTTTATTTGGTCTTTGGACTGTACCTTTACTGCGCTGCCACAGTACTTTGCAATTATGAACAGGTAAAGGGGTCATGGTACTCTGCAATAGGCTGCCCGGGGAGGTTGTGGAGCAAGGCCTTAAGGCCAAGCTGGATGAGGCCTTCAGCAGAGTCTGGTTGAGAGGCATCCCTGCCCACAACAGAGAGTTTGAAGATAATCTCTAAGGTCCCTTCCAACCTAAGCCATTCAATGAGTTTGAGCTCATTTATTGCTTTTATTTTACTCATTTTGCATATTTATGTAGGAATATAAATGTATGTGGGATTTCATTCATTTCTCCTGCAATCTGTACAGACCCCTTTTTGCAGTCTGACAGTACAGCAGCCATGGTTGATAATCTCTGTCATGAAGTAGCCACAGAAAGTTTGTGGATAAAGAATCATCAGTGTTGTCAGTTTGGCTCAGAAAGAAATTAAGATCTGAAGGTGTCAGCTTTCATGGAAGTCTACACATCTTTTTCTCTCTTAGCAGTGGAGAAGTCAGCCAAAGGTGCAATACCTTCTCAGACTGACAGCAAAGAAGAATTTCATTCACTTCAGGCAGCAGTGTATAGTGAAAGGGAAGGTACAGGTGTCTCTTCTTGTAAAAATCTCACAGAAGAGCTGAAGTCATGCTCACCACAAACCAGCAGTGAACAAATAAATGTTATTGATATGTATGTATGAACATGCACTTTTGAGAAGCAGAACGGAAGCACTCATTGCTTCAGTGGATATCCGCAATCACAGAGTCACTGGATAAGTGTTGGCCAGTGTAAGGTAATGCACAGTCCTTTCTGGCACACCTGCAGCAACTGCCTGTCTCCCAACCTTCCCACTTTTTTTTCTATTCAAGGAAAACAAACAACTGCCTTCCTTGCTCCAGAGGCACAGGTAATGGTTTTCCTCTCAACTCAGAGAGACTGATCCCAGTCTTTACTTAACTTGCTGACACTGATTTACAGGTGTCAAGGACCATCAGAAAAATAATTCTCTGCACAGTGAACAACATCTTTGTGAGTAAACTCAGCACCTTTGAAAATCAGGCTCTCTTGTGCTTAGCTATCAAAATGATTGGCACCAGACATATCCCTAGACTGTGTGATCTATATAAAAGTAGTCCTCCTTCAAAGTCTTGTCACTAATTCCAAACCACATTCCTTCAAAATCCTGTAAAAAAGCTATTCAATTTCCACATAACCCAGTCCACCTCTCTGCAGAACAGTGTAATTCACCCTGTTCAACCTGGTTAGGCTATTCATATTTTCCTTTCAATTGGGCCAGCTCTATTTTTCATCACATCAGCACCAGAACAAATATAATTTCCCAGATAAGGTCTCAGAACATGCATGTTTTAATGTCTTCACTCAAATACTGCTGTTTTTTTCCTGTGTATCACAGTCCTTTTCCTATATTTCATACCATTTTCAAATAATCTCTATGGTGCCCTGTGAGAATTCCCTCCATCATCTCATGGAGTCCCTCAAAAGTGAATGGTGATTTGCCCTCTCTTTGGTCATGATCTTCTCTGCAAAATCAACAGCATTCTCTTTATGAAGGCAGTGACACTGTTCTTTCATAAACCACTATTAATTATTTCTTTTGTGTCTGTGGTCTTTCCCAGAAAAAATTAGATGGCAGTAGATGTCTTAAGAGTGGCTAGGGAATTCTCCCTGGTTTTGAGTGCTTACATCAGGCAGGCTTGCATGTGCACACCCAACCACAAGCATATGTAAGTTTACAGCAAATTCATTCCATCTAGTCAATGGAAATCAAAAGGGCTACACTGCCCTGCAACACATCTACCAAATACCCAGGAGAAAAACTTGGCATTAACCTTCAATAAATGAATGGGTAATATTGCAAATAATAAGATGGCTAAATATAGGCACAGTCTATGAATTAAACATTGCCTAACTTTGCATGATGCTAATTTACTTCGGCATATCTTGATGATATGTGGCTGTGTCCTTCTGAATGCTTTTTTATGGTCCAGTGTTGCCCTTTATAACTGCCTGCAGTAAAATATACAGTAATCTATGTCAACACAGGATACACAACAACATGCACACATTGTATACTGGACATGGATGATGCTTTACGTGATACAGGTAGACAGACAGGCATATATATAAACAAGGCCTCCTTAATTTCAACAAACTAAACTTCAGTTTATTGAACTGACTAGAAATATCATCAGTAGAGAAACTGTGTATAATATGACCAAAGTTTTCTGTGTGTTTTCAAACTATAAAACATTAGCACTCTGTACAGATAAATGTTATCTTATTCTTAGGAGAGAGACCAACCCCCAGCTGGCTACAACCTCCCTTCTCTGTATTTGGCCTTCTGTAAAAACCAGAGGCCTCCACCAAGGCAAAAGCAACCTTTACTGTATGCTTCACAAGCACAAAGGAAGAGTGAGCCACAGTGTAACAACAGAGATTACAATAGATAGAAAACAAACACACAGAAAGGGGACTTGCCCAAAGTCGCAGGTACACAGCAGGTATTCATTCCTTGTAAGCTTCTACTTGAAGACAGAATGAGACTAGCACCAGATAAGAGATGGGACAGACAGCTGTTGGTGGGAAGGCAGCTACAGGAATAATTACTGATGGGAAAGACTGTCTGAAGAGAGAGAATTTGAAGAAGAGCAATAAAGCTAAAATAGTCCATAGCAGGTTGCAGAAGGCCCCACGCTGATACAGGAGGATGTACTGTGTCTGTCCCTGTCTGAAGTGCCATGAAACGGCACTCCCACCATGGCAGCGACATCCCTCTGAATGTGCATGAGGCAGGCAGTCACCTAAACAATGTTTAGCACTATGAGCACCTTGGTGTGTACATGGTACAGTTATTTATAGCACAGCCAGTACTACACAGCATATGACTTTGTCCTCACATGTTCATTTCAAATACATGTGCTCTGTAAGTGCCATGCTCCTTTCAGCCAGAAAGGCATTTGATCCATAAACACACTTTTTACTCCTTTGCTCCCCTTAGAAGCCTACCTGTGCCTCAGAACTAATTCTTGAGTAGAACTTTCAAATGCACCAAGGGTGCTTGTTCCCCTTTCCATCCTCAGAGCTTTACCATATTTGTTCTTCTCCAAGTCAGAAAATACACTGAAGGAGAATATGCCAATGCTTTCACAAAAGACATGCATATCATGGATGGGAGGCTGACTGTCCTAAGACACATGCATTCAGCCTCTACCACCTCCTTGTACTCTCAGTGGATGAACAACTGGAAGGAAGTTGCAAAAGTCAAACAAACAAAAAAATTAATGTTTAACATTGGTCATTGTTAGAGGTCACAGAGATTCTAAGCCATTAAAAACTGAAAAGCCTTCTGGATCAAACCAGGCGCAACATATCCCATTGACTGTCCTTCCTAAATTAATTATGCAAATTCTGATCAAGTTTCTTGATCAGATATCACTGCCTGGATTCATATAAATGATGGCTGGAGAGGCCTTCAGTCACATAAAATTTGTCTTTTGGGCACTGTCATTTTTGAACATGTTTTTTTCCTGTTATTTTTATTTCCAGCTCAATATATGAAATATTTTGACACTTCAAATCTTCAAGTAGGAAGATGAGCCATCTCCAGAACATGGAATGTACTTCTAAACAAGTGGCAAACACCACCTCACACACACAGTCCTGAAAGATGTGCTCAGTAAACTAGTATGATTGTTTTTTTAAATAAAGAGATAAGCTTCCCACTACCCTCCCTGGTGTAAAGCTCATTAAGGAAGCTAGTTTTACCAGTTCACCTCCGTGTTTACCAAAACTGGATACTGAGAGCTCAGAGAAATAAAAGAAAATACAGCAGTATATAAAATAATAAATATTGGAAATCCTATGTTTAATTCATACAGCAAATTACCAGAGATTACTTGTACAAGTAGCCTGCAATGTCCTTAAAAATATTCTTTAACTGAGGAAAAGTTTTCTGACCTTTGGAGGAAATGCTTGCTTCTAGCTATGACTAAAAAGAGATTTCCTTCTTTCTCTGTTGTGTTAAGAATCTTTTCTTCTTATAAAGAAGGCACCACAGTGGTTTATAACTGTCATAAAAGCCTGCAATCCTTTTGAGGTTAAGCTACTCAGCTATTCAACTTCTACTACAGAAACTTTGAAATTCAAAAAGAAAAAATAATGTAAGTTTTTGAAGGACATGTGTTGCTGTAGGTGATCCTGTTAATTAAAAGTGATTGCCTGCTAGGAAATCATACTTTAAAAAGTTTCATGAATTTATTAGAACCCTGAAGGTATCTTTGTATGCACAGGGCTTTACATGCCATTTATGCAATTTTGTTTCAGATCTGTTTAAAGCTTCACTGACACTCCCTGAGCAGGGAACAGCACTGCCAGCATTTGTATGTATTTTGGCTAATTGAACTATGTGAAAATACATACTAATGAAGTGATGTTTGCTGAGAACAGTTTAAGACTCATTTTCTTCTATATTTGCAGCATCTTTCTGTTGCAGATATATCTTTTTGAAAAAAAAAAGCACAGATTCCTATAGGGTTTTGTGCAGAAATAGTCTTTTTTCATCTTTTTTTTTTTTTTTTTTGCAATGTGATTCAGAAAGTAGCTATGTGAATGTATATGTAAGTGTATGTCAGTGGACATAGTTTTTAATAGAGGTGAAAAGAAGACAGTCAACTGTGATTTGAGATGAAAATGCATCGGATTGTTATTAGGAGTGAAAAATTTTAAATGCAAAGCTAATGAACATCTACTGCAACTATTTATTTTGTTCTGTTTCTAGACTTACAGATTGTATTTTAATTGGTCATTAGTGAATCAGTCATATCTGCACAAATCCATTTGGCGTTATTCTCATATAGGCTTTTCCTCAGCAATGCTTTACTACCTCTTGACAACGGTGTTTGAGGAATAAACGATTGAGACAGAACAGTTGTTTATTGTGTGTGGATTTTTTAACCTGTACCATGGGAAATATCAAAGCTGAGGCATATGAATCTGTTGCAGTTGAAATGGGTGGGGATCCAAGTCCCTGTGCTCACCCACTGACTGCAGGTATCACAAGTTTGTCACTACTTCACAAAAGCAATCAGCTAATTGCCTAATAAAAATTGCAATCGGGTATTTGCTGCTCACGTTTTCTTTTCCAGGTCACAGACATTAGAAAAGTCTTTTCTTCTTTTCTGTCATGTCATTTTTGTACCTTATAATGTCTTGCATAAACTAACCCAATAGGTAGGCAGCACCCTGCCTTGGTGTAATATCAAAAACTGAAATGTTAAAAGGGAAAAAAATCCTCTGTGACTCTTACCAGTCAAGAAAAAAAGAGCTGAGGAAAAGTAACAGGAGATTTATGAAAGTTCACCCTACACTTTGATGAATGTGTGGGCAGGTAGTTTTGCAGAAGTTACAGAGAAATTTATGCATTCTAGGACTGATCCAGAATGATCAGCATCAGGAAATTGTTGAGACCTGACTGGGCATTCAGTAA
The DNA here is from genome assembly GCF_015220805.1 of Pogoniulus pusillus. Taxonomy (NCBI): domain Eukaryota; kingdom Metazoa; phylum Chordata; class Aves; order Piciformes; family Lybiidae; genus Pogoniulus; species Pogoniulus pusillus. Next base: position 12,697,531 of record NC_087288.1, read on the forward strand.
TGTCAGTGTTCATCTTGAGCTCTGGCACCCTTTTTTGCTGAGCTTTTCCAGATTGACACCACTTAAAATAGTATTCCAGTGGAGCTATAGACCTGTTCTAGTGGGAGGTGTCCCTGCCTATAGCAGGAGGTTGGAACTGGATGATCCTTGAGGTCACTTCCAACCTAAATCATTCTATGATTCTATAGGCAATGTGCATAATTTCAGGGGAAAAAAGCCCGTTAATAGCAAGCAGGGGAAACTGTCATTTGGTATAATGCAATCTTATTCTTTAATGCTAGAGTCCTTTTAAGTTATTGTTCTTTATTTCACAAAGACTGGGATTGGAGGAGTTGATTTTTTTTTTTAAGCTGGTCTTCTCAGACCATTGATAATATTTAATGGCAGTACCTTTACTAACTTAAATATTTAGAGTTTGCATGTGGATGTGCATATGCATGCACTTCAGAGTCAAAGCTACAGACTTGAGAGTTCTGACTTTTTCAAGTCAGAATATGCATTTATCTGTCTACCAGGCACAGCACAGACAGTTTGTTATGTAATGCATGAATAAGAGATGGATGCATTTCTGAATAACAAAGCCAAGAGTTAATGCTTTAGAAGGGAATATAAAGTACTGTCAGAAAAGCAAATATGCAATTTTTATCAGTCTCCCACTAATATTGGTACTGTCGATCCAGACTATAATGTCTTTGAGAATTAAATAAATGTGTCAGTTCATCCGAATGACTGAGTGAATAATGTATTAATGTGCATTTGATGTGCACATCTACAAGTATGTATCTGCCAAACCCAGTAAAAAAAAATCTCTTCTACACAGACTCTTTTTTTTTTCAGAAATGATACCTCTTGAGGCATTAGAAACAAACAGGGCTTTTCCCTCAAGCTGTTAGAGTCCCTCTTTGCCCTCCAAAATAATCAGAGGAGCATTATTGACATGTCAGTGAATTCATCATTAAATAATATCTAATTTCCATCACTATAATAGCAAGGTGTTTCAGAAAACTTAAACAAAATAAGACTGCAGGCTAAGGGAAGGACTTTGTTCAGTCATGCAAGATGTGGAAGAAAGAATCAGGAAAGATCCACAGCCTTTTGAAAAATCTCTAACTTCTGACCAAGAGAAAAGCAACATATTTTGCATTTTGTCTTACTTATCTGTCAAGTCTTCCTGCTGAGTGCTGGTGTCTTGTAACTGCTTCTGCAGCAGGACACAGCCAGTTCAACAAGTTCTCTGCCACCAGTGCACACTCAAATAATCACCAGCTGTTTTGCTCTGAAAAGAAAAAAAAAAAAAAAAGACAACCTGGTGTTGTTACCAAATGCCAAGACCCTAGTTGAGATGCAGACAATGTCTCCAGGCTCCCATTATGTTGCTTCAGCCCTGAGCTCTGAAGAGTATCGATAAGGGGCACAAAATAAAACAGGGAAATCAAGAGACGCTGAGTAATAGACCTTTGAATCTTTGTTATTGTTAGATTTACAAATAGCACAAACTGGTTTGGGTAGGGAAGGGAAATCAGTTTGCGGTTCAGCATTGGCCTTGATACAATACAATTTCTCATATGTGGGGGAAAAAAACATATTTGAACACTGAGAGTCATCTTGGTACAATGAAAGTGAATAAATCATGGCTGCTGTATTAATGGGTCAGCCTCCCCATACCCATGTAAAAGAGCTAGCAGTGTTCATGCTAACGTAAAGCTTATTCACCTGAATGCATAGTGCATTGAAAGAGAATAGTTTTGTGTTCTGAGTATTTGCCATCTTGCAAGATCCTCTTTCCTTTGTATCAGACATTTTTCATCTCTCCTTATATTTTGCCTGCAGCCAATAAAATCTTATGGTTTTGAACCCAAAAGATTTACAGAGAAATGCTGTATTTTGAATGAAAAATGACTCCAGAAGCTGAAAGCCTGGATCTCAGCTTGTATGCATTTGAATGCTATTGTTCAGCCTTCTAGAAAGAAATGTATAGTTACTTGCTCTTTAAAATGTCACCAAACCCAGAAGGCTTTAAGCAAAGCCATGGTCTAGTTGCTTGGATAGGGCTGGGTGACAGGTTTGGCTCGATGATCTTGGAGGTCTCTTCCAACCTGGTTGACTCTATGATTCTATAATGTGCTTTACTAAACCCCAAAAAGATCTCACCCGAAATGCCCATAAGTAAAACCCTTTCTGGAAGAGATGCCGATGCATAGCACTCATCCAGATGCAGGGCTTGGCAATACCCCTGGATGCTGTCTGCTCCTGAGGGATGTCTGGGACTGCTGCACCTTTTCCTAAGTGTTTGCTACATCACTGCTTTTTATCTCATTTCCACATCCACTGCAGGTGATAGCTGCAGTCTGCAGAGCAACAGGCTTCCAAATGAAAAAAGTAACTGGAATAATCACAATTGGTTTAGATTATTTGCTTAGTTCAGGTGAATTTTTCAGCACCTCTGTACAAAAATGAAAGATAAAAGTAATGTTTTTAAGGAAAAACTGTGAGTTTAGCATCTTTGCATGTCTCAGTAAATATGGTCTTATTGTGCCACTACTGAATCTGGAACTCAGTCTTCCAAACACATCCTTGGCTTCAGGTAGGGTTGTTATCTGCCTGCTTTCCAATCATACTGCCCAGTTTGGCCCACACATAGACTGATCTGTGCCTGCAGAGCAGCCCTTTGTCTGAAGTGACTTGGGTTTTGTATTTCCAAGGCAGCAACCCTAGAGGGAATAATACATACTCTTTTTGGCAGTGTTTTTCTCCTTAAGATGGCAGCTTGTATCCCACTATTTTTAAGGTAGTCCACTGAAGCAGTCTATTGCTTTGAGGCAAAACCACAAGAAAGTTAGCTTTATATGTGGTTCTTGGGTAAAATACACCAGCATTTCCCACCAGGCTGGTATTATGGTGGAGATATAATCCTTTCCCAAAAGATCCATCTTTCTTGGGCCTCAGTTCCAACCAATGAAGTAAAGGATGGGTCATCCAGAATGAAAAACAAAAAAAAAAAAAAAGAGAGAACAACAAAACAACAGAAGACAGCCATGGCTCTTTGCAGCTTGCAGTCCTGATATAACAGCCTCCCCAGCCTCTGGGGGATCAGGTAACAATGGGATTTGATAATACTGCCGAAGTTTATTTGAGGGATGTTGACAAGCCTAATTGCTTGGCAGCTTGGAGCAGCTGCAGGGCCCCTGGCTGGGAGGGGTGGGGGCGTTAACTCTTGGCTTGCCTGTGGGGTTCCTCATCACAGCTGAAACACTGCCTTAGAGAGGGTTATTGTGATACCAAACTGTGAGAAACACTCCTGGAAAGCATTAAAGTCCAAAATATGGGAAGTACTAAGCAAAAATACTGAAAGGATGTAACAGTACTAGGAGAACGAACAATGGGTTGTAAATAAAGAGCAGGTCTAGAAGTGGGCTTTCTGCACAAATTCTCTCCACATTTAAAGTAATGCGCAGCAGTGTCAGTTCTTGCCATAAAAGCTTTTTCCTGTGTTATCTAGAGAGCTAGCTGCCTGAAAAGAAAGACCAACCAAGGCAAAAAATACCCTATGACAAATCATTTCTCTAACAGAGACAATGAGTCAACTTCCCTCAGCAGCCTCTCCGCTATTTATTTTCACTTTTCGCTGAACTTTGATTGTTAAAGCAAATGGGGAAAATATATTTAATATTCTACTCAGAAGCAGAAGTGAATGAGGAAACACAACCCAACACCAGCATCACTGTGATATAAAACACTGCAGATGTTAGAAATCTGCACCATTTCCACTTTGTGTTCCACCCTAGTGGAAATGGGTCATTTGCACATCTAGCAGCAGGTATACAGCTCTAACATGACAGGGTAAAGTTGCTGTGGGAGTTTCAACTGTGTATTTCCAGACTATTTTAGTGACAGTGAAGTCTCCATTCTGCATTACAGTGGCAGTTTTGCAAACAATGTAGTTATCTGATGTGGAAAATAAAACACACAATTGTACAATTGTTTTGGAACACAATAAAACTGCAATTCTCATTATGCAGTGGCCATTTAATGCAGAAATCCCTAAATTATGTCTTAACTTTTTGGATTAGCACTTGGCATTTCACCATTTCATGGTTTGTGCTACCAGAAGTATGAGTAGCCAGAACTATGGCAGAAACCAAAAAAAACCTGCAACTTTTCACCATCACTGCCAAAAGGTCTTCATGGTGCTAGCCACAGACCTGCTTTTCTCAATTCCATTGTCAGTTGGGAAACAATTCTTAAAACTTGGCATGCAAGGGCAGCTCTAAGTCAAGCCCACTTGGCACAACTATCCCAGGCCCAAAGTATTTCCAGCATTACTATCTTTTCAGAGAGACCCCAGCTGTGGCATACAGTTATGACTTTTCCCTGCCATATTCATACGCTGTCTGCTTCTCTACCTGGCCCAAAGCACACATATCCTGTCCCAGTAAGGAAACACAGTCCTTCCCTTAATTACAATTTTCTTCTCCTCATAGTCACAGATTGCATTGGGTTGGAAGAGACCCTTAAAGCTCATCTTGTCCAACCCCCCTGCAGTGAGCAGTGACACCTCCAACCTGAAGGGGCATTGTAGCCAGGTGGAGGGTGGCCTCTTCTCCCAGGCAACCAGCAATAGAACAAGGGGACACAGTCTCAAGTTGTGCCAGGGTAGATATAGGCTGGATATTAGGAAGAAGTTCTTCACAGAGAGAGTGATTTCCCATTGGAATGGGCTGCCCAGGGAGGTGGTGGAGGCACCGTCCCTGGGGGTCTTCAAGAAAAGCCTGGATGAGGCACTCAGTGCCATGGTCTAGTTGATTGGTTAGGGCTGGGTGATAGGTTGGACTGGATGATCTTGGAGGTCTCTTCCAACCTGGCTGATTCTATGATTCTAAGATCAGGCTGCCTTGGGCCATACTAAGTCTGATCTCCTTCATTTTATCTTTAAGCATTTAGGATAGTGTTTTGAACCTACTCCAGCAACATTTCTGCATGAAATCAGGAGTTCTGAGTCTGCATCATCTGCATGTTCCATACATAAGAAATATTTTCTTTTAATTGTTTCTATTGATACTGGGCCTTCAGAGCAAGGGTTTCTAACAAACAAGCTGTAAACCCTAGAGATCTGTGAACTATTTCTAAGGAAGGTCTAAACATAGCAACTATATTGCAAACAATTCTATTTTCTTTGTAACCATCTAAAAACTTTCTAGAAATCCTCTAGGTTGAGGGCTACTTAGGGCAATCTTTCTCAGAACACAATTCATACTTACCATACTTCACATACTCGCCAAAAACATGACCCCTTCAGATCTGAAAAGACCAAAACTCTCCTTTGCACAACTGGTGTGATTTTTTAGTGTTTGTCATTTGGCTTGTATCAGTGAATCCCACACAGTGCATCATTTATGATAGGAATAGCTGGATGCACTTACGTATCAACCCACACCATCTGCTATTCAGGGTGTATTTTGACCACACCTCTTTGGTGCAGACCTTTGGATTTTTCCTTTTGTGATTTGCCATTTCTATTTTCTTAGCAATCAATAAACTCTGAGGATGACAGAGCTATTTCTTAGCTGTACATCAACACATTAAAAACAAGAAAATAGTTTCTAGTACCCGTATAGAAGCTAATGCAAAGGAGAAGACAAGATTTTAGATAGCTAATACACTCAAGTTGCTTTTATAGGCTCTCATGGCTGGCAGGCTAACTGCTTGTTTTGCACTGACTAAAGTAAAAAATAACTCTGTTTTAAATAGCCTCTCCTTTCATCACTTCTATCAGAGGAGAATACTTTGTTTACTAGGTGTCGTGTCCTCTTAAAGTGCTGAGAGGATTGATAAAAGCTAATCAGTTTCAGCATTTAAGATACAGTAAAAGACACAATTACCATCTGTGTATTAATGTACATCAAGGTGATTAATTTTATTTTCTTCCAGCTCAGTGAAAAAGAGCATAGTAAGGTAAAATGAACAATGGGTTCCAAATGAGTGTATTCTCCTATATCAATATTTTTCTTTCACCTGGGACAGTTTTGCTTTCTGATTTTCATTTTTTTCCCAGCACTTAATTCCAGACAATCCTACAATAAGCCACCCAAAGTGGCATTTATGCCAAGACAGTGAAAGGCCAAAAATCCCAATCTGCCAGCAGTGACTTCTAGTGCACAGTAAAAGGATACAGTGCTATGTAGTGCTCCATGGATTTGGACACATGGTGCATGTTAAAAGTAATGTCTGCTTACCTCTATTCCTTTTGACCATAAAGGGTTTTGTTCCTAAGTGGCACATTAAGGACAAATAACTGCTTGAAACATTTCCAGATAAATACTTTGAGGCAGCACTAATTTGCAACACCAGAGATCTGCTCAAAAATAACCTGAACACCTGTGTAGAAACCCCACACCTGGCCCTTTCTCCTTCTGTGGCTCAGAGTCACTTATTTGCAATTCGTGTCAGTTGACTCATCCAGAAGACAGGCACAGCAACTGCTACAACAGCCAGGGATTACTTTAGCCATCATTTCCTGGTGTTTAGGAAGTACCTTAAAAGCACATGGCTGAAGAAGAACCGGAATTTTGTTCTGTGATTAACTCACCCCTTGGCATTGAACATGTTGTTCCTTGGATCTCCAGTGAAATGATGAGAATTTAGGGGCTTCTGAGGTCCTCCACCTCGGTTGGTGCAATCCCAAGCACAGATGTAGACTGGGTGGCAAATGGCTGAGAGCAGCCCTGAGGAAAATGACCTGGGGGTCCAGGTTGATGAAAAGCTCAACATGAGCTGGTAGTGTGAGTGCAGCCCAGACAGCAACCCTGTGCAGGGGTGCAGCAAAAGCAGCGTGGCCAGCAGGGCAAGGGAGGGGATTCTGCCCCTTTACTCTGCACCTTTACTCTGCTCTCATCAGACTCCATCTGCTACAGGTCTGGAGCCCTCAACACAAGGACATGGAACTGTTGGAGCGAGTCCAGAGGAGGCCCACAAAGATGATTAGAGGGCTGCAGCAGCTCTGCTATGAGGACAGGCTACAAGAGTTGGGGCTCTGTAGCTTGAAGAGGAGAAGGCTTTGAGGAGACCTTCTAGTGGCCTTCCAGTATCTGAAGGGGGCCTACAGGAAGGCTGGGGAGGGACTATTGACAAGGTCTTGTAATGACAGGGCAAGGGGGAATGGGTTTAAACTGGCAGAGGGGAGATTCAACTAGATGTTAGGCAAGGGTTCTTTGCAGTGAGAGTGGTGAGACACTGGCACAGGTTGCCCAGGGAGGTTGTGGCTGCTCTCTCCCTGGAGGTGTTGAAGGCCAGGTTGGATGAGGCCTTGAGTGACCTGTTCTAGTGGGAGGTGTCCCTGCCTGTGGTAGGGGGTTGGAGCTGGATGATCTTTGAGGTCCCTCCCAACCTAAACCACTCTGTGACTCTATATACTGGCCACAGCAACTATGTGAGAACACAGACTCCTTCCAAGGCAGGGCAGTGCCCTACAGCTTCCTTTTGCATAGATAGGGAAGGGGAAAGAGTAAGTGGACAGAACGTGGTTAGGTGAGGGCCATGATCTGCCTGCAGCCCCTCCACTTCCCAGCTGCTGCTGCACGAAGAGCTTGCTCCAAATGCTACACCACCAGCCCAAGTCTGGCCAGTACTTCCTCCACATCCCCATAAGCGCAGACACCTGCTCTAACTAAATGCACTGGGGCCTGCAGCAAACAAAAACACTCCAAACACAAAACAGGAGATACCACACATGAAGGCCTCTGAGCCCCCTTGTTCTGCTGACAGACACGGCTATGGCGACACTGAGACCTTGGCGGCCTTATGGGCACCTCGGACCTGACTTCACAGGGAGGCTCCCAAGGCCCCTGCCGGAGGAAAGCCTCCGCAAACCGACCCAACCCCTGCTCGCTACCCGGCGGCCCTCCGAAATTATTCATGGCGTAGCCAGCAGATGTCAGCAAGCGATAATGAAACGCTGGCCGAGCCTCGCAGGAGAGACGGCGTTTGGGGTTGCCCGCGCCTGGCGTGGGCAGGGACCTCGGCGTGTACCCACGCACAGCTTCGCTCGGAGCTAAGTGCCCCGCACCCCGAAAGTCTCCCAGTCGCCCAGAGTCACTGGGACACAGGGACTCTGAGGGGAATAAACGGCTGGGTATGCTCCCGCCGGTAGCATCACAACCCAAAGAAGGAGCTGTGTCCTTCCAGCAGCTCTCTGTTTGCTCCATCCCCTCTTAAAAACCGAGGGGAGCTGCTGTGAAACCGACGTGGGGCCCCCTGGAGAAGGGAGGGTGTGGTACTGCGCAAGAGGAGAGGCATCGGGGAGCCTGGCCTGGGGAGGATAAGATGGCTGCTCTACAGAATCATTTGGGTTGGAAAAGGCCTCTAAGACCATCAAGTCCAGCCACCATTCAACTCTACCAAGTCTGGTGCTAAGTCATGCCCCTTAGCATCACATTTCTGCATCTTTTAAATGCCTCCCTGGGGAGCTGCTTCCACTGTTTGAAATCTCTTTCTCTGTAGAAGTTTCTTCTAATAACGAACAGAAGCCTCCCTCATGACAACTGGAAGCCATTTCCTTTTATCCTGCGTCTCGTTACTTGGGAGAAGAGACTGACACCCACCTCACACTACAACCTCCTTTTAGGCAGTTGTAGAAAGTGATAAGGGCTGCCCTTGGCCTCCTTTTCTCCAGGCTGCACAACCTCAGTTCCGTCAGCCACTTCTCATAAGATTTGTTCTCCAGACCCCTCACCAGCTTTACTGCCATCCTCCAGACCCACTCTGGGGCCAAAATGTCTGCCTTGTAGTGGGTGCCCCAAAACAGAACGCAGTAGTCCAGGTGTGGCCTCACCATTGCTAATAAATGAAAGGCACCAGCTCTCAGGAGCATTCCTCCCTCCTGGCACCACTCATTTTGCAGTGCATGAATAGTCAATATGTATCTGGACCTGCTTGACAAGCCACTGTTAAAGAGCAAACACAGTATCACAGTATCACAGTATCACCAAGGTTGGAAGAGACCTCACAGATCATCAAGTCCAACCCTTTACCACAGAGCTCAAGGCTAGACCATGGCACCAAGTGCCACGTCCAATCCTGCCTTGAACAGCTCCAGGGACGGCGACTCCACCACCTCCCCGGGCAGCCCATTCCAGTGTCCAATGACTCTCTCAGGGAAGAACTTTCTCCTCACCTCCAGCCTAAATTTCCCCTGGTGTAGCTTGAGGCTGTGTCCTCTTGTTCTGGCGCTGGCCACCTGAGAGAAGACAGCAACCTCCTCCTGGCTACAACCTCCCCTCAGGTAGTTGTAGACAGCAATAAGGTCTCTCCTGAGCCTCCTCTTCTCCAGGCTAAACAACCCCAGCTCCCTCAGCCTCTCCTCGTAGGGCTGTGCTCAAGGCCTCTCACCAGCCTCGTCGCCCTTCTCTGGACACGCTCAAGCATCTCAATGTCCCTCCTAAACTGAGGGACCAAAACTGAACACAGTACTCAAGGTGTGGTCTAACCAGTGCAGAGTACAGGGGCAGAATGACCTCCCTGCTCCTGCTGACCACACCATTCCTGATGCAGGCCAGGATGCCACTGGCTCTCTTGGCCACCTGGGCACACTGCTGGCTCATGTTCAGGCGGGTATCAATCAGCACCCCCAGATCCCTCTCTGTTTGGCTGCTCTCCAGCCACTCCGACCCCAGCCTGTATCTCTGCATGGGGTTGTTGTGGCCAAAGTGCAGCACCCTGCACTTGGAGCTATTGAACACCATCCCATTGGACCAGCCACCTTAAAACCTAGGGTTCTGTCTCAAAACTCTTACTCCACAGATTTACGAATCACCAAAAGAAGCAAAATAGCAGCACAGCAATCTCCATACAGCAGTGCTTCTATCAGGGTAGTGTACTTTTACGTAGGTTCAGATTTCAACACAGCCATAGGCAGAAGTAGAAATGGGAATGCATTCCGCTGAACACATACTGATTCCTTGTAAAACATCAAATATATCTGCTGACACTTTTCAGAAACACATAATAACATAAGCAGTAATTTTGCTATCAGGACTTTATATCAGCTACTGGGAGTAAGATTAGTTTAGTTCTTGCTGTGTTTATAGTGCCCCAGGTAGTAAATGTCAGGAGAAGCCCACACCAGTATCCTGCACGTTATTTGTTGACTACTAACTCTCTTCTGGCCTTGCCAGGAGAAATAAGGGTGAGGTAGCAAATTTTAATTCTTGTTGCACTTCTGGATGAACACCTCATCCCCTCATCAAGGAAACTGAAGCCATGGGAGTGTTGACAAGGCACATGTAAAATTGCTGTACATTTGCTAGGATTTTGCAGTAAAGCCTCACAGCTGAGCCTGGAGTAATCTGTTTCTACTGAGCTTTGCAGGTTTTCAGGAAAGAAGAATAAAATCCAGGGTCCTGAATCCTGTGGCTGAAGTTCTGAGTGAACCACTGAACCCTAGAGGCAGACATGTCAGTACACACCAAAAGACAGTGGTGGGTTTAAGTATTCTATCTGCTTTTCTCACTTTCTGATGTTGTTACTTAGACTGGAAAAATGTAAAGAAAACAATCACGTTACAGAAGCATTTGAAAAGCAATGAGGGACATTTTTTATAGGGAGATAGAAGGCATTAAAGTGGCATCATATGAGGGTCTGGACTTGCCTAACTAGTTTTCTTCATATTGGACTTTCTTTCCAAGTCCTAAGTGTCCATAAAGAAATCTTTCTCACATAGCTCAATTCTGTTATTTCACTGAGCCTGTGTTTGTGAGCTGGATAATTTACATTTTTTGGCCCCAGCTTCAAACTCCTCATTTCAGGCAGTTTGGACTTTTTTTTTTAGCCTGAAAATCAATTGGAACTTATGCAGAATAATGGTATTTTTCATACAAGTATGCCAAAGGCTTTGCCAGTTCTGCCCTAGCTGTCCGAACTGTCACCAAGCACAGAAATTACCAGCCCCAGAGGAATTGCTCCTTGACATTATGGGCTGCTAAAATGAAGTAAGACCAAACCCTTCTGCCCTGGTCCTCTCAGAAAGTTGCCCAGGCAGGGAGCACTTCATCTGTGCTTAAACCAGTGAAGAAAGGGAAAGTGGGTGAGAATAAGAACGCTGAAATTCTTCAGTGCAAATTCTAGATGAGATCAGGAAGTTATAGGAAATTCCCTACTGTAAACCTATGTGTGTAAGGAACACAAGGATGTGGCTGAAGGGGCTGGAGATCATCTAGCAATACCTGTTGCAACAGATTTAAGTCCATTCAGACGGACATGAAAGTATAAAACAAAGGCTGGGTTAAAGAAACTCCAGAAAGGTCTATATTTTCAGAGGTAAAAGACACAAAACCCCACCACTGAATACAATTTATAAAGTCAAAGTGGGATGTTAGTAAAACTAGGTTGAAAGACCAACTGATGGTATTTTACATCTCATTATTAATTGGAGTAGCTAAATCTTCAGGCTCCTGGTACACTCATAAAAAGTAACCCAAAGCCAGAAGATATCACTAACATTAATATTTACCTCAGTGAAACAAGTCAGAACAGGTTCCCAGAGAGGCTGTATTTTCTTTTATGTTAAATTGCTATTGCTACAGTAACCCCAAGAAAACACAAAGCCAAGGATGTTTGCACAGGTGCGGATGTGTTTGTTATTGCAGGATTTCTCCCCAGGGCTGCAGTACACAGGAGTGGATACAGGTGCTAAGGGCCAGCAGGGTCCAACAGCCGCCACACGGCTCCATGTCATGCAACCCCCTCACCCCCTGCTCCTTACCTTCCTCTGAAAATACCTCTGATGTTGGACTGTTTATCATGAAACTTAGCAAGGGGGGCTGTAATTTGAGGGGCTTACTGGTGCCAGTGGGCTTTTTTCCACAGGGTTCTAAGGTCCTTGTTCACCTGTCCAGGTTATTGGCTGTAAGCTTAAATGTGTACTTACATGATTAAAGCAGGTGTTTTGATCGAGTGACTGAACAGAGAAGCATTGAAATGGGTGCTTAAATGATTTGTGGAACTGAGGCCTGGAAAACGCCCAATTTCTCCTCAATGTGAAGGAAGAATCGACAAATGATAGGAGAAGTTAGTCACAGAGTTCAGAGAATTACCTGGAGGTGTAAAAGAAAAGCCTGGCTGAGGCACTTAGTGCAGTGGTCTAGTTGACTGGCTAGGGCTGGGTGCTAGTTTGGACTGGATGATCTTGGAGGTCTCTTCCAACTTGGTTGATTCTATGAATCTTGGATGCAGTCCTGTCTTCCATTAGGTAGCATATATTGCTACCAAATAGAGGGAGCTGTTGGAGTTGCTTTTTCAATCTTGATATTGTGCACCCCTCTTAGATTTTGCTAGTGCTATGCAGCAATAGAAATCCCCTTTTTTCCCCATATGTTAGGAGGCATTACAGGATAAACATATAATTTTATGTCTAAAAAGCAAGAAAAAATATTATTTGCAATACCTGTGATCCAACTTGTGGCCATTTGAGCTAGATTTCTAGCTCAGACATTAAAAAACTGGAAACAGAGAAACTTGAAGAGTATTGGAGTCTCTGACTAGAGAGGTGAACATTAGAGGGATATGCCATAAAATGGCAACAATGGATAAGTTAATATAATTTCACTGGAGCATCAAAAGCTTTATGCCTGGAAACACAGCTTATATCTTCCCCCTTTGCTGCTTCTGCTGCTTCTGCTGTGCCCGCTGCTATCTTCCCCCATCACTGTTTTGGCTGCTGCTTTCCTGCTTTGCCACTGCTTGATCCCATCCCCATCCTCTTTAAGGTTATTATATTCTGTAGTAGTTTATTCTCCTTATACTGTTATATTTAGTTTAAACTGTAAAAAACAGAATTTCATTTTTTCCAACTTTCAAAAAACTGAGCTGTAGTGAATTTACTCTATTGGAGGAGGGATCCGCTCTAACCCAGTACACCACAGCAAGGGAATGCTTGAGGAATCCTGATATTTAACAGAGGGTGAGATTTCTAGAAAGTTCTGTCAGTGAAGCAAGAATGAAGTAAAATCAAGGAGGAAAGATGTCAACACTCTTTGAGACATTGAGGTTTGTATCATAAGCCTGGAATTTACCTAAAGGTCTGAAAAAATCCAAGTAACTCTTTAGAGCAAAGCTGTCTGTACTCTCTGCTCATCTCTTGTCAAGCCTGGTGAGTTCTGTGGTTCTTTAACAGTCATTTAACCTGAATTTAAAAAAATATATTCCTCATGTTGAGATAACATTTAATAAATGCAGCTTTTCTATGACTGCATTTTTATACAGTCTCAGACAACTTTAAAATTATCAAAGTTGTAGGGAAATATAAGTTGCTGCATCAGTCCCTTACCATGCAGCTGTCCAAAGATTACAAATGGAGGTAGAGCATATCTGTAAAATAGAAAAATATGCACCAGGGATACATTCTCGTAGAGGACACTCTCAGCTTCTACAAATTTCATTAAGGGCTAGATTGTGATACTCTTACCCATGTCAAGTGCTGTCTTACTACTTCAGTCCAATGGGTTAATTCAAAGAATTGGGTATTATTCAACTTGAGAAAGGCACCACAATCTAACCTTAAAAGCTGAGTACTCTTATGCACAGTAGCACCAGGCTCATTGTGAAGAAAATTAATGTTGGACTCCCAAGGTCAATAATACAAGTCATTTGCCAGAAATGTTACATTCTACCAAAAAATATTCTGAGAAATTGCTTAACTTATGTGCTAAATCCTCTGGGGGGGAGGGGAGAATATCTCCAGTTTCACTGCCTAAGTGTCTGTTCCATTTAAAGGATATTAGCTAGCCAAATGAAAAATGCATGAATCAATCAGCAACAAGGACCTTGATCTCCGAATGAGACAATGCTGAGCTTTGAGATTTATAGTCTTGCTTCCAGAATTCCATTATTTGGAGGAACAACAACAATAACAATGGGAGATTACATCAGAATAGTGAGTGTTCTTCTTTTCCATTCTTTTCCTGTTGATCACAAGATGCTGACTTCTGTGTCACTCACCCCTGCCAAATGAATAAATGTTCAGCGTTTTAAAACATTACTACATGCATGCTCAGTTCAAAATATAATGCCTTGCATGTAAGGGCATTATTGCCACTTGCATTTTGCACTGCTAATGAGTTTATCCACAGAAGAATTACCCATTGCTTACTTTTCTTTCATATTTCTTCTGCGGGCAGAGCTCCTTTTGGGTTTTACTCATAGAAAAGATATTCTTGGGAATCATAATGCACTGATGCAGAGCTTCCAAGAATTTCATTCTAATCATTCGTAATTCTTGTTTTCTATTTCTCTGGACAATTGTAGAAAACATAATAGTGTTGCCTCTACTTTATAATGTTAACTTTTTGATACCTGCAGTGGGTGAAGTTCCCTTCTACATTGTCTGCCTGATAAGACCTGCTTAAGCTCTTTGCCATAGTGACAAAAGTGAGTGAAGGTAAGGAAGGGAGAGATTTACTGGAGAAGGCAAGATAGAGACACTTTTAAATACTGTGATATGCTTGTGAGCACACAGTTTTGGATGTCCTTCCCTACAAGATAAAGACTGAATGGAAATACTAAAGAATGATATGGTCAACATACAGATTGTTAGTAGCCGTTTATAACATTAGATCCTTTTACCATGTAGTCATATAGACACAGTTCTGGTAGGAGAAATAGTCAAAAGTAGCTTATTGTGAAAAAGATGCACATATCTGAAAATGGTAGTAAAGATCACATGTAAATCATAGAATCATAGAATCAACCAGGTTGGAAGAGACCTCCAAGAGCATCCAGTCCAACCTATCCCCCAGCCCTATCCAGTCAACTAGACCACGGCACTAAGTGCCTCATCCAGTCTTTTCTTGAAGACCTCCAGGGACAGTGCCTCCACCACCTCCCTGGGCAGCCCATTCCAATGCCAATCACTCTCTCTGTGAAGAACTTCCTCCTAACATCCAGCCTATACTTTCCCCGGCACAACTTGAGACTGTGTCCCCTTGTTCTATTGAGCCCTGAACTCTCTCCAGACTAAGAGATATTTGGATTTAGACTTCATTCAGTGCCTTATGAATTCTGCTCTGGGGCTGCATCCCTTCATGGCACAGCTCAGCCAGTGAGGCAGGAAGGAAAGGTGAAGGATATATCAGAGATAGGGATGTCCTTGCTTCCTTACTTCAGAAAAGTACAAATTATCCATGCCTTTGATATAATCTGAAGACACATCAAAATAACCAGCTAAACCTCATTCTCTGTTGATATGCTCCTCATTTGGGATGACAGTGAGCTTAGTACAGAACATATCAAGTTAGGGAGGTAATGCAAGGATTACATTACTTGAAACTTCCCATATTTCAGGAGTGACTCAGTAATCGGTTATCTGCAGTGAAAACAACATCCAGAATGAAGCTATGTGTCTCTATATGAATGTGTGTATATAAAAAACAAATTCCAATGTGAAATTGCCATTCACCAACCTTATCAGTGAAGAATTTCTCCTCAGTAGCTTTGTACAACCTCTTCACAAATAATTCTGCACAGAGCATAACTTAGTTATTCTAATAGCACAGAGAAAACACCTCCAAAACCACTGATATATGTATGCTTGCTAACAGACAGCAGTGGATTTTCTGTACTCAGGTGCCACATCCAGTAACAGGAGGAAAAAAAATAGATACGAATGTTAGACCTGAGCTAATTGTAGTCACAGACTACATTTCTAAGGTACTAGTTGACATGCTGTGCAAAGCTAAAGCCTTGACTACTAAACTGGGCTTGTATCATGCTATCTGCTCAGTGCTCCCCAGAGAGTGATCCAGTGTGCTGCAGGAAAAAAAAAAGTAAGTCCTTCAAGTCTCAGTAAGAAATCCACATCTCCTAGCAGGTACATAAGTTAAATAAAGACTCATTCCTCCCACAGATTACCTGAACATATACATCCCCTTTCAGCCTGAATAACAACATTTAATCCCCTTTTAGCCTGAATATTTATAACATACTACATTTGCAGTTGCTTTTCTACAAGAACTTTTACTTACTGTGTCAGGGTATATTTCTACAGAATTTATGATGAAGATTAGGAGGAGAAAGCAATGGTCTTCAGTACTCCTGACTGAATGCAAAATACAGAAATTCCTCATGGGTTTCGGTTGAGTTTGGGATTAAAACATTTTAAATTGCCTAATGAAAAATGGACAAAGGAAAAGTCTGAAAATATGACAGCTAAGAAATCATCTTGCTTGGAAAAATATTATATTTAATAAAATTATAGTAAAATGTCCATTTTCTACACTCTGAATAAGTGATTATTTATTAGCATTACTGGGGATGGTTCCTTAACAATAAATTCTTATGTTTTCAGAGTTCACTTGCTCCTGCTGTTGATAGGAGCAGTTTGCTGAGACCAGCAGTCCTCCAGCTTTTCAGGTCATTTATTTTAGACAAAGCAACCTTTCACCGTCTGGCTGTCTCTGCTGTCCTGAGTGAAGTGGCCATATAGAAGGCACTGCAACATAGGACATCATGGCATTGTCTGGTGCTAGTTGATGACTTGGTGGCATTTCTAGAAAAAGCAAGTGACAGAAAAACTCAGCTATGTATCTCATACATCCTCAAGTGAACCATGTTTTGGAGAAAGAGTAAAAGATAAGGGAATGGCCTGTACATGAGCTCAGAAAGAATTTGAAACCTGAAAGGAAAAGATTCTCATACTTTATGGTCTTGAGGTATTAGAAGGTTTGCACAGCTTCAGGAAGGAAAGCACAATTCAGTGTGAGGGGAAATAGTGAAGGTAATCAGGAACTACAGTTTCCATTTTGTGGCAAATGTTACCTTTTTAAAAGTGCTTTTCCAATTCTGAAACGGCACAAAATTTCTTCTGAAGTTTTCCTAGAAGTAAGATGCTAACAGAAAAATGTATTTAGTATTTACTCAAATGCTTTGATGTTGAACATTTATAAATGCTTGAATTAAAGTACATTTGGAGATGAAAATAAAAATGTAACATCTTTATTTCTTTTCTTTACTTTTTTTTCCATAATCAAATTTCAAAGAGTTAATATTTTCCATATAGAGTTTTCTGTTTATTTCCCAAAATTTCCAGACAGGCAGGGAAAATAAAGGGGAACAGTTACCACAGAGATTTTCACAGAATTATACAATCATAGAATCAACCAGATTGGAAGACACCTCCAAGATCATCCATTTCAACTTATCATCCAGTCCTGTCCAATCAACTAGACCATGGCACCAAGTGCCTCATCCAGGCTTTTCTTCAACACCTCCAGAGATGATGACTCCACCACCTCCCTGGGCAGCCCATTCCAATGCCAATCACTCTCTCTGTGAAGAACTTCCTCCTAACATCCAGACTAGACCTCCCCTGGCACAACTTGAGACTGTTGCCTGGAAGAAGAGACCAACTCTCACCTGGCTACAACCTCCCTTCAGGTAGTTGTAGACATCAATGAGGTCACCCTGCCCACTGCACCAGACACATACACATTAATAAATAAATAAATAAACAAGCCTTTGCCAGTGCTGTTCTAAACAGGTCTTAGCATAAAGTTTCTCTACTTGCTGTCATTGCTCCAAACATACTTGCAGACAAGTAATCTGAAGAAAGGGTCCATATCGTCACTCTTTTGTTTGTCAATTGATATCTACTGGGGAAAAAAAATACAATGTGATTTCAGTGGCCCCCTGTGGGTGGAGGAATCTGGAGAGATAAGTTAGGTTTCCCATTTTAGCAACATACTGTACTAAATTAAGTGATGGCTTTTCTTTTATTTAAGTGCAGTTTCCAGCATTGATACAGCTGCAAGAAAAGACTGGCAGCTAACATATTAATGAGTCAGAATCTATTGAGATTCACTCATTACTATTAATTTCCTCATCACTTCCAATTGATTCAGGAACTACTTATGGATATTCTTCTTCTGTCTTACTGAAATCCTGCACTGTTGCTGTCAAACCTGCCAACAGGCACAGCAATGCTACTCTGATAAACTAAGTCCAGTTCTATCCCAATCTTGCTTTCCTAGGGAAGAACAGAACTCATTAAATAATTATCATCTGTGACAAGAAAGTAGCTGGCCAAACACTTGCTGCTAATCTAGGTTTGACAGCAGGACTATACCTTTCAAAGCAGTGATTAGCTAGATGAACAGCAACATAAGTACCAGACAATGACATGGAAAGGACTGTTCCTAAAGGACAGATTCATTATATGTAGGGTTTAGTGTTTGTGTGACTTATGAATGGTATTTTCCAGTACACAATTTCACTTCTGCTGCCTTTCTCTTTGTTTTCTGCACATTTTCTGGAAGGGGACAGAGAGAAAATCTAGAGCTGAAGCCACAAGAGAGCAGGTGATGAAAGCTCTGCAAGACCTTGCTTACATTCACGAAACAAAGGTGGCTTGATCTCATGCTAGAACAAACCCATCAGCCTGCACCCCTATCTTGTGGGAATAAGAAATCCCTTACTTGCATCCTGCCCTCGTTTTATGCTTGGATTTATATTCACCTACTGTTTGTGGATTACATTTTTTAATCCCTGTGACTTTTCTTTCTCAGCAGAGCAGATTCTCAGTCGCTTTAAATTGGTGTAACACTACTAAAGCCAGTGGAGTAATATGGACTTTTCCACAGTGTACACCAAACAAGCAGTCAGCAGCAGTGCCAAAGGTGTTGTCCTATCAGCTAAAAGAAATCACAAACCCAAACTGTTTCCATTGTATGTAAAAGGCAGGACTAGATCATACCTAGAGCTGATGCTAGAATTATCTGCAGACAGACTTGTTTTCAACTGGACTGTTCAAGTGCTTGAAGTTAAGCATACACATAAGTGTTTGCAGGATTAAAGCCTCCATTTGGGATGACAGACTAAATCCAAATGGAGATGGATTATCTGGCAGAGGGCAGGTGAGGTGGTCAAAGTGACACACAGTTTATCATATGTCTCTGTAATTTACTACATGATTATCACAACTACATATTTGGTGTGGGGATATAGATATACATGCACACGTGTATACACAGAGCCAAACTTTCTTGGCATGGGGGCCACACAGTCATTTCAAATTGAGACTCTGAGCTGCAGTTGTTCCAGGACTGCTTGTCTGTTGCCAACACACTGAAGCGCCTCAGGCTTCAGTCTGATTCTTTGTTTGCTTGCCCATTAAAGTTCTTATCCCACACTCCCTTTTGGCAGAAAATTTTGTTATTTCTGCTTTATGCTGGCCTAGGCCCTTCTCTTGCTTCTGTTCCTATTAACCTATAGCAGTGACAGCCAGGAGCAAACTGAAGCAGCTGGTTGGAGATGCTACTATCAGACTGTGAAACAGCTGTTGTGCAGAGGGGCCACCCTGAAAAACTTCTATTACAGCACTGTTGGGTCATATTTTGGCCACTGCAGACAGAGAATTGGGAAAAGAAAGCACTTTCATTTGCAGATATTTAATTGCTGAAAAATGTAGGGGTGTGTGTGGCATCTTTATTGGATGTCACACAGAAGTAATGCTTTCCAGGTATTTTTTTGGCAGTTCTTATCATTATCCTGTTACTGCCAGCATGCAGTGGCCCCATGTTGAAACTCAGTGTGAAACTGACTTCCATTTTTTTCTGTTTAAATTAATATTTACCAGTTGGTTATTTCTGGCAGACTTGTAGTGATTGTATTGATTCAAGACAAATAGCCAAAGTCAGTTGGTGGTTACAGCAGTATGACATCTGGCATTAACTCCACTTTTACCAATGTCACCAAGAGCAGACATGGTTCTTTTCTCTTTTTGCTTTTTACAGCATGGCATTTGCTCTGTCCTTACCCATGGTAAGGCAGTTTTAACTTTGAGAAAGGTGGGATACAGCATTGAATATAGCTCTGGAATTTACTGGTTGGGCACTTCTCTTAAGATACTTAATGGGACCTACCTACATATTAACTTTCAGGAACCAGTCACTTCAGAATATCATTAGGTGCGTGCAGAAACAACTCTTACAAAAGCAGTATAACTTAGACCACCTCTATGAGACCAAAATAAAATAGAGTACTTTTGTATCCAGCATCAATCAGGTGGATTAATCACTTCAGAGTTATTTGAGCTATTTCTAAACAAAAGCTGTAGCAGAATCATTGACTAGGGCACAGAACCTCCATTGGATATTGATACAGGTCAATAGCTCTGCTATTTTAATCAAAAAACTATAAAATTGCATAACAATGCCTTTGTAATTTGCATGTGAGATTAAGCACTGTTGTGTTCAACTTCCATTAAGGGCTAGCTGTACTTGGAACTACACTCCTGTTTGTCATCTTAAGGGTGGGAAATCGCTAAAAGAACAAAGTCAGCTACCAAGGCTGCCAACCTGTTTGCTGTGACATTGATAAATATTCAAGCCAATGTCTTTCAAATGTTATTGTGAATCACCTTTCCCTCCTTCCTTCCCCTGCTTCAGTCATCTTGCTGGCTCAGAATATTCACCTTTGTCTCAGACCTCAGCTGCCTTCACTTTATAGCATATGATTGCTATTGTCTTTGTCTCTTTTATCCGCTTCACTGTGTCTCATTTTCCTAAAGTACCTGGCATCCACTTTTCCATAACACTGTTCCTTTGTTTCAGGAAAACATAATTTCAGGAGGCAGCAGAAATACAGTTCCAAAGGCCACAAGGTGACATCCTCTCTCACCTGATCTTTATTCATATCAGGGTTTAATGGCATTTTTTTTTCCATTTCTCAAGCACCCTGTAACTCCCTTCCTCCCTGACAGGAAGGCACATTTTATTTCTCATAAAAATGCTTTCCTATCAATCTTCTGTTCTTCAGAAGCTTCAGAGGCCCTTCTGTTAAAGGTTGGTTTTCTCATGTGGATGGACCTGTTGACCTGGTTGTGGTTTATTACTGTTTTGACATTTTTTCCTCCTTCCTAAATTTGGAGGAACTTAGACCCTTTTGTCATGTCTCATCTCTGTTGTATTGGCTTCAGCAGCAATCTTCCCAAACTCTGTTTTTAATTTTGTGGCAGGAACAATTGAGAAGCTGCAATTTCTGGACAGGCTGGCTTTCTAAAAGTAGTACTTTTAACATAGAGCTAATTTTGTGTTTGTGGTTCATACATAATCTATCTGCCTTAGATATCACACAAAAAAAATAAAAGGTAGTTTCTCTCATTTCTACCAAGTCAGGGAAGGACACATGTTATGTAGTCCTTTATGTACACTTTCTTACCTCCCTGATGCAGTAAAAAAGGGCCCATAGTCCATTGAAATAACACAAAACCTCAGTTGCTGATGGAAGTAGTATGTGATTTTCTGTGTACGTTTTACACCAGAAGGTACAGTGCCTATTGTACATCCCCATTTAAAACTCAAACACAATGGCTCATGCAGCTGGATGGTGACCTGCAGATGAAGTTTAAGACAGCATAGACTTCCACATGAATCTGCAGATTAATGAGACAGAGAACTATCTTCTTTTTTACCCACAAAAGGCTACTCATGGATTCAGAATGTGCTGCAGTCTAAAACCAAAGTTCAGCTCGCCACAGGAGCAGAGAAGAAATACGCACAGGATACACCTCAGAAACAGCCCAGCCCTTATGGAAAACTCCTGTGGAATTTAACAAAATGAGAAGCTTTCTGCAGCATTTTTTTTCAAAAACCATCCTATAGTTCAGATACCTCTGCTATTAAATTCTATACAATGGCTCAAAAAAGTTCATATAAAAGATGTAATGCTCCACAGGTTTTAGAGTAATTTCTGCAGTGTTCTGTTACATTTCTATAGGACCCCCTTGTTTCTATTCCAATTATGTTATCTAGAACTTTTCACAAAAGACCTGTCTTATAACAGGCCCTTTCCCTCTCTTTCTGTTTTCTTTATAAGTATTACAAAATGTGTATAGAGATATATATCACAATGTCTACTTCTTCCAACTCCATGATTTCAGGTGTACTACCACATGTGGCAAAGGCATCATTTGTCTTTCAGCTAGTTAGCTAAGTAAACTGTAAAAACTAGGTAACTATGATAGCAACTGCCTTCTCATCTTGATTAGGACAACACTAGTGTGGAAGAGGAGCCAACATGAAGTTTCAGTTGTTTAATTATAATTTTGAAGCAAAGCCTGAACTATAAACACTTACAGAAAGCCTTGTTCGTGAGCATCTCTCTTGGGACATTGTGTTGCAAGATTAAGTATGTTGGGCAAAAGTTAATATAGCTCCTCAGATAATTTTAAAAGTCTTTAGGAAGTGTTTGGCACATAATATTCCTTCAGTTCTGATGTAATTATTATGTATCACCCCTTCAGGAATACAGTAGCATTTTTCTTAGGTATTGATTCAAGCATTTTCATGAAAATGGACTACTTAATGTTTCTCATGGACAAAAAGACAGCAAGTACTTCAAGGCTGAAGTTTTTAAGGTATTTCTGTTGTCTTAATTTTCTCTCCTATCAGTCAAATTGTTCACAATTTACTCTTACCCATCTCTGAACCTCTTGAGCACTGTTAGAGTCACCGTTTCTGCATTCCTTTCCTGTTATCTCCCAGGCAAACTCTGTATCCACCTAGAGAGGGGCAAACTGTGGTGGGAATTTGGACATGAGACACAGACAAGCTGCTTAAAGTCTGCCAAGACCCAGTGGCACTACTTGTGGGATGGTAATGCTGTCAAGCAGATGGCTATGACAGCCAGATCACAAGTGACCCAGACTCAGAGCAAGTTAGGTTAAAGAGGAACATCTAAATTATCTCAATGGAGGCTCAGAGATCAGAACTCTGCACAACCCTTCATCTGCCTCTTCCTCATCCACTGGCTTGATGGAGAGAGCTGAAGTGGAAGATTAATATAATCTGATACTTTGATAGCCAGGAGGTTGTAATCTACCATGGAAACAGAGGTCAGAATTCATTTAAATGGACTAGCCAAATTTATTGACAATTGAGTGGAGAAACAGCAGTACTTTAATTAGATATTTTTGTCTTAAAAGCCACATATTTAACTCTTATAACACCACTGAATTCACTAGTCTCAGTAGGGAAAGAGGCTGCAAGAAATTCTATATGACCTTATGATGAGCAATACAAAAAGCCAGGGGAAATTTAGGCTCGAGGTGAGGAGGAAGTTCTTCACTGAGAGAGTCATTGGACACTGGAATGGGCTGCCTGGGGAGGTGGTGGAGTCGCCGTCCCTGGGGCTGTTCAAGGCAAGGTTGGATGTGGCACTTGGTGCCATGGTCTAGCCTTGAGCTCTGTGGTAAAGGGTTGGACTTGATGATCTGTGAGGTCTCTTCCAACCCTGATGATACTGTGATACTGTGAAATTACAGTGACTAAAGAGATGCTAAGAAATAACTTTCATTACTCAGATTTTGCATTTACAGAGATAGTTATGAAAATGAATAATGCAACATCTATGGAGGCAAATGGTAGGTATAATAACAAATGGGTAGAAGACTAAAAGTAATTGAACCAGAAAAGGTCCTGTGGTCTACTGTCTTTTTCTTTCCTATTTATTTTATAGGGTAACCAGCTTTCATCTTAAAGAGGCAGGAGGTGGAAACATAAAGCAAAGTGGTAGGCTTTATGAGTTTGAGACAAATACTTTTAGTTGCTAATTCTTGACTCAAGGATTGCCCATGCCGGGTTGAAGAGGCCCGAGAAAGGTTTGCTGAAGTCAAAATGCCTTTCCAAATGACTCACAGAAAAAAAAAAAAAGGAAAAGAAAAATAGGACAAAACATGTACATTATTCAAAAAGAGTATTTGAAGTGTGTTAGAGAAGAAATTCCAGAAATTCAAAAACTGAATTAGCCAGTTACTATATGAAGGTGGTAAAATCATTAATAATGAAGAATGCTATATTCAATAAACATGTCTCTCCTCAATTTGGAAAAAGAAGGATGACAGCAGTATCATATCAGACAGCCAAAAGCCTTTTTCAGTCCATTAGTAACCAAAGAGGATGTTAAACATCTACTTGTGATGAAACCCTGTAATTCATCAGACCCAGATAATTTGCACCTGAGGAGTCTCAAATAGTTGGTGGAGGACATTCTTCCTTCCACATGTTAATTTTTAATGGGTCTTGAAATAACATAGAAATTCCAGAAGACGGGAAGAAGACCTTTTGCCAGTATTCAGCAAGGATGAACAAGATGACCTTGGCAAATATAAGCCAGCTAACCTAACATCAAACTGGAGCAAAATAATAGAATATGGGACTCAACCGATAAAGAATTAAAGGACAGGAAGTAATTAATGCCAGTCAGCATAGTTTTATGGAAAACAGATCTTGTCAGACAAGCCTGATTCGATTACAAATTTGGCTGAAAAGGTAACTGCTTCGGTGTGATATACTGAGACATTTGATTGAATTCTGCAGAACACTCAGAGTAAAAATAACATTGTGCAGTCTCAGTGAAATACCCACTTGCAGTACAGTGGTTTCAGTAAGCAGCAAATCTCAAAAATGGGTTATCACTAGGAAGTCATCACTGAAGATAGATATGTTTAGTATGGCTGGAAAGGGGTCAGTCTTAGGCCTGGCACTAAACCATTTTTGTTGCTGAGTTCAATATAAATTACCATAGGTTGCTTTGCTAATACAATCTTCACATGTATAAATAGAAAACTAACCAAGATGTACATAGATGTGATGTTACATTTCTACACAACATTGGCGTGGCTACTGAAACACCACACAGTTTCAGTGACCATATGTTTAATGAAGCTGAAAAAAAATCAAAAGTTTAGAAAATAGCTGCAAAAATCATTGTTAGAACTGAAGAAAACACTTTACCATGAGAACTTCAGGGAGTGTGGAGAGATTGCTTGATTATAGTGTGTAAATACATCCATCAGCAGAAAAGCAGCTCACTCACTTTCCTTTTCTAGCGGTCCCAGCATGAGCTGGACAAAAAAGGTACACAATCTTAGGGCCCATGTCACCCTTGAAGGGTTTCAGTTTTCACATCAGTGGCAGGATAGGTTAAGCACAGCCTGGTGGCAATGGGGTGTCCCTCATGTCAGGAAGGGTGCCTGACCTGCTACACAGAGCAGCACTCATGCAGGTTGTCTGCAACTGTGAAGGCTCCAGGACTTTTCTCTTGCCTGTAATCCCTCTCCATGTAAAAGGGCAGGTAAAATGACCCTGGGTAACTCAGAAAATGTGCTGGCCAATTATCTTAAAGAGCCCCAAGGAGTTATCAGAGGATCAAAGATCCTTCTCTAGTCTTCAAGAAGCAAAGTTGCAGCTTGACGACAAAAGAGAGGCAGAGGAAGAATGTGACAACTTAATGATGCTATAGAAGCACTGGCTAAGATCCTCAACTTGAGTGAGCAGGTGCTGTTCCTTCAAAGTCTGTGGAGAGATGCTGATTTACACCAGTGGAGAATCTGACATATTGTATTTTTTTATTTGCTTGAGTCCTGCCGTGGCTCCATAAGCAAAGGTTAACGCAGGTCTGCCAGGGGCAGGCTGGAGTTAACACAGAATGGCAGTTGTGAGGTTGCTGATTCTGATAAAAGCAAATTGTGAACTGCAAGCATCTGAGTGTTGAGTGTCACTTTCACACCTAACAGCTGCCCTTGCCTGTTCCCCACAGTCATCCAGTTCTGTCATCATGATATGTTCCTGAAACCACATTTGTGCTGCTGTCACTTTTTGTCTTTGGAAATTTGTGTACAGGCTTTCTGTAATGACATACTAAAAATGCTTGCAAACCTCAAATAGGAGGATTAAAACACATTTAACCCAGGCAAATCACTTCCACACAGAAAGTCGGTTCTTCTTTGAGGTTTCCCCTGTAAAGACTTGCAGTAGGGATGTTAATGCTAACCAAGTTGTAGGAGGTATCTAGTGGGTGCAGGCTGTGAAGACTGTTACTTTAATAAAGAAAATGAGGAGCCCCTTTCTGAGTCTGGTTAAGTCTCACAAATGTCTCCAAAGAGAAGAGAGACATTTCTATGGGGTTGCCTAGCCTCTCCATTTCCACCAGTTCTCTTTGGTTGGGAACAGCCTGGCTATCAACAGAGCCAGGGCATGTCTAGAGCATTTTTGTCTGTGTATCAGTACTGGGCAATGTCAATACTGTCAACATGTCAACAATTCATGGCATACATGTGGAAGATAACACAAGGACAGACTTTGAATGTCAAACCCAGGCCCCTCAAGGGCTGGGAGCTGGGAGCACACCAGCCTGAGAGATGCACCAATCACTCACTGTGCTTGCAGCCCCTACTGAATTCTCAACTCACTGTTGTCTCTGAACTCCCACCTTGCAGGTTATTTCCTAAAAGTGATTAACTTCACTTTTCCTTTTTGAAAGGCATCGTTCCCCATCTCCTGCTGAGTTTTCACCTTCACATTTAATCTCAGGTTTGAAAAGAATAATATAGACTTGCACTCACCTGCTGAAAAGGTGCAAATCTCTGAACACAAATTACCCACAAATTGCCCAGACACCAGAAGCAGCTGCTACAGCAAGACAGAGTTAGGGGTGAGCAGTGAAATCTGCCCACAAAGTCTGTTAAATCAGCTTATGCTGATTGGTTTTGTTAGTTGTATGCAGGACGTGCTTCCAGTGCTCTGTCTATCCTGTTGTCAGTACCTGCACTGACCAGCTGAAAGCATCTGATGGTACCAATAATTTTTTGGGGAAAAAAAATGTACAAGGTTAGTAAACCAGATCTCTATGGAAATAATTGCATTAAATATAGAAAAGGTTATATACAGTTTCCTTTGTCCCTTCTCTCCCCACAGGCTGTTGGCTTATGATCATTCCTTGTACCTACCCTGTAGCTGATTTCATTGTTTATTCCTAGCTCACCCTCCAGTATGCTTGGGGCCCTGTGTCTTAGCGAGAGACTCCCTGTTCCCTTTCCAAGTTCAGAACCTTTCTGGCTAACATCTGTGGTGACGCCTAACACAAAAAGACAGCTTTGGGCACAGGGCGTGCAGCCTTTACTGAAGAGTACAGTCTGCGGTTCGGCGGTACCATTTCTGGAAGACTAAGTGATTAAGCCTAACTAAAAGTGACTAACAGGGATGGATCTTTTTCTGTCAAATGTGTGCAGTTTTCCACAGAGCAGCTCCAAGGTTGTGAGTGAAGGTGAACAGCTCTGCTTCTAAAGACTCCTTAATTTTAAGAAATTCAAAGAGCAGGCATGACACTTTGTTCTGTGACTTTCTTAAACCTATACCCTACTTCAGATCCTTTCATGAGCCATCATCTTTCATATTTAAAACAGATGTAATGGAAGTTGAAAGAAGACAAAGGAGATGAGAAGTACAAGTCTCTGCAGATGTAAGGTATAATTTAGCAAAGTATCATTTTATCACCCAATCCTGCCAGGTCCTCAACACATCCTGCAGGGTACGGACTCCTCCGTTCATCTTGTGAGCAGCAGGGAGTGAGAACACTCCAGTCTTTTTCTGGTTGCTTGAAACTCCCTAGTGTTGGCTATTTATTCTGCAATTGCATGCATATTTATATGGCTAAAGCCTTGAGAATCTTCATAAACTGATTAACAAGCCTGTGTGTTTTGCAATAAACAGTATCTCTTTAGGCAAAAAAAAAAAAAACCACATTCAGATTATCTGATGAACATGGATGAAAAAGGCAGACACCAAAAAGTATGCTCTATATACAGGTCTTATGTAAAGATAGGAAAAAAAAAGAGGGACTGCATAAATACACTAACAAAGTAGTTACAAAACTGTTTTCATTAATAACTTATTAAATCAGTTTTATTTCTTGAAAACATCCAAAGTAAGCTAAAAGCCGTGCAGGCAGCTGGCTGAATTTCTCCTGGAGGATTTGAATGGGACTTCAGGCTAGTGCTGAATTTCACTCTTGTGAATAAGTTTATGTATTATCTCTTGGAAAGCAACGTTTTTCAGGGTGGAATAAAGCCGATTCAGTAAATCACTATTTTTGTTTTTAAAACTAAATGGCTGTTTATTAAAAAAAGAGAGATTCTGAGATTAAATTTTTTCCTCATTACCTGAGGCATAATCAAATCGTCAGCAGTGATAATGTGGAACAGCAGTGTGCTAACTTTTGCTATCATCCCAGCTGGTTCCCTCCATAAAAACCTCATGAGCTTCTTAGATGTGGCCTATGACAAGGGTAGATGTGATCTGATAAGGTGTATGAGTTGT
The DNA here is from genome assembly GCF_015220805.1 of Pogoniulus pusillus. NCBI lineage: Eukaryota > Metazoa > Chordata > Aves > Piciformes > Lybiidae > Pogoniulus > Pogoniulus pusillus. The sequence goes on from NC_087288.1 coordinate 12,725,670, forward strand.
TAGATCTCTTTTATTTGGACACAGAAACTAAAGCCATGTCAGGAAAGAAGGCAGGAATTTGTCACTGCCTTTAGCATGACCAGGATTTCACTACTGGAGAATATAATGCTGTGTTTTCAGATTTCAGAAGCAAATGCTGAATCACTTCATTTTACCAATGTCTACAACTACAAATATAAAAAGAGAAAAGTTGAGAACTTTTCAGAGTAGTTTATAATGTTGTAAAAAGATTCTGTAGTTGAAAAGACAGCTGGGCCTATTAAGGATAGAAACAAAGCATATGTGTTTAGTAGGGTTTTTGGTAAAATCACTTATTAAGGACACTTTGAAATCAATAATGGCTGTTTCCTAAAAGTTTTGCTTTACTTTGATCAGGAATTAGTTCAAGGAATTCAATTGCTTGTGCAGTATAAAAAGTCAGAGTAGATGGTTTTAGGAGCTGTGGCTCTATCTATAATTGATCCATCAATTATTCAAACTGGACTAAACATAAGGGCAGTTTCCCAGTTAATGCTATTTCATTCATAAAATGGATACATTATTGACTACTATTTTAAAATACACTCAGTTGTAGAGATGCCTGTGATTGAAGAGTTCAGATCTTTGAGCCAGACATCCACTATCTATTCTGAGCTGGGATATGGAGTAAATGGCAGTCCTCACACATATGATGTGGTACTTGGCCAGTTGATTACATGCTGCTTATAATAAAGCTAACTGGATATTCTAATTCCATCCCTGCCATCCACAGATCTACACTGGGTCATGACTAACACTTAGCTCAGTAGTAGAGAGTGACAGCATATTTTTCAACAGCTGCATCTGTTTTAATTGCTCAATCTTTCCTTGTAAAAAGTGATGCATTAACTAGTTCAAATAATGTTGCTTCAGAAAGATATATTATTTTTACAATGGCCCCAACAGTTTCATCATGAGCATGTTAAAGATGTTAAGTATATGAAACCGAGTATAAAACACATTATTTATATGGAATAGCTTATTTTCATGGCCCTGAGAGCATGAATAGGTCTTAATTCCTCTGGCCAACCTCCTTGGGGACTCCAATTCACAACCCCTGCATCTTGTCTCCTGCTGTCCCAGGCATGGTCTTTGGACCTGGTTCAACTCCTAGCACCTGGAGTTGGCTGTCAATGGACCTGTTTCTAGCATATAGCTTTGTTTGTCCAGCTGAACCCTTGTGGGATTATGATGCAGCAGGTGAGAGATCCAACTTAAGAACCGAGTGAGGTTAGTTTTTGGGGAGTAGCATCACTTTACACACTAGGGTACTTCCAGTTCTGATTTTTGAGGTGCTTCACAACTGAAATATGATAGGGTTAAAGCAAATGCAGACACATCTTTGCTGCAGCTCAGGTGGTGAGCTGATCACCTGTGACATAGCTCATTTAGACACCAACAGCAGAGAAGGACCCAAGGACCCAAGCACCTAGCTTGAGGGAGGTGATGCTGGGAAAATGCCTCACACCTCAGCACAGCTTTTACCCCACCTTGTGGCTGCCACCTGGTGTCCATGGTGAGGCAGCTTGGGATGCCTTACCTTTTTTTTGCAAATTAAATCTTGCCATGCTCATATTCTGTACTGCTATTTTAGTGTTTCTACTTCTTTTTAGTTGAAATGATCCAGAGAAACTGCCTGGCTTTGAATATTAAAACCGAGTAGCTACAAACTACTGCTGCTGTTTTAATTTAGGACTAGATTCTCAGTTCAGTGACACAGTAGTTTTAGCTCTGTCACATGCTGCACTCTTAGTGTGCTAGTTTGAGACTAACTGGAATACTTTAATGAGAAAAATTAGATTGTAGGCTGTGAAAAGGAAACAATGGTGGTGGCCACTTACTGGCTCATTCAGATGTATTAACACAAGAACACAATACACAGAGAATACAGACTGTGTGAGAGTGTGTGGATCTCTGTCACAATTGGTGCCTATGCTTTTTTCTCCCTGTGTAACCCAACTAATTCTGCTTTCTGCCCTCCTTGCCAATCCTCCGACCTCACCTTGCATGTAAGGTATATTCTGGGGTAAGGTAGAGGGGTAGAAAGAAGGTGGAGGTGTGGTTGGAAGCCCCTCCTGAGGACTCTGATTTCTGGGAGAGGTGCTGTGTTTCTGTATTACCTTTAACTCATCTATTTCTGTCTACAGCTGTAAATATTGTAAATACCTGCTTGTTTATTGTGCTAAATAACACAGGAGAATCAGGGGAGCATGACCAGCTTCCTAGCTTGTAACCTAATTCTGGAACCCACTGAGCTGTCCAAGGCCCTCTGCTAACTCTTAAGCTGTCCCAGCTGCTGAATTGCCACTTCTGGAGGGCCCGGCCCCTCCCCGTCCGCGATCTCCCACCGTCCTCACCGATTTTAGCGACCTCATTTTCTCACACCACTGGAGGAGTGGGAGGTGACACAGTCCTGCAGCAGATGCTGGAAACCAGGATGGGTGGGGGGCAACCCTGAATGGCACTCAGCTTGCACGTATTGAATCCTGCCTCGCTTACCAACCAGGCTGCTGTGATCCAAACAGCAAAACTGCTCTTGATTGAAGCACTTTGTCTTGCTGATACTCTAAATAGGGTGAGGTGGTGGGGCAAACTCCCTTCCCTAAGAGCTGCGTCTCGGGTTGGCTTCCACCAGGTCTGTAAATGGAATTACGAGTGGGCTGCCCTCCCCAACGGCGAGGAGGGCCGTGGGCTGGGCAGCTCTCCCGGCACGCCTGCTAGGCAAGATTTCATGGCCTTGCTAGCCGAAGCTACCACAGCCTCTTGGAGCACAGGCCCTGCTGTCGCAGCTCGAAAACAGCTTCCCAGGTGCGCAGCCTGTGGCTGGCCTCCCCGGTCACGGCTGGCTAGTCCCCCGCCGCCCGGAGGAGGCGCTCCCCGCGCCGCACGGCAGGCAGGGGCAAGCAGCCGGGGCAGGCGGCAGCGGCTCTCCGGCGCCCCACAACGCGGCAGGACTCGGCCGGCCGCGGCCTCCCCGGGCATAGGTCTGCCGGGAGAGGAGCGTGGCGAAAGCTTGCCACGTCGCCTGTTTCCTTTCATCGCGGCAGGATGCGCTCTGAGGCAGCGCCGCATCCGGGCGACCTGGAGAGATTCGACAGTGCCGGCAAGGGTCGGGGTCTGAGGGCGCGCCGGCGCTACGCCGTGGGGGAGCTGCTCTTTAGCTGCCCGGCCTACGCCTCCGTGCTGACCGTCAGCGAACGCGGCAGCCACTGCGACGGCTGCTTCGCCAGGTAGGGCCTGGGGCGGGCCCGGGGTGCGGCGGCGGCTCTGCGGGCGACTGAAGCGAGAGCAGCCTCAGGGCTTCTCGCCGTTCGGCTGGCGACGGCCCGCCCCAAGGCGGAGGGGCGGCCCACCCGCGCCGTGGCCGTGTCTGCGGCACGCAGGCCACGGCTCCACGAGGGGGCCCTCGCCTCGGGCTCGCCGGTACTGATCCCGGCACCAGTGCCCCTTAGAGAGCTTGCGGGGGAGGGGGGAGGGTTCCGGTTGTCTTTCTGCACTAAACTCTTCCCCTTCCTCGGCTCGTGGTTCTCTGGCGGCAGCGCCATGACGAAGCTGTTAGCTCTGAGCAGGTCTTCCTTGCTTGGCAGTTCAGGAAAAAGGAAACACGTTTTGCGCCTAATGTGGTGTGGAAGTTAAGGTACACGTGTGTAACCTGGCTCCAGGGGAAGTTTCACCCATCCACCTAATGTTGTTGTAATGTAACGTTCACGGGAGAAAGGCTCTGCAGCTGCCTAGTTCATACTTTGCATTTCCATGGTGTGAATGGAAATACATACGGATGTGTAACGAGACACACCAAAACATCTGTATATTTCAGCCTCTCTATTGAAACCTTCAGGGCAAAGCAGAGGCAGAGAGCTTCGTTGTCATGCGGCTGTGGGTTTAAACTCGAGTGACGCCTTTGGTGACAGCAGAGCTGCTGTGGCACAGTTCGTGGCTCCCAGGCTGAGCTTTCTGGGTGCTCACCAGCTGCCCAGCTCACCTGTGTGCAGGAGCGGTCTGAGCTGCTGTGTGTATTGCAGTGGTTGTCATAAATATCTCCATGTCAGCTGCTGACTTGTGGCAGTTTAATGAAGAATGGCAGTGCTCACCTGGTTATAAATTGGAGCAAATGTTAGTGCTTGCTTCAGTAAAGGAAGCTGTGCTTTTGCTGGTTTTATCCCTATGTAAGTATTGCTTGCGTATGTAGACTGAGGAGAATATAATTGCTGCATTCTATTAGCTGTCATCTTAACTCATGCCTTTTTTTTCCACTTTGTCCTTCTTTGCTCATTATCTACTTAAGTGACTTACCCCTGTTGTTGCATATGAGATTTAGACTGGATATTAAGCAAAAAAGATTTACTAAAAGATTAACCAGGCATTGAAATAGGTTGCTGAGGGAGATGGTAGAGTCACTGTGCTCTGGAGGCGTTTAAGAAATGTGTGGATGTGGCACTTTAGTACATGCTATAATGGCCACGATGGTCTTATGTTGATGGTTGGACTCAATGATCTTCAAGGTCTTTTTCAGCTGAAACAATTCTCTTATTCTGTGATTTTTATAATACAGTTCCTAGTAAAGTCAGTCAAGTCAGTCCCATTAATTTGATGAACACCTGTAGAACGGAGGTGGTTTTCTTCAGTTTCTTCACACTGGTGGCTTTACTTAGGCCCTGAGTTTTACATTGTTTGGTGAGGATTTTTTTTTGGTTTTGGGCTTTTTTGTGCCTAATGACAAATTCTGCTGAAGAAACTGGCTAATTTGCTTACTCCATCCAGAAGATTTCTGTCTGTAAAAGAACCAGGCAACACTTTCCGTGGTCCACTGATATGAGGTAATATTGTAAAGATAATAGTTGCCTCATGGAATAACATTTAAAGGTCATCTCCAGGAGCAGCGTGTTTTAAATGCTACTTGTTCTCCATGCAGGCTTCTTTCATGGAGCTCTGGAGTAGCACTGTGAGTAAGGATCATACTGAATGCAGTACCATAGCAAGTTGCAGTGAGGTAGTCTGAAACCTGTTTCACACTCGAGTAATGAGGTTCCACTAAGAGGAAAAATATCTCTGTGGTGTAACATGATCTGCCAAGTGCTCAGAAGTGTATTTTGTGTCAGTGCCCTCTCGCATTAGCGCTGAACTAGCACATACTGGATTCCAAACTGAGCTTGTTGAACTTGCAGAGAGTGTTAGGAGGAAGGTTGTGGGCTCAGCAGTAGTCCCTGGAAGAGAAACTTTGCTAAGTGGTCATAGAACCATTGTAGTAAAATGAGAACATGACTAGAACGTTGTATTTGCATCTCACAGTATCTGTTACTTTAGGCAGCTGTGCTTGAGATGCATACTGTCAGCAAGCAGAATCATAAAGTCGGCCTGAACTCACTCAAATTGTACCATCTTCTTTGCAAGAGCAGTCAGAGGATGTAAAGACTCCAAATGCCAGTGACCTTGAAGTTTTGTGCACTGTCATATTGTACAAGGACATATACCCTTATTTTAATCAAATAACTTACCTTGTTAGAAGACAGGTTTTTTTGGGTGTGTAGACATGTTGAAGTCCTTGATACTGCTGTTGCTGTCACACCAAAATGTCACTTATTGGGTAACACATGCTCTGGTTTTGATGGGATCTGCCACAACACATGTACCTTGAAGCAGAAAAGGACCTTCCTTTCGGCAGTTGCCTGTGCTGGTGTATATACCAATACAAAAATGAGGAGTGTGCAAGCCTTAGGTCACCTTTGAATACACAGATCTCAGAGCAGTTGCTAGCAGGACATTATCAGGCTACGTGGTGACTGAAGTTCCATCAGTGTATTTAATAACATGATTTTTTGATACTGGGATGTGGTTACTCATGTAACAGTGGTCATGCTTTCTGTACCTAGACAGAGAAACATAAATCTAGCCGAGTAGAAGTAAAGAGCTAATACTGGCAAGCAAGTATACAAAGCAGTTGGGAAGTTTGGGAAAGAAAAAGAGTTAGCTGTGTGTCAGTGTCTGTCAAACAGCGTAGAATACTATGTTTCCAAACCAAACAATTTATCAGGACAGCAGGGTGCTTTTGGGTAGTAACAGTTGTTAGGGAAAACTTGGTTTTGAAACTCAAAACAAATTAAAATAGCACCTGCTATCAGGAGATGAGGGTCAAGTTCTGAAGAAAGCAGAGTTTTCATTGTGAAATGTAAACTATTGTGCAATATCCTGTATATATTTGTATACAATTATATACAGGATATATTTGTATTTCACAGAGATTGATAGAACAGAGTAACCTCTGTTTTCTTTTTAAGGAAAGAAGACTTGTCCAAGTGTGGAAGATGTAAGCAGGCCTTTTACTGCAATGTGGAATGTCAGGTATGGTAATGCAATTTGTAGGGATGGTGGGGGGGAGAGGAGAATGGGGGCTTGCTGAACTCTGTTTGTTATTTGTGTGGCGTTGGTAGTCTCTCATTTTTGCTGTGGTTAATAGTAGTCCAGCATCCTACAGATACTGACCATGGTGATGTGCATTGGACGATTACAGGATTTAGATATGGTCTGCGTGAGTCTTTCAAGGTCAGTTGCCCGAGGGCATGGTACCACAGAGAGTCTGATTAGCGCTGCCTGTCAGCCCTCTAATTATGTCTGTATTACTTCTTTCTTTAAGTGCAAATCAGGTAATTTAACATTAGCTCGCTAAACTGGTAAAAGAGTAGCTAATGGAAAAATCAAACCATTAAATATAACTTAAGGGGAGGTGGTTATTTTGTTTGGTTTTGGTGGTTTGGGTTTTTTTTGTTTGTTTTCAGAATCTTTGCAAATATTTTGGGTGGTCACAGGTAACAGTAGTTAGCATTTGAGACCTACCATGCTTTTCCCTAATTCATTCATTCTGGCAACTTTCTTCTTGCTGTATACTTTGTTTTTTAAAAGCCTCAGAAAACAGAATATCGGCGTACACTGAAGTAGGGCAGTATGAAGACATTCAAATATTTGCATGCAGTTTTAATGCCATTTTTTATTTCAAACTAGAATAAGCACCTTTAAGGAAAAAAAAAATCTTGCCAGAACTAGTTATCTAGGCTTTGTGGGCTGTCAACTTGATATGGGAGAATTATCCAGTTTACTTGTGAAAAACTCAAGTGGGTTGCAAGCTAAATAATGAAAGCTATGTAAAAATCTGTGATGCTGGGCTCAGAGTATGGAACAGTGCTCGTGAAGGATTGGAGTCATCAAAGGTCTGGCATGCAGCTATGTGTGAGCTATAAATAATCCAAACCTTCTCCTGCATGGTAGCGTGCTGTTGATGTGTGCGTTGCATGCAAAGTGTTCTCCATTGTTGTTATCTGGACAGAGATGTTGCTGTTCATGCTGCTCAGTTCTCAAGCACTTGGGAGCTGGCTACTGCTTTTAATTCAAGGATCCATCTTGCTCTCCCGCTGCACAAGCCTGGACCTCCCCATAGTTTCTCCTCCTATTGCCTCCCTAGATTCTTGCTTACCCATAGCGTCTTACTGGATTGTGGGTGAACCAAATGGCCTTTTGGTTTTGAGGCACCAGGAGGACTCAGAATGCATAAAAGGAATATTTTATTTTTACAAAATTTGTAATAGTTCACAAAGTACTGAAAAGACTGACAGCCTGTAGTTGCTAGGAAGAAAGTGAACACATATTGTGTGAACATCCTTAAGGCTCTTCAGAGCAATCTGGATGAGGTTTAAAGACTGTGTAGAGAAAAACCATGACTCCTTAATAAGAAATGCAAATCTGTAAGAAATGCTTCTATATGACATTCTTTCTTAGGAAGTTTTTAACTTGATGAGGGAAGGAAATACTTAAACCAGTTCATTGAGTGGTTTGTTCTTTTTATCTGAGACTGAGTTTCTTGTCCTGCCATATCAAATTTGCAGTGGTTTATGAAGTAGTTAAGCAAGATTTACTGAAGCAAGAAAGCCTAATACTTTTTGCCAGGAAAAATAGCTATTGGATCTCATGGTGGAACTAATAGAACTTCTTTCTCATGATCCACAGTCCTTTGCTTTTACTTCTAAGCCCCTGCTCCAGTCCCTTCCTCAGTGTCCTTGTTTTCAGTCTTTACTTTCATCTTGAAGAACAAGGAGAGGGTTTTTTCTGTCTTTCCCCTGAGTAAAGCCTTGCACATATTTTGCTTTCTTAATTAGTGTTAGGGTTTAGTGTGATGGCTAACATGCCTTCTCCCAAACAGAGAAGCCAGTTACACAGAGAACTTAGGGTCGAGATAGAGATAAGAGTTCAATATGGGGTATCATAATCACAGTTCATAATTACCTTAGCAAATAATCTAATCAATCCAGTAATACAATGCATGATTACCTTAGCCTAGCCTGTTAGCAGAAGCAGCATAGTGAAATACACAGGGGAAATAAACCAGCATAAAACAGAAAACAAAAACCATCAGCTAGCCAACTCCCACCTGTTCCACTGCCATGCCTCCAGAGAACTGCCTACACCCAAGAACCTGGAACCCAGAAGCAGCAGCCAGGACAGGAAGTCTCCCATGTTGCAATCTTCAAACCCTGTAATACTTAGCTGCAGTTAGCACTGACGTTTTTGAAGCTGACATGACTGCAGCATGGCATGAGTAACAGCAGCAGGTTTGATTCAATCCATGACAATTACACTTTTAATTTTAGTGCATATAATTGCTTATTACTGTATGCAAGTAGTATAAAATGATATAAAATGTAAGTAACTGGGTGTTATGGTGGTTTTGGTGTTTGTTTTTTTTCCTCTAGTGGGACATAGTCTAAGAATAAAAAAACTTAACTGCTCATGCCAGCTGAGTGTTTTTAAAAAGACTGCAAGAGGTGATGCTTAGTAAAAGCCTGTCTGATAAGTTAATGAATTAACATCTTTTCTACCTGTTGGTGTGTAGTACAATGCTGTAAAGGTGTTTTTCAGATGGGATGTCTAGACAGTTGTATGACAAGCACAGGTACTACCACTTTGCTCTTACTGGCTTTTGACTCTTTTATTGCTATAGCATTGTCTTCCATGTTTTGAGCCCTTATGAGTCAGTCTGAGGAAATGTATGAATGTTGCAAAGATTGAATTTTTGACATTCAAAGTTACCTTCAAGCGTAATATTCTTCACTGGTCTCCACTGACTGTACGTGCTGCACAGACAGTCTGCACTGCATCTTCAACCCTGTCTTCTTCAAAGGCACTTTTCAGCAGTTCAGCAATTCTTTGTCAAAGCCAGAAAGGACATTTGTGCCTTGATACTGAACATGTAACACTAGGATATGCAGTAAATGAGTCCCTTTTGCCTCTATGCATGTGAGGCTTCTCCATGCAACACTGATAAAAGAGCAGGGCTGTACTTGAGAATTGTGATGCTGTTATTAAATTGATTTTTATTTGTTTTCTCTGTAAATCCATGTTTTCTTTGCTCACCTCAGCTAAAAATTGCGTGTACCCAACATGTATGGCATGATATGATTTCATATGTTGTTTATACCTTGTTACTCAATGTATTTTGTTTGATGACAGTTCATCGGGTGAAGCATACTGTGTGGTACAGAAAACCAGATTTTTTGAGCTTACTCTTTTCTTGCTCAAAGACCTGCTATGCTACTTCCTAAGAATTCTTTCTAGTGGTGAGGAAAGACGTATCAAGAGACAAGAAAAAGGTGCCTAAGTGTGCAAGCAACAAGCAATTCAGAATTAGAGATTTTATAACTGTAGATGTCTTCCTCTCTCTAGTGTGTTTCTGTTGAATGAGGTTTGGTTGTTTGGTTTTTTTATCAGAATGATGTGGTTTTTGAAGCTGAAGTTAGTGACATTACTTGTATTTCCCACTCTGTTGAGCCTTATAGTATCCTTGTTTTGAGAGTCTTAAAATAATTTCCAAGCAATTAATCAGTGAAGCCTCACAGCAGCCTTTGTGGCTTTTCTCTTTTTTTTGCAAATTTGGTGTATGTACACAAAGGCACATTGGCTTGCTCAGGATGCTCTTAAGTGGTAAAAGAGCTTGTCTTCTGCCATAAGGTCAGCTGTATGATGCATTGACACCATAGTGTGAAAGACTGAATGTGGAGGAAGACAAGGTGTTTCAGTGCTAGAGTAGCTGTTTTGCCTTAGACTCTGTTTATACACACACATGCATGCAGAGCATCCCTAACACAGTTCCCTTGGTGCTAATGTGTCTTTTGTCTGTTGTGGTCTATCATTTTGCTATTATGATGGATAACCTTAAGTTTGGCCTGTGTTAAGCTGGATGTTTGCATAGGTATAGATTCAGGGCTTGGATGAAGAGTGGAAGTTGTCTTCAGCATTTGTCCTTGCTGCTTTGAATATTTTGTGGCTGATAGGATCTAGCCTGGGCTTGCTATGACTTTGTTTTCCCAGAGTCTGACCCAGTTCTTTTAAAAAGATCTGTTATTTCCAGATGATTCATACTGTTCTACACTTCGCTGTTGCCTCCTCAGAGCACAGGCTTATTGTTATAGTAGTAGTGCCAGGGGAGGTCTAGGCTTGATGTCAGGAGGAAGTTCTTGCCAGAGAGAGTGATTGGCATTGGAACGGGCTGCCCAGAGAGGTGATGGAGTCGCCGTCTCTGGAGGTGTTCAAGACTGAATGAGGCACTTAGTGCCATGGTCTAGTTGATTGGCTAGGGCTGGGTGCTAGCTTGGACTGGATGATCTTGGAGGTCTCTTCCAACCTGGATGATTCTATTCTATTGGCTCTCAGATCCCATCTGCAGCTGTTCAGGTTAATAATTTTAGACAAACAGGAGACCTGTGCTCATTTTTTCTGCTTAGAAATTAGCTGCTGAAACACTTTGACGAGATGTTTTAGAGAGTTATGTGGTTGCAATTGTGGAATGGGTGAACTTGATCCAGCTACTGGAGCTCCTCTTTCTATTATTTTACACATAGCTATTATTTATCTGAGACAGAGTTGAGGTCAGCTAGCCAAAGTGCAGAAAGAGATGCTTTTGTCTTGAGTGGAGAAAGGAGGTACAAGGACATTTGTTGTGACTTAGGTTTTTGGTTGGTTGTGGTTTTTTTTTTCTCTTTAGTATTCTGGGGTTTTTTTGTTTGTGTGTTTGTTTTAATACTGACCTATATGACACTGTTCTGGGAATTAATCCAGTAGCCCTGAATGGTGGAATTACTTTGAAGAACTTGCTGGAGAAGGTTATTTTAATGCTTTGATGTAAAAAGAATAAGCTTTGAAGAACTTCCTTTCCAAAAATGTTCTCAGTCATTCCTAAGTGAAGGGAAAAATACTAAGGATGTGATGAAATTAGGAAGAAAATGTAGCATTAGGGATTCAACTAGAACAATGCTACCTGTTATAATTCAAACCACTTAGAGGAAAAAAAAACTGTGGAAAGGAATGCAAAATACAGTCCTGCTGTGATCGCAGGGAAATCTGCTGTCACAGTGTTTCCATCCCAGGTATTACTCAGTCATCAGTACTCTCTCTTCTTGTGATGTTTCAGACTTTTATCTCATTTTGTACAATTCAGCCCTATCTTGTCCCTGTAACCTCCCTTACTCCTTCATATAACTCAGTATGATTCTGCCTGAGGAAAGATTTTAATTAACAATGTGTAAAGAATAAAGAGAACAAACAGATTTTTAAAAACACTGCTTTGAGACAGGCACATGAGTTTGCATTTTGATTTTTGGTTTCAGTGAGTAATCTCTCCTGTTTGTTTAAGGGGGAGTGTGTGTGTGTGGTCTTACAAAATTTGAGGTTCTTGAGCACCCTTCTTCAGGTTGTCGAATGCCCAGCAGTCAGATTGAAGCTGGTAGGTGTCATGGGCATGCAAAAAGGGGTGAGAGACAGAGTGTTCCCCTCTGTCTCTCAGCCTTTGGCCTGTGAATTCCTACGAAAAGACTATTGGGGATTTACCCAAAAAAGGACTTGGGGCATACATAGGAAACAGGCCTCTTGGGGGGGATGTATTTTGTAGTGTGACAGCTGTAGGAGAGTTGAGAGTGTAATTTCACATGACATGATTACAGTGCAATATACTATTTTGGTTCTCCTGATCTGTACTGCCACATCCTCTTAGCACATTTACACTGCACCTTCTTTCAAATGGCCTGTACATGGGCTTTTTTGGAAGTACCATACTGAAATGTCAGGGACAATGAAGTTGATGTTGTGAGGGTTGAACACCCTTAGTGTTGCACCACTTCAAATCCTACATGAGGCTGGGGTGGGTGTTCACCTTTCTGTTCCTGATAAAGCAAACCTAAAACTGTCCATGCCCATGGCCATTTTCAGTGGAAGAGTTTTTGGTGTACTGACTTTGACATTAGTGATCTCAGCTTTTGTTTTGTTCTGACCTCTAAATGAGAGTACCAACCAAGACAGGAGATACTGGGGGTCCCAATACAGGTTTGGGATGCCCTGTTCTACATGACCTCCAGCTGTAGCTCATGGATCATGGATCTCCCAGTAGAATTATATCCTATCTACTGCTCCTGGGTAGATGCTTGAGAGCTCAGGGTGTCTGAAATGGCTCTTGACACCAGTTAGGAAGCTGAGGGATGGTGTGTTACTTCTGTTCCTGCCACTCAATCATTCTGATGGGCTATATTGGCTTAAAAAAAATAATTGAGTGGGATAAGACGGGGTCTGTGATACAGGATGGATCACAGTAAGGGGAATTAAGAACTTTCTGGAGGCTACAAAAAGTTTTTCAATTTTCACTTTCAGTCAATTATAATGTTGTGGCCTTTGTTGTGATTACTTTCCTCTGGTACTGTTTTCTACCAGTTTAGTCTGAAAACAAAATTTGATGCTCACTATAGAGGCAGAATGTTATAGGTCTCTTGTAACACAGTGCTATAAAGGTGTGTCTGGGGTAAGTAACTCTGCATGTTTCAAATGTATAAAGGTTTGAATGGAGTAATTTCCAAAAAAGAAAGTCACTGCAGTCTGAGGGCAGCCCAAAGCAGTCTGTCTGTCTGTGCAGTGTTGATCTGAAATGCTGTGCTCATCTTGGAAAGATTCACTTGCTTTGGTGGAGATCTGTAGAGTGCCAAACGCTGGTGGCATGTGCCATGACTCTGAGTGTTAGTGTGTGCTGAGCTAGGAATATGCTACATATTCTTAACTGAAGTGTGTTTGTTTTTACTGCTGTGTTTTCACTGCCTAGCTGTGTTCTTATCCTACTACATTTAAGGGAAAAATCTGATAATTCTATTCAGTAGGTTTGGTTTTGACCTTACTTATACTGATTGTTACAGTGATTGTGAATCCATTGACTTCAAACACATTACTCCTGATTATACCAGGGTCATCTCATAATGAGGGGCCAAGGTATTAAATGGAAATGAACCCAATAAAGCCATCAAGCTTAGACCTACCCTGTCCTCATGTGCTTGATCTGAACAATAAGAACTGGTGATTTATAAATCATGTTGTCTGTTTGCTTCTTTGTAATTTAATGCTTTCTTTCCGTTGACTAAATGAAGATGTTCTGACCTCAGCTCATCACTTGTGAATCTGCTCGAATAAAGCAGGATAGCCGCACCCCCTAAATGTGACTCAAGCTTTTGTTCAGCTTCAGTGAGCATCATCTTATTTTTTTTAAAGGAAACACATTTCACTTGACCTTTAGGATTTGGCAGGACTTGCTGCATCCTCTTTTTCCTCACTTTATATTCATGTTTTATATGTTTTTAAAGTGTTTTTTTCTGCATTATCAGAGGGAAGACTGGCCAATGCACAAGCTGGAGTGCTCTGCCATGTGCACTTTTGGGCAGAGCTGGAACCCCTCGGAGACTGTGAGGCTAACAGCAAGGATCCTTGCCAAACAGGTGAGCAGGAGGCTAGACTTGGGACTTATGCCAGGGAAGACAGGAAGGTGAACATTGACCAACATAACTGTCCTTGCAAAGCACATTCATACAGGCTTCCTTGTGTCCAGATGGGTGTTGTACAGAGCATGAGCAGCTGAAGAAACTGGCCATCAGGCCACTGCAGCAGTATCAGGATTACTGTAGTCCAAGGGAAGACTTCTGGGGAAAGATGCAAGAGGCTAGTGAGCTTTTAAGCTGTGTAGTTCTAACTTAGGGTCAAGGTACTGTTGAACAGTCTGGAAAAGATTACTGGTGGTTTCACAATGTGTGTGGTGTTTCAGCCTACATTCTGGTGTTTTGGAGCTCATGGTTGCATGTGTGGCCAGCACCAAGGCCACACTGGTGAAGAGAAAGATGGATGAGACCAAGTATTAGTGATGAAATTCTGAGGAATGCTTCTACTGTTACCTGGCTGCAAGCAGTGACATCTTCATGAAGTAGTGTTTTCCAGCTGCACCTCTGTAGTGTTGCTCAGTGTGCAACTCCTAGTACCTTTTGTAAATCAAGAGCACCTCTGAGGTATTCAGGTATAGATGTTTCAATGACTGGAGTTAACTAGTGAAAAACAGATGGAGAGAGAAATCTCAGGCCCTTTGTCTTTGGAGAAAAAGAATACAAGAATTAGATTGCAATGTTAGCCTGCATTTTAGTGTCCCCTAACTATGTGGCTACTGAGGACAGCACAAATGCTTGCAGGGAAGGGACAGGATTTGTGAATTTCAAGGTTATTATGCTGTGTATCTTTGTAGAGCTATAAACTCTCTGCAAAAACAAATTTCTCTTTGAAGCATATTTGTGTGATTGAGGTCTGCTTATGTAGCAAGGGCAGCCTGGATACTATATAGTGAGATTTTGGTGGCCTGCTGAGAAGGTAGCTGCATTCTTGCTGTGTGTGTAGATGCATGTGTGAATGTATGTGTGTGTGACTTAATTAAGCCTGGTTTAGTGGTGATCCACAAACAAAATTGATTGTTTAATGACAAAAAGTCATTTGAATAAATTTGTGCTTTTATTGCTTACAGGGAGCAGGGAGAACTCTCCATGTCATATAAAAGCTAAATATGCAAACCATAGTCCCTGAACCTCAGCTGCTGGGCCACCTGCAAAGCCATATTTAATGGCCAAGATTACAAAGCAGTGGCCTTAGGCCAACAATGGAGCATTGCTTTTGAACTCTGTCAACAGTCAGTTTATTCACTTTCCTCAAAGTGAAGCCTGTCTCCTGTCTGCTCAGTATTGTTAGCAGCTTTCTGGGTGTCTAGAACAAAGCAAATGACATATTTAAAATACTGTTCAGTTTATGTATATAAATTTGATAGGAGTTAATATTTGACTGCCTAATTTGATGCAGAGAAATATTTCTGTGGCTTTACTGCCTGTAGTTAATAAATTCATTGCTGTTCATGAACTTCTATACTTTCCATATAGTGTGGGTGTGGACTTGTTTTACAGGTTCCCAGCTTATGAATGAGTAGACAAAACCAACAAATTGAAACATTAAAATAATTTTCTTGGTGTTTGGTGTTTTGTTTTTTTCCCTTATTGCTAGAAAACTAACCCTGAAAGAACACAATCAGAGAAGCTGCTTGCTGTAAAAGAGTTTGAATCACGTAAGTAAAAAAGGCTTGCAGGTAAACAGAGGCACTTATCTATATTCATGATTTGCTTTCCCCTGGTTCCACTCCATCAAAACCTTTCAGAGCATCCCACTCCTGTTGGAGGGAGTAAACAAAGAGAATTGTTACTTGGTTTTTGAAAGTGCAATGCTCTTTTTTTCTTTTGGTTGTTTGTGGGGGCTGTGAAACAAGGGTGAAAACCTAGACAGAGTTAATTATGTAGCATACATCCAGCTCACGGCTTTTCTGGTACTCTGGTGTCTTTTGAGAATTGTAATGTTGTAAAATTAAAATAGCTGGTATTTGTTACCAGGAGGCATAAAATCAGAGACAGCACAGTTGCTTGATGGTGACAGTGACTAAGGGGCTAATTGCAGAACCCTCTGGACTGTGCTTCAGTATCTGTCACTGCCAGTCAAATCTGACATGTTATGTATGATTGTGTTGAAATTCCATGTCCTAAATGCTCCAAAATAATCCAAGGAAGGAGATGAGGCAATGGCTTGCTTTTAACTGGAAGACTGCTGTTCATGTATGGTGAGGCAGAGTTAGAAGTCAGACAAGTAAAGACTAGTAACTATCCTGGCATAGAGAGTGGTGTCTGTTGTTTCTGTCATGGTATAGTATGGAAGGAGACAGTAGTTTTGCATATTCACATTTCACACTCTCATAGCTTCTAAAACCCTCTATAAAATGCTGAATAAGTGCAGTCCTTGCTAGGACCTCAGGTGGCAGTCACCAGGCACAGCAAGATTACAGTCTTGTTTCCTGAACAAAAGCTCCTGTCACAGCTGTTGGGACAACAAGGGAAATAAGAGGGGGAAGTGTCAACATTGGACCTTGCCTAAGGCAAGGGTAATTTTTACAGGTAGGTTGGTAGGATTAAGATGGAAGAAGATAAGTAAGTGCTGAAGTAACTTCTATGTATTCTGCATTGCAGCTTGTCTTCAGTAATTTATTAATCTGGGAGCCAGCATGTTGAAATATTTTCTACTATTGGAATGCCCCCTTTCTCCTCTAGGAGCCCTTGTCTTGTTTCTGGCTTAGTTAGTAAGAATCCCTGTTCCTTTCCTCATGTCTTAGCACACCTTTGCCATGTTCAGCAGTCACCTTGTGCATTGCAACACCCTGCACAGGAGAGGAAAAGGCACCTGGCTGTCAAATTTCCTATTTCTGATTTGTCCTCACAAAATTCTCATCGTTTTGTAATTGCCTCATTTAATTTTCCTCATTATTTTTTGTGACTCTCTTGTAATTTACATCTGCCCTTAGATATCATTTCCCACCTTCTTCCACTGTCATGCAGCCTTTCCTCTTCCTGCATGTTTTTAGCTCTTCTGTTGTTTTGAGTCGAAGGTGGGGGGAACTGGTGAGTTGTTGTCTTTCACAGAACATGAGTGAGCTGGTGACACTGCCATTGTGAGAGAGAGGATTAGGAAGAAACTTCCCAGCGCTCTGCTCTAGAGGAGAGACAAGGTGTCCACAGTGTATGGTCTGTCATCTGTCTTGCTCTGCAAGGCCCAGGCAGGAAAAGTTTTCAGTGGCCACAGCTTTGACTAGAACATGTCATTGGCTTGAGGGTCTCCAAACAAACTCGTACAGGAGCACACTTGGCATGTGTGCCATGAGATTTCCCCTTATGTTCTTGGTGTCTCTTGTTACCCTCAGATAATCTGCAGGTTAAACACATCTCTCTTGTTGGTTACCTCCCAGCCCATGGAGACATGTGCGCTCTCAGGCATTGTTTCTTACCTCCTGAAGCAGGTGCCTGCGATTGGTAAAGTTGACTGCACTCCTGTGCACTCTCATGTTACCCTCTTCTGGCTATAGAGGGAACCACTGGTGACTAGCCCCAGCATTGCTGTCAGCCTTTGTTGGGTTCCTGTCACACATGGACACAAATAGTTAGGGCCTCAGTGCAGGGAAAAGCCTACGTCTTTTAAAAGCAGAGACGAGAAGTCTCCCTTAGCAGGAGGCCAGGCTGGTACGTACTGCTAAGGATTAGGTCCATATGAGGAAGTTTCATTATGCAAAGCATGCTTCTTTTACCAAAAGTACCATGCTGAGTGTGACTTTATGGCACAGTAGGCAGGACCAGGTATCTCAAAATCACATTAGGCAGCTGAGGATAGCTGCCCATGCTTGATAAACTTCCAGAGAGTCAGGCTTGGCTGGTCTGCTAGCATTGACAAATGGACTCTAAATGCTGTAACTCATCTCCCAGAAAAAGGAAGTTTGTGTCCAGTTTACCTGATGATAAAATATGCTTTTTAGTCCTGCATGTTCTTGTAGCGCACATGTGGCTTTGGCAGAAGCAGCATTACGTTTGTGGAAGAAGAGACATTCTTGCAGTGCTTCCAAGTAGCTGTTTTGTAGAAGGGTTTCTGGTTTAAGTCTGGGTCTGTTCTAACCTAAGCCAGCTGCAGTGCATGGGGAAGTGTTCCTTTTACTGAAATGGAATGTATTCTTTGTCCACAGACCTTGACAAACTAGACAATGAAAAGAGAGAGCTGATTCAGAACGACATTGCTGCCCTTCATCATTTTTACTCAAAGCACTTGGAGTGCCCTGACAATGATGCCCTTGTAGTTCTCTTTGCACAAGTAAGTTGGCTAGAATACAGCCTGCTTAGGTGGATGGTGCTATAGGAGTTCAGCCTTTGTGAAAGGGGAAACATTTTGACAGTAATGGAAATGGTAGCTCTTTGCTAATCCTAAGGAGAGATGAGTATGCTTGATGGAGAGGATCCTCTTCCTTGAGCAGAAGTGGCTGGACATGGCCCATTTCAGTAGAGCAGGGAGAGCGTGCAGTCTTTTTGTGAGGTGCTTTGAAGAAAAGGGGAAGGAGTCTGTGTTAGACCCTGCCAAAATTAGACTTCTTGTGGGCCAAACCTAGTGCAGCTGTTCTTGCACTTACACGGAAGGCTTCTGGTCTGAGACCCTGCAGAGGCAAAATCCTTCATTCAGACTTCAAACTCGTGGAAATCCTTGCTGGTCAGGTCATCAATGTGTTTGACCTTCACAGGGAGTAAACTTCAGAGAGGTAGAAAGAAGAGCCCAAAACTTTTATCTAGCATATGGCTTTTAAATACGGTCAGGTAGTTCGGTCCTGTGGAGAGATGAAGGAAAGGCAGGATGTCTTGTTAGATAACTTCTGAAATGTCATCCCTTTCTTTTTTCCCTCACCTGCTTTTCATATACAGCTAAATTGAATAGATTGTGGTGGGTGGAATAGCACACCAGTGGAACACTGAAAGATGCATTTTCTTAGTTTCTCTCCTTGTACTTCAAAATAATCTAGTTTTTAACAGCTGGGTTAACAGTTTAAATTATTTTGATAGGGGAGCAAATGTTAATTGCTGTGATGAAAGCTAAAATGGCAATATGCAGGTTAACACTGGGCATCTACCAACAAGGAGGACAGTTACTATTCCCTAAACACAGAGGTACTTTTATTCTGTAGGGAAATGACTCTTCATCATGTTTAGCCTCTCCTCTCTATCCATTGTGTTGTTTCTAATTATAAACTTCAGTGAAAAGTGTTCTGTTTTAAAGACTTTACAGTTTGTATTTGTCAGAGGGATATTTTAAAGACATTAATACTTCTAATTTCTTGTGGTGTTTCTGAACGTTTTTGTTAGAACAAAACCAGAATTCCCAGAGATTGCATTGTTTTGGCTCTAATGACTTTTGCTTCATGTTCTGTCCTGGATCAACTCCAGCAGATCAAGATACTTTAGCTGACTTCCATGAAGTGCTAACTCCCAGATCTGATGTTTTATCTAGTCTTCTCTCTAGCTACACCTTAAGCTCACCCAGACCTTCAGGCAACTATCTGCCACTTATGGGTATTGCATTTGTTTTTATCTAAAATCTGGATGTGCTTCAGCAGTGTTTTGCAGGACACAACCTTCTGAGGTTTTAGGCCCACCATAAACCTTTCTAGAAGGAGAGGCATGTCTGTATAAATTTGTTTCCCAATAATTAATTGATTAATCTGACCTAAACCAAATAATATGGATATATTTTTTGCTCCTTTGTCTTGCTTTAACACTTTCTCTAGCCTAACTTTGTCTACTTTGCTCTTGCATTCAACGTTCTTTCTCCCCGTGGTTCAGGGCAGCTGTCTGGGACTTGGATATATCTAACACCTTTCTCACTGCTTTTGTGGGCTCTGTTGTTTCTTTTTTGCTTTTTGTTTCTTTGTTGTGGCTTTTGTTGTTTCTTACTCAACACAACTAAGGTATAATTTGTCATTTTGAGTGCAGCAAAGATTTTTGTCCAGACTATCCCTGCCTTTCCCTATTCTCTTTCTCACGTGTTGGTATCTTTGTACTCTCTTTTGCCTCTGTGGGACATTGTTCTCAAGAGTGGCACTCTTTCTTCTCATTCACACCTTGTCATAGTCTTCAGAAAGTCTATTTCTTATCTCAAACTCCAGTGTCTCAGCTTTTCCTTGAAGACCTTGCATAACTTTGCCTTGCTCTGATATTCTCTTTTCCATCCTTTGGAATGACCTTGAGTTCTATTTTTTTTTTTTTTGGTGTAGTCTCTTTACTCCCTCCACATTATTTTTTTTCTGTCATGCATTCATCTGGTGAAATCAGTGGTATCTCATCCCTTCTAATTCTTGTGATATTTCTGGTATGGTGCATGCAAGAAGTGAGTTGTCTCTGGCTTAGTGGAGGGGAGTTGATGATAACTCACTACATATTTTGAAATGTTTCACTGTGATTCAGAACCCTCAGGCTGTTCTTTCATATCAGCCTTTTGGGCTTTATGTTCTTACTTGCTGTTGATGTGATTTCTCTCTTCTGTTGTTTCTGTATGCTTGTACATTGGCTAGTGCAGTGGTGTGCTCATTTTGAGAGACAAGGGAGCCTTTGGATACTACCTTACTAAAAATAGCAGAATAAAGATCAAGGAAAGTTACTGGTGACTGAATCAGAGAAACGGACAACTTTCTTCACTTGTGAACTCATCCTTAACTGTTCAAACTTGAGGAGTGGCTTTGGGAAGTATTTGTGTGCTTTAAAAAATCTAATCCAAGATGTGTTCCAGCTTGTGGGGCATATCATTATTGGTAGTTTTGTTGTCAACTCTTAACCTTCCAGAATAAATGCTTAATTGACTGTTCCCATGCCCATTGTAGTTCCAGCTGGGCTTGGCCACACTGATAGTGGTTTTAGTGCTTTACTGGTACTGATGATTGTAAGGAGATGGTTGGCGATTGTGGAGAGAGCTCGCTTTGTGTTGCTATGTGTGTGACTCACAGTGAAAGTGGAATGAAGTACTTCAAGTGACCAAGATGCACCTCACATAAAACTACATGAAAGAAAGCTGAAACTCCTCTAAGATTCTCTTAAGTTTAGTGAGACTAAAATGAGAAGGTTTTTGAAATCTGAAACTGTTCTATAAGGAAGAGCAATCTCTTTTGATCATGTGTCTAGTTTAGTAATACTCTTCCTGTTCTATCTCTGCCTATTCTGCCTTTTATCAAGTTCAAGTCCTTATCACTGCCTTTGTTGTTCCTTCTGCGTGCTTTAGCTATAGCTGGTATGTACAGCCCTTGATGAGAGGTACCACTGTGTGGCAAATCACTATAATATATGTTTCACCAAAGCTCTTCACTGCCCCAGCCCAAATGAGTTTGCTGTTGTTCATCCCAGCATTGCTCCTATGTGTGTTGGCCCTTTCCTTGTCATGGCCAAATGAAGTCTCTAAGCCCTGTCATTGTTTAGCTTTGTTTCATCTTCACAGTTGTCTTGCTATGACATTTTCTAGTACTCTTTTGAAGCCCCATTTCTCTTTGTTTGCCTTCCAAGGAGCAATCCACTGGATGTTGTGTCCTGAGCAAGTGCAGGTGTTGGTCTGTCAGTTCTTTAGTGTCCTGCATATCAGTTTAGGATAGGAGCTTTTCCCTCACTTCACTTCTTGACGTGTCCTCTAGCTCCCTGTTAGTATGGGAGAGGTGGAAAGAAAATTCTAAGCAAATTACTGCAATTGACTGAAGTATGAGAATATGATGTGTGGGTGTGGAGTACTAAACTGGCCAGAATCTAATTTCTTCTCTCTCTATTTTTTTTCCCTTAGGTTAACTGTAATGGCTTCACAATTGAAGATGAAGAGCTCTCTCATTTGGGATCAGCCATATTTCCTGAGTAGGTTGATTTTAGTAGCTTTTAAAAATAAAGTTAACTTACTTAAAAACAAAGCTTCTCACACATGTAGGGAAGGAGATTTCTACTGGAAGCAATTTAATTAAACAGTTTGTCTTGTTTTAAATATCTTCAGTCAGCTAATAATACATGGCCAATGATTTACATCAGTTTTTCTTTAAAATCAGGTAGTTTTCATAAAATTGAGCTTGTAATTTGCCTGATTGTGAACTGCATGCAGATTGGTAGGAAACACTTGGCTGGCAAGTTCTGAACAATGACATCATGTAATGATCAAAGCAAAATGAGAAGGATTGCAGGTGACTTGCTCTATTCACAGTTTTCTGTCTTGACTGAGTGTAATCCTTCACCTGTTGTTCATTCTTTGTTCCTGGGCAAACAGTAAATCCCTTTTATAACTTCATTCAGTCCCCTCAGATGTTTTAAAAACCGCAGTGCTTTATGTTCCTCTGTCAGTAGAAAAAATATGTACAAGCTTCTTAGCTTTAGAAACAAACTTCAAGGTGTTACATGTCAGCTGCAGTCTGTGCATTGGGGAGCACAGCTCTCTTTTAAGGCTGTGAAACATGCTTCCATTTAAGTTTGGCCTTCCCACTTAATGTTGTGGCAGAGGAGGATATTTTCTGCCCCTGTTCTTTGCAGATCCTGTTCTGAAAGTATTATCACTGTCTGCTTAGGTTCATTTCCTTGTGAGACATAAATCACTAGCAGCTTATCTGTGTCAGGGTAATCTGAAACTTAACAGATGCACAGCTAAAGCAGGACCTGATTTTGCCAAGTGCTGCATACAGGCAGTAGTAGATAGTCCTTGCTTCACAGTTCTCCATCTTCAGGTTTCTTTTCCTTTTTCCACGAAGGAAAATAGTTTGTCTAGCATCGGTACCTGAATAGGATGTTGATAGTTAAACTATGTGAACAGCTCTGTCAGCTGTCCCATAGCACTGTAAGAACAGGAAGATAACAACTTGCCTGGTCCTACAGCAATAGGATTTTAAAACCATAATGCTTAATTAGCACAGCCATTCTCCATGTTATTAGAATAAATAACAGTACAACAGATTCTCCCAAGGTTACCTTCACGTTAAGCCTCAGAATAAAAACTGGTTTACAGAGAGAGGTTACTTCCATTTTTCAGACTTGTTTTGTAAAGTGGTGCTTAACTTTTTGCCTGTTGCTTTTGGTAGTGGTGGGGGAAAAAGATTTATTCTTTTACTTTTATAGTGTTGCATTGATGAACCATAGCTGTTGTCCAAATGTGATTGTAACTTACAAGGGGACGTTGGCTGAGGTCAGAGCTGTTAAAGAGATTGAGCCTGGAGAAGAGGTAAATGCACTGTGTTTGAATGTACTCCATATGCATGCATACTAAAAGTAGGGTCCATTCTGCTGTTCAGGAGTCATTTCTAAGAGGCAAGAATTTAATGATGTGGAGGAAGCATCTCTTGTTTCTCAGAGAAGTGTAAGATGTTGTTTTGGAAAAGTTGGTGTGGCTCTCGAGGACCAAAGTGATTCTCAGAGGCAGTACCCTAATTTTTGCACCTGCAGCAGTCACTGTGTATCTGCCACCCTCTGTCTCAGTTTATCCATCTGTAGAAGGAGGCTAAGTTTGCTGATGTTTGGCTGGTACTTTGAAATTCCGAGAGCAAAGGAAATTACTACTGCTATAATAGTTCCCAGTATGAAAGTAAGGTATTGAAATTGAAGCCAGAATAAACAAGGTAAATGGGTACAGTCCTTTGATTTCTGTTTGGACAGAGCATCCACAAAACATGGGCCTCAGTCCTAGCCACCTCAACAGCTTTTGCTGGGAAGTCACAGGTGAACAGGAGTGTGATTTTAGCTGTGAGTGAAGCTGAACAATGATAGATAAAATTCTGTGAGATTAAGGATCTGTGTTTACTTTCCAACTTCCCCAGTCAAATAATGGACCTGGCAGGAAGTCTTCAGCAGCAGAGCTGCTTTTTGCATTTAAAAAAGAAAAAAAAGTTGTTAAACTGTTGCAGAGGACATTGAGATATCTGCAGAGGATAAAGATACAGAGCATTCTCTCTGATGATGGAGCTTGGGTAGAGTTTCAAAGGCTGATTTACTGGTAATTTAGTGGGCAAGGTTAACGCTGATCAAAATAAGTGAAGATTTATTTTTGCTGACTTTTACTGCTTTCTGAAGTGTGTGATGCCAGTTTTGAAGGAGGGGAGAGAGGTTATTTGTGTGGATTATAGCAGTTCACCACTGTGAACGAGGCGGGTTTCAGTTGCTGAAAACAAGGGCGAATGACTCGGGTGAGCGACTTCTTCCAACGCCATTTACTAACGATGATTTGTCTGTGATGTTGGCAGTCACTGCAAATGCATTGTGGTAATGGACAAGGACTGATCCTGGTTATGGAATTTTACTGTGGAGTCCTGGACGTTTTCAGCATGTTGGGGGAGGGCTTACAGTGAGAGGTAGAGATATGGATTATTTACCTTGCTTGGCATCTTCTTTTGATTTAGTTGTGTCTTCAAAGCTGCATCAGTTCTCCAGGACCTCATGGCTTTTGCACATTTGCTTTTCTAACACTTAAGAACTTTATAAATGTGAGCTGGTGGTTTTGCTTGGGCTCTGGTGTGGTCTTATGGCCTGTGTCTCCATCTTCAGGTTCAGTGTGGCCATTGCATCACAACATCTGTGAAGTTTCTGCTGTAATTGTGGTTCCTGCATTCTGCATGCTTTTAAAATAGAGAGGGGAGGAGTGTGGGATCACACAAAGTGAGAAGAAGAAGGTGTACTGAGTGGAATTATAGGCACACTATACTTAAAAAGAAAGGAACATTAAACATAGATTGAGCAATGTGTTGCAAATACCTATAAAGAAGGAAATAGAACTAAAGCTGCTCTTTAGTCTGCAAAATGATGACTGCACTGTGCTTCTGACATGTTTCTTGGGGGAGATTTCATTTTTAAAACAGCATGAAAGCTAGTTGCAGGGGGTCTTTTCTGAAGACTGCTGAAGCAAAGGAAAACTTAAGAACTGTATATGTGAAAGGCCTTAAAAACCTTCAAAAGCAGGTTTTCTTTGCTTTAAAATATCGCTGCTGAAGTAAATCTGGAATTCGTTCCCTTGCAACTGGAGTACTGGGCCTGCCTTCAAACACCCCAAAGTCCTGTCCAGAGTTTCTAAAGCTACTAGTGACTCTTGTTGCTCCAATTTGCATAGGTGTTCAGAAACAAACAATGGAGATTTCAACCTCCAATAAACCAGGCCACAGTAATTTATCCTAGGCTGGATATCGTTGTTTTACTTCTGAAAACCAGCCATCTCTTTGTAGTCTGACAAGAGCCTGAGATAGTTTCCTTATCCACACCTGAATCTTGTCCTGGGTTTAAGCCAGAGTAATATTTGAGGGAGATTTCATAGTGAATAGGAGAGGAAACACTTCTCTGTCAGGTTTCATTCAGAAGTGTCAACTCCTGATGCTGCCAAGAGACTTGCAGTGTGAGGGAACAGGCAGGTTATGTGGCTGCAGGGATGCACAAGTTGCATGAAAACGTAATCAATGTACTACATATATCAGAACTAGTAGTAGTAAATACGTGTAGTTACACTGCTTTTCACTGACTGCTCTGGTTTTATGCTATATAGGTTTTTACCAGCTACATTGACCTGTTGTATCCCACTGAAGACAGAAATGACCGGTTAAGAGACTCCTATTTTTTCAACTGTGACTGCAGAGAGTGCATTGCAAAAGATAAGGTAATAAAATTGGTGTGAAATTTGCTTCTGGCTCTTAAGGCATCTACATAGGTTCTTAGATGGAATATGATAGCTGGTTTAATTACATTTTGGAAAGTAAGATAATAGAGAGCGTGGCTTGGGTTTGCTCTTCTGTCTAGAAGAGTTTCTGATACTCATTCTTTCCACTGCAATCATGACTTGTCAGGAAATTTCCTGATAGAGGCCTCCTTCAAGTTGAGCTACAAAGCAAATATGAAAACTTTGTTAAAAGTAGGTAATTATACTGTGTCTACACTACCTGGCCAAAAGAATTTAGCTCAGAACTCCTTGGGGTTTTTTTTTTGTAACTGCATGTTTTCTACAAGTTCTCAGTGACTCTTGCTTGGAGCTTTTCTGGGGTCTGGTTCTGGGATAGAATCCTGCTGCAGTTTCCAGTTTGGGCATTGACTGAGAAGTCAATTCTAGGTGATATTATAATGTTACTGGATGATTTGGAGAGCCAGAAGAATCTGAAACTGGCTTTCCTTCAGTGTTGCTTTATCAGTTGTCTTAGAGATAGTAGGGTCCTAGGTCACAGCTGCTTGTGATGTTCAGGCCAGATTTATGTTCATTAGACATCACCTAGTGCCCTTCAATGGACAAAAGCAGACATCCTAACAGTGTTCCTTAAAACAAGATGTTCCTTTGAAGAAAAGGACTTTGGCAGGGGGGAAGTTACCCAAATGGATGGTGAAACGATTGTGTCTGTGTGACTGTTTGGACCTTCACTGGCAGACCCGGGAGAAGTGAGCTTTGTGTGACCCCTGTCACTCCAGCCAAGATCAGTCTGATCCCTAAGTGCCAGATCATTTCCCCTTCCCCCTGCCTATTTTCACAGAGGGGCCCTTTTAAGAGTTGCTTCCCAAAGTAACTAGACATCCATCTCTACCTCTAAATGGGGTCGTCTTTTGTAACTTCTTGCCAAATCCTACCTAATGGTCTTGTTTCAGGCCATTCTTTTGATACTGTAGTTGTATTTTTCCCCAGTTACCTTGTTAATTTTGCCACTGAATTTAACAAAGTCAGGTTTTCATCTGTGATTTTCAGCAACACACTGCCTGTCACTGAGCCTCCTTCAGCTCTGGAAAAGAGTGCCCTGTAGCCCTCCAAGTTGACTGATGAAATAATAAAGGAAAAAAGAAATCTGGCAACAGGAAAAGATTGTCTCCAGGTTGCAGCTGACTCTTCATGAAGCAGTAAGAGAGAAGGATAAAGAGTAAATGGAGCTGTCCAGCAGAAATAACAAAATATGGGATTTCTCTGTAGATATAAAGGATCTTTTTCTGTCTTTAATACCTTCTTGTTTTCTGCTGAGCTGTCATTTGGTAGTAGGTCTAAGGTGTTTAGGCTTTTTCTGTCCTTAAATTTGTGTTAATCTCTGATCTCTGGGAAGCACTGAAATTTTCTGTATAAAGCTGCTTTCATCACAAAGTCAGAAAGCTCTTGAGTCTTTCAAGAGAAAGGGACTGGACTTCATGGGAGTAGAGGATGGCAGATGAACTGGAAGGCACAGGATTCTAGGTTTCTCAGCCAAGGCTTTAGAGAAAAACTGCAGGTGCACACTGTACCTTTGTTTTTAGCTTTATTGAAGAGCTTAAGTTCCCATCTGTGTCCTTTCATTGGAGTTAATTTTGTGTGGCAGATGCACTTTTATTTGTAGGGCTTGGAACCTGCATTTCTAACATCCATTGTGTTTCCTTCAGGATAAAGAGAAACTGGAAATCCGCAAGCTGACTGTTCCCCCATCAGCACAGACAGTATGGGACATGATCAAATATGCCAGAAACGTGATTGAGGAGTTCAGGCGAGCCAAGCAGTACAAATATATCCTTTGTCTCACCCTGACTCCACTGGCTTGGTGTGTGTGACCTAAAACATCCTACCTGCTGGATTGCTTCAGAAATAGCCTCAGGAGAAATACTATGACCGTTTGAAGTTAATCTCACCACAGCAGTCTTTGTGTCTGAAGAGTTGTCCCTGGAAATGAGAGGCAGTTTAACATTGCAGGTGCTATTGGATTGTGAGACCCTGTGGGGCTCTCGGAGTGCAGCACAGGGTTGTCTTCACACAGCAGACCAGCGTCAGGCCTGTGCATAGGTGTGTGCTTGTGTTAGTCTGCTGCAGTATTGCTCTGTTTTGAGAGGCTGTGCATGAGGCTGCAGCTGTGGCAGGTGGTCAGGAGCCTACCTGTTGTTAACTGTGCTGTGATGCAGACAAAAATGCAGGATTTGCTGGGCCAGAAGCAAACCAGGCCACCTCAGGCCTGATTCAGTGCCCACTGCATGGGGAACTGCCCTCCCTCGTGCCGGTGCAGCGGTGGTTTAGAAAAGCTACCATTTTTTGGGGTTGCTTTTTCAGTCTGAAAGCTAGTTTTGTAGAGTATCTGAGAAGGAGGGGGAATACTGCCATGAGCAGAATCCCTCCTAGTATAGACCACCTTGTGAAAGGAGCTCTGGAGTTGTATCACAGATGAGTTGATGCCTTCTGAGAGAAAAGAGGACTTAGCAGACCTGTACTTTGCTTTGGCATAAGCAGGTAGATTTTTGATCAGAGGCCATCTATTTTTACTGGGTTCCTTAACTTCTTCATACCTCCTAGTGAATTACTGGAGATCTGTGAACTCAGCCTGGACAAGATGGGTGCGTTGTTTGAAGACAGCAATGTTTATATGTTACATATGATGTACCAGGCCATGGGTGTGTGTCTCTATGTGCAGGACTGGGAAGGTGCACTACGTTATGGGCAAAAAATTATCAGACCATACAGGTAAATATAAGACTTTCTTGCCTTTAGTGTTCTAACTCAGTAATCTGAATAATTAAGGCAAGTTTGGGCACTTCTCTCAGTACATATTGTATAAACATGCTACCCGTGACATCACTACTTGAAATGGAATGTTTAAATGCTGGGACGGGTTTTGTTACTGTCAAAATGTGGCCTGTAATACATAGCAGAGGGTGACAGCTGTGCTTTGAGTTCTTAAGTTTGTAGCATCTTAGGGACTGTGCTAGTTCTGCTTAGGGTTTTTAATATCCTATTACTTTACCATAGCAAAGCTTGGAATTTCATCTGCCGTTCGTACTTTGAGGCAATGGAGGCAAAGACTGCTGTTGCTGTCCCGTCCCGGTCCTTTCCTTCTTCAAGTAGCACAATGGTCACCTGCAGGAGAGCAGAGACCTGTCCCAGGGCTGGGGCTGAGCAACAAAGGGAGCTGGGGCTGAGCTCAGCTCCTGCACTCAGAGGCTGTGGGTGCCCCACTGCCCTACAGCTGAGTGTGCAGGCTGAAGCCCCACGTGGGGCAGGGCAGCACACAGCCTCTGCAAGGCATAAGTTCTCCCACCAACAAGTTCTTCTGTGGTTTTGCAGTAACGATCTTGTTCATTAGATCCAGCCAGTTAAGTGCTGTATCTGATCCTGCCTTCAATCTCCCAGGCAGATTTTTGTCTTGAAATGGGACTGTCTTGCCAGCTGGGGGAAGCACAAGTAAAACTCTCCCTGTGGAACAGATGCCAATTTAAAGTCACAGATCACTTGGCAAAGAGCAGTGATACAAAGGAGCGGCCAACATTCCCCCCGCTGGGGGCTTAGTACTATTTATCTTTCCTGGGACTTGCCCAGCTCCTCTGGCTCTGAGCCTGGCATTCCAGGTCAGCTTGGCTGAACTGGGCTCTGCTAGTTCAGTGTGTGTGCATACAGAATGGCCTGTGTGCTGTACGTGCTGCTGAGAGCCCCTGGCTTCCCAGCAAAGATCAGCTGTTGTGGAACTCTTGCAGAGTTACTTCTGCAAGAGTAGGTGGCTCAAAAAACTCGGAACAATACAGTCTCTTTCTGTAGCTGGCCAGATTAAAACTAGTGACAGAAAGTCATTGCCATCTGACAGCTGTTCAGAGGCATATGGTAGTTTCAGTGCAATTCCCAATTGACAGGCGTCCCCATCCCAGACGCAGTTGGCACCGGCTCTTGGCAGTCACGGCAGAGGGGACGAGTGGTGAATGGGTAGGGGCAAGGAGAGGCAGCTTCTTACTCCCTGAGAGAAGGCTGGGAGCTGGGAAAATGCTGTGAAACTGCCAGGTTTGATACAACTGAATTTCTTTCTCTCTTGCAGTAAACATTATCCCTCCTACTCACTGAACGTTGCCTCCATGTGGCTGAAGTTAGGGAGACTGTATATGACGCTGGAGAACAGACCGGCTGGAGTTAAAGCCCTGAAGAGGGTACTTATTTCCTGCTTTCTTAATTAAAAATACCTGTTCAGGCATGGGACCATTGAAACACTACGTGCTGCTCTCTGGGAGCTTGGCTTGGTAGGAAATGCACCACATGGTAAGGTATTTGGTTATTGGATTTTTTTTGGCTCAGCTTTGACTTTTCCAAAGATGCAGCACAGGTCTGTTCTCGCGTACGGAGCGGTCTTACCTTTCCACAAGGGACTTCTGCTGCAGCAGCTGAATGAGCACAATGCTTAATCATTTGTTACTCGTTCTTCCTTGGGCTAGAGCTCTACCAGTGTAAATGAAGCAAAACTCCAGCTTCTCACTTGCTAGGGAAGGATAGAAAAAATGCTTGTCTCAGAAGAGGCATGTCATGTTTGACTGAAGCTGGTGATTTGGGTAGCCAAGTTAAACTAGGCCTGCTTTTGGTGGTTGGTTGTTCTGGAACCAATTGATTTTTAAAGAGCCCAAGGAAATGTAGTGCATCTGTTCATGCTGAAATTGGCAAATAGGAACATTTGGCTTCACATTTTTCCTCACCCTTTTTCACTACTAAATTTCTTACCCTTTTTTAATTGGTCTATAGTATGTTTCTTGACTTCTTCCCCTGTTGTTGGACACAAGTTTATTTTAGTTTCTTATGCATCAGTGACTACTGTAGCATGGAATGGCCTGGTGTAGAATAGCATGAATTTTTTTGTCTTCCTTTTTAGATGCTGCTAAGTTTTCAGCCAGCAATAACAGAGCCATCCAGCCATGGCAAAAGATACCATGAGAATATATGCTCTAAAATTTAGCTGTTACCTAGTTTAAAATTAGCATAGGTTTTCCTTTACTGTGGCGTTAAAAGCTTTGACAAAAACTGGGATTTGTGCCAGTAGGAACATGGGATTAGGGGGGTTGGGAACTGTAGGTAGATGTGTTGGCATAGTTAGCTTCCTAACACAAACATTTTCTAATGACTCACTTCCAAAAGCTGCCTACAGGAACAGCCCAAAGTTATCCCAGCCCCTGATGTTTGGGATTTAGTGGAAAAACAAACCCGTTGTTCTCTGTCAGTTTGCAAGCAGCTTGTCCAGGCCATCCTTTCTTCTTGTGGGCAGGAGTGGGCAATGAGTTCATTTCTAACTGCTGCTGAGGTGGAACCAAAAGCTTTTGTTGTACTCAGTTAACAAGATCATAATTCCACCAAGGAGAAAACTGCTAAATGGTCTGAGGGCTAGGATGCTGCAATTGCTCACCTTATCACTCTGGTCCTTAAATATTCTCAAGCTTACTCCAAAATTGTTTCTTTCATTCCTATCTACTGTATCCTTTTATGATGTCTGCTCTCCTTTTTTCCCAGTTGTGGATAGTGGCAGGAAGCACAAGTCTCTTAGAACCAGAGCAAGCTGTTGGTGAAACTGCAGGGAGCTGGGCACAGCAGTTTGACTCTGACAGGGTCTCCCTTTTGCCTAAGTGGGTGCCTGAGCAGTTACTTCCTTTGTAAAGCCCCTGGAGCCAGCAGAAGGTTTACAGAATCAAGTCTGAAATGCCTTAACATAACTTGTGCAGTAGGTCTGCTTTTCAGTCTGATGGCTGAAGGATAAATTGGTAGGAACAGAGCTCTGTCTGATACTGCTTAAGTCCTCTGCCAGAACATTACCCACCCCACTTACAGTTTTCTGTCCTGGAGCTGGTTGCATTCAAAGTCATTTTGTCAGGAATATAATTTTGAAAGGTGCTTTGGGATCCTTTAAGATGAAAGATTCATTCTCTGAATGTAAAACCTTTATTACTTAGTTTTGAATTTCATTTTATTGCCTACTGGGTTTATGACTACAAGGGGACAAAAAGTAGCTAGAGGTGTCAGACTGTTTCAAACCTCTAAAGAGCGTATTTATAGCCTGGTGTTATATAGGAATCAATTGTGTGAATATTTTTTTCTTTTCATAGGCAATTGCTATCATGGAAGTAGCACACGGGAAAGATCATCCATACATTTCAGAGATCAAACAGGAATTAGAGGACCACTGAGCCTTTGAATCTATGCAATCCTTCAAACCTTTATTTAAAAAGCCTTCTTACGGAAACCTTCGGGAGCGCTTTGAAAAGCGGTAGAGTATGAACACAGTTCTCTCCTATAATTGGAATGACAAACACACTTAGGCCTTGCAAAATGTCCCTAGCTTCTACACAGCTACAATTGCCATTTTTCTTTCTTCTTCTTTTTAAGGAAGCATCCATGGTCTCTTAAAGATTATGCCTTTTGACAGCTCACCTGCAAAAATGGCCATTTTTTCTTTATGGATTTGAACGTGTATTTGGGTAAAGTAAAATAAACACTTAGCTGGGTAGAGCAGTTCTGTGATGTCCACCCTCACTTAGATCACTTCATTTGATTTGACAAATGAGCAAAAGCTGTACTTCTTGTGTTGTAGGATGCAGTTCCTCTTTTCACAAGTCCTTTTTTGTTTGCAGTCATTTAAGAGAGAGGGGAAATGAAGGTGATGGATTCTGCACATTGTGCACTACCACCACCACTGTTCCCCCAGCCAGGTCATCTGCAGGTCCATCACTGCTACTGGCAGGTGGGAATTCATCACTGCAAGGACCTGGAGCTCAGCATGTCTTGTTCAGAGAATGCTGGCACCTAGCTCAGGCTCAAAGGCTTGCATAAGGTGTGAATTGTGCAGCTTCTGGCTCTTTAACCCCCTTCACTAGTTAGAATGGATTTGTTGCAGAGGAGAGCTACCTTTGCTTCCAGTGGATTAAAACTGTTCTGTTAATACATTAGCAATTAATTTTAGTAGAGAAATAAGAACCTTTTTTTGAGGAGAGAATCCAGGACTTGGCTTTCTCTGCCCATATGCAAGACTGAAGAATTGTTTTTTCTCTCCATTTAGATCAATTGCAGGAGACTGCTTGTTAGGATAGAGGAGGAAGAGGAGGGTGAGAGTGGCTGTACAGTTCCAGCACTGAAGCTGAAATAGGTTGCACAGTAAAACTACGTGGCCACTCCTTACAGCCAGCACAGCTTACAAGGTACAGTGGGACAGAGAACACATCACCATTAAAAAGGTCACATTTTCTTCCTGCTATGCACTGCTCTGAAAACAAAACTGCTGGAGAACAAGGGTTTTGTCAGCTCATTCCGATGAAAGCTTTTATAGCTCTCTAGGCAGCTGGAGTACATAAAACTGCACCAGATCCTGTGCTGCCAGAAACCCAAGACCACTTAACTATAGCCAAGCCTAGGAAGAGGGCACCAAATGTTTGTCCTACCTTTATCTCATCCAATGGAACACTTGCCCAAAGAAATGGCACCTTAGCTTCAGAATATAGCTAGAGCCCAGGCAATACTTCACAACACTATAAAGAATCAGGTTAGCTTACCAGAGCACCAGTGGGAGTCTTGCCCCTGTGAAACTTGGATTTATTTACAAGAGGTTCTTTAAAGCTGACTGTGGCACTGGCTGCGCCTATCAGGTTAACATGGGAAAGTAAAGCAGGGGAGCTGCAAGTACAAAACCTCAAGCTGGTACAGGAAATAAAACACAAGTATAGTTTTCCTTGGGGGGGGAGGAAAACAGGTTTATTGTATACTGTGAATTTGAAGGACAGCTTTACCAAAAAACCTTAGTGACTATAGCATATAAGAAACTATTTACACAAAGGCAGTGAAATGGGTAAAAAATTATTTCGGTCAGTTAATGCTGAATAGAACTTTATAAAAAAGAGAAAGAAAAGAAACAGTGCAAAAATACTGTCAAAAGTAATCAGTTCTATACACAAGATAAAACTGACAAGCATAAGCTTATGTACTGATATGAATAATACATTAGAATATAAAATAGCATGCATAGATTTCATTTTTTAAAGGCTTTCAATAGCATAAGGTAGTTCTGCCATTCAGCCCTAACAGGAAGGAGTGAGAGGCAGGAACTGATGTCTTGTTTCCCCAAAAATGTGTACGTACACTGAGGTGGTGAGATTCAGATCACTGTTTTGTGCTAAACTGGCATGTACAGAATTACAGAACAAATACAACAGGAAGCATCAAAATACTGAATTAAAACAGGACAGTAAAATCCAGTGACGTAAAACTTACTTAAACATCTTATTTCATTTAACACATCCCACACAGTTATATATGGGAATATTACAGTCATCTGCATATGTAAACTTTTTCCTTTGTAAAATAGCCAAAAAGAGGTACTTTGCTCCATATGGAGGACATGTTTTCCTCTTCAGTAATCTCAACAGGATAAACAGCTGATTAACAATGTTTCTGGCACTAAAGATTTATATTCTTTTCAAGACTGAGTAGCAGCAAGAAAATACTTTAACATACACAGGAAAGGAAGTTCTTACAAACCTAATGTATAATGAACTCGTGGAACTTAACCAACGT
The DNA here is from genome assembly GCF_015220805.1 of Pogoniulus pusillus. Taxonomy (NCBI): domain Eukaryota; kingdom Metazoa; phylum Chordata; class Aves; order Piciformes; family Lybiidae; genus Pogoniulus; species Pogoniulus pusillus. The sequence goes on from NC_087288.1 coordinate 12,759,672, forward strand.
AGGATGTTGTGAAGGCCAGAGGAATAAATGGTTTCTGAAGAAAAGGTGATGTGACTCAGGGAAGATGGATCCATCAGCAGTTACTGAACGCAGCAAGTGGGATCTAACGTTTGCCTCAAGAAGCCCCAAAAGGGCTGGTTGCCAGATGTGCTAGAGGCTGAGCACCCTCTTCTAGATGCTTTCATGTTTCTTCTTTGTCAACTACCAGCCACTGCCCAAGACAGGCTCTGACCTCCAATCTGCCATGGAACTAGTCTGAGAGAAGCCTTCCTTTTTTATGCCTGCTTGCCTGCTTGCCTGCCTGCCCCTGAGATGTCAGAAGCTGCGTGTCCAAAACACTTGAGTCTGTACCAAAGCGATTTGCAAGAATAAAACTATTAAGCACTACGTTCATTTTAGGGATCAGCTGAAGTATTAATCTTTCCTGCACTGGGATTCCTCAGTGAAAGCTGCTAGTTAAGATCTGACTCCCAGATCACCCTCCAAAAGCAAAGTACCTGCTGCTGTTGCATGTGGGAAGCTCTCAGTGAGGGTGCAGATAAAGGACAAGAAACAAAACTTCAAAGAAACGCCAGCCAAACAATGGCAGAGAGGAACCAACACAACTGTAATCTAAGATACTCTACAAACACAACATTGATTTACTTTAAATGGATAAACACTGGTGGTTTTGACCTGTGTGCAATGTTTTGTTTCACACTCTAACAATAGTTTTATCTATGGTTAAGGATTAATCTTCTGTTCTTTGTCCAACAGCCCCAGCAGCTGGCTGATCCCTTCCTCAGATCACAGTCCCTGCAAGCTAAGGCTGCATGTATAATGTCTGCTTCTTTAAAGACTGGGATGGCATCTGTAGCTCCTAGAAGCAGCAAACAACTCTCTAGGAGGCTAAGAACAAATGGGGGACAACTGCCTTTGGCGTTTTGAATTTGCAGCCTTTCTTATGTTGGCATCAAACCTCATCCCCAAACTCTGCATTAGCAGATTTACATGCATTTTTGTAGCAGGGAGGCCAAATCATATTGTCATGCAGTGCTTCCCTTTCAAGGCCAATTCTGGTATTTGCTCTTTGGATACGATGCATCCAATACGCTGGTGCATCCTATATCCCGTGCAGCAGGTACCTCTGCAACTCTATGGCTGTACAGCATTCTTTTCCACAAAGAACAGCAGCAAAATTGACCTCTCAGTGATGCATGAGCTGCTACAGCAAATACCAGCTGTAGAGATGCTTCCACTTTCTGAATATACAGTTCACAAATCATTTGCAAGCCTGACAACAGCTAATATAGTCATCATCTCCTCCCAGGAGACTGGTGGGAAGCCAGCTGTTGAGAATGCAGCCTGGTCAGTAGCTGCTGAGTTTTCCCCATAGGCTTCTGTGTTACATGGGAGTACGAGATTGCCCATCAGCATTTAGAGTTGCTTGTGGATTACACAGACAGAGCAGCTGTTGGATCAAAGAATAAACTGTTCGTTTAAAATGACCATCTCTCTTGAAGCGTAAGACTTTTCCAGCCTATGTTTTGCCATTTGCAGTCTTGTCTGTTTACAAAAAGTCATTTAAAAAAGCTCTTGAATTCATGCAAATATTTAGTAGTATTTGTAGCTGAGGTAACTGATTTAAAATAAGAGGAAGAGAAATGTCCTTCAGTAAACCTTATATAAAGGACTGCATTAGCAGTAGGTTTACTGCAGTTCTCACAGCTGGAACAGTGTCTCCTGCCAGCTGGAACTAGTTTTGAGAAAAGGTATTTCCAGTAAAGCTAAGCATTTAGGTTCCCTGTATAGCTATACACGACAGAGGTTGTGGGAACAAGCTGCTTCTTTTCTTAGGTACTTGAGGACAAGAGGTGTCAATGCAGCTCTGCTGAGGATGACTGCAGCACTGAGTAACATCAGAACTCAGCTGTCACCTCTCCCACCCCTGACCCTCTAGAGAAACAACAATAGGTGTGAAATGTTCAGTTAACTTCAACCAAAACTTTGATGCCAGTAACCTCAATACCATAATTGCTAAGAGAGTAAAAAAAAACCTGGGAGTGGGGGGAAGGCTACAAAATACAGATGAAGAGTGGACAAAAAGGGATGACCTACACAATAGATTCCCAAGTCCGACTCTCACTCTAAGTTTTCTCTTAGTCGTGGAGCATGGGCAAACATGCCAGACTGCAATATGGATGCCTTGGGAGAAGGCTGCTTTTGTCAGATGTTTCAAGATGCAGATCTATTCACTGACTGTTGATGCATCTTTGCAAGGATTTCACTCCAGACTTTGCTCTAAATGAATGAAATTGGTCTCTTACAACCTACTCACTGTCATGCTTTGGTGTTAAAAACTCCATGCAGCTCAACATACAGCATCTCTAAACTGTCTCCTTTTCTCTTAAGGATTCTGCTTTTGAAGTCAGTGGAACAGAAACTAAACAACACTGTTGCTTCAGTCTCATGCATTTGTTCCTGCTATGACTAATAAAAGAATGGATGCAAAATGCATTTTCCTGTCACTCCCTGAAAGTTAGGAAATACTGCCCAAGCAATTTTGGTCTGATAGAATGGCAGCAGGTTCAAAGGCAGAGGGTTCAGTTTTTCCCTTACAAGACTGTATCACATTTCAGCTGTAAAACACTGGTTTGGTTGAAGCCTGGGCTGGAAAGGAACCTCTGAAAACATGCAGCAGCCCAATTCACTTATGGTATTAGCAGATCTAGTCAAGATAAAATCTAGCAGGAAAAAATACATTGAAGTCAGATGAAAGGAAAAGTTTAAAATTACCATTCTTTGAAAATGAAAGGGGAAAAATGAGTCATGTTGGCCTCTATCTACCACACCAGCCCTGTTAATTGGAAATGACTGTTTATTACATGGCCACTTACTTGGTTCATTAATAGGCACTGACTTAATTTGGAAAAGGCTTTTCAGTGCCATTTTATAATTATTATTTTTCTAAGCCACCTCTGGTGCATCTTTGCATGAAAAAAACCCATTTGTTTCATTTTCTTCCTTTCAAACGTAGCACTTTACCTTCTCGTCAACAAGAACCTTCCTGTGCCTGCTGCAGAAACAGAAGTAAACATTTCAGCCAAGAAAAGCAGAACAGTGAGGCACAAGAATGAATTTTTTTCCCTCCTGATTTTCTACTTCTCACATCCAAATGGAGCAATGGGACTTGACAGCTCTGAGTTCAAACTTAATTCATCATTAGGAAATTATTCAAAAAGTTATAACGAGATAACTAATTTAATACATTTTGCTTCAAGGTTTATTCCTTGGCTGTTTTCCCAGATATAAAGCATCTCTCAGCAATTATCATGCAGATGCTGCTGAAAAGACTTTAAATGGTTGCTGCACTAATTTAACAAGAGATGTATTGGCACTGGCAGAAGAAATTAAGAGGAAAACTAAGTTGATTGAAAATTCAGCTGATCCCTAAAAGGAACATGGTCAACATGCTACAGCTAAGTAACTTTCTGTGATGTGTTGGTAGTTGGAAGTCTCCACAAGAACACAGGTCACCTCGTTAGGCCTGTACTACAGAGAGCCAGATTAGCACAGCACAGGTTTAAATAAACTGAAGGAATATTCTGGTGCAGAGCCTTAGCTTGGGCTCCCACTGATTATAGGAAAAGGTAGGTGTGCAGACCTCTTCAGTGCTGAAGCTGAGTGCTCGTAGTCCTAGCCTTTGTATGCTGACCAGCAGTTTGGAGGTGGGGATGCAATGGATAAACAGTGATGGAACTGGAAGATAAATTTTATCTGGGAAAAGGATACAAAGAAAGCTGATTTCACCGTGACAGAGTAACTGCATTCTATCGCATGCCCCGAGGGGATGCAAGAGATTTCTGAAACTGGGTGTGACCCTGGGCAAGCCCATCCAGCTTTAAAGTTAGCCCTGGGGTGAGAAGGGCTGGGACCAGAGATGCCCGAGGCTCTTCTCCAGCCTGATCCATTCTCTGACAGCCTGACAGAACTGCACTTGAAGCAGGGCTGGACTGCTTAAAGGAGAGTGGCAGTGTGCAGGGAAGGGAGAGAGGAGTCAAGTGTGAGGAGGGTGCTTGGGTCATCTCATTTAAACTACACCATCACCTAGAAAGGTAGGACCAGATGATCTTTAGGGTCCCTTCCAACCTGGAATTCTGTGATTCTGAACTTCAGTGCAGGAACTTTCCACCTCTTACACCAGAAATAAAAGTGTAAGAGTCCCACCACAACTTTCTTAACCCACAGACCACCACAGTTCCCTGAAAGATTCATTCTCTGACTTCACCCTGCACTGCTTCAGCTCTTTGAAACCCCTTCAAAGATTGCAGGCAGTAGGAAAGGCCTCATTTAAAAGGTGGATATATTGCTTTTTTTCCAAGGACAAATATAAAACCATAATTCTTGTCGAATTTGAGCAGCTTAGCACCCAAAACTCTCTGCTCTCACAACATCCTGTGTTTGAGCCCTCTGGTACATGACCAGTCTCTGCACGTACAGAGACTCGGGTCTCCTTCATCCAGGACTGTGTTCCCTCAGCTTCCACCTGTACAGAACTGTAGCTGACGCCTAGCAGGTCTTGTTTTTACCACGGAAGCCACATATCTGGGTCCAAAACGTTCTTACATGAGAAAAAGCCTACTGCCAAATGACTCTTCATTTCAGAAGCTGTGTGACAAAATAAAAGTCCAGTACACTACCTCTACAAAGGATTGCTTTCCTTACGGACACGTTACAATGCAGACCAGTCACGTCAAATGTGGTTCAGCTTGAAGATCACTGTAAATTTTACAAGTTATTAAAGTAATTCACAAGTTGTTCAAAGAAAAAAATAAATTATGTCATGTATAAAATAATCCACTGGAGATTCTAGTAAAGAACAATCACTCCTTACTTTCAGGACAACTTTAAAAAGTGCAAGATATGCACATAGTGTTGTTAAGGTATTTTCACCTTGTTCATGAGTAAGGTTCAGTCAGATCCACAAAGCTGGGTCTGGGATGTTAGAAAAGGTTAAATAAGTCTGGAGTTCTGCAGGAACTGGATGAGCACTTGATAGACAAACTTGTACTGGGCTATGGTCTGTATCATAAACATTCTCTGCTCCCGCAGGTGTCTCAGCATCACAGGAACATCCACTTTCTGTAAAGCACAGGCAAGAAAAAGACACTTAAGGATGTGGGTTCATTCAATCAGTCAATCAATCAATCAATCATTGCCTCAAAGATCAGTTATCTGATGCAGAGACCTGTACTGAATGTAGTGTATTATAACCAACCAGAATAAAACACAGGGTTTTTTTCACCAGCTTTCATTTCAAGGAGGGTTACAGCAGTCAGGTTACTGCTCACCCAGGGCTTTCCCCACCAAGGCTTATGGGAATTTCTGAACTGATGTAAATAGGCAGATGACTAATGGCCTGTCTTCCAGTTGTGTACCACTGATTACCTCTCAACAGACCATCAACAGAACACTTAATAAAGTGTGGCTTCTTTTGGAGTTTTCTTCTGCTACTACATACTTATTTTCAGATCAGCAAGCTAACAGCTAGATAAATACATGCAGAAAGTCCAGTGCAAAACTTCAACAGCCAGCATTCTATAGCTTGGCTCAGACTACCACTGAGTGCACCAACAGGTGCCATGTCCACCTGCATACTGCCCTCAGATCTATGGCCAAACTTAGTGAAGGAGGATCTGAGAGGTTTTTAAAACAGCAAGGGGGTGTTGGGATCGTAGGCACAAAGGTCACTTGGACAGAATTAGAAGCGCAGGCAAATACACCCGTCCTGCCACTGAAGGATAAGGGAACTCGTCACCAAAAGGTCCAAAAACTCTCTGACACCTGACCTCCCACAGCCAAGACTTGGCTAGTAAATAATGTTCCTGAAGAAATACATCTGTAGAAGTGAAACAAGGACCCAATATCTGCAATGAGTATTTTGCAGACTTCTGGTCAGCGCTGGTCCATTCCCATCTACTTGTATGTCCATCAGCAGCTGGGACACATTGGGTATTCTCCAGGGATGCACCTTCCAGCTTAGCTTCATCTAAAAGAAATTCACTCACATGCCCCAGAAATGCTCTGCAATAGGAACCAAAGCACAGCAAGTGGAGACAGATCAGGTGGTGCAACATGAAGGCACATCCCATACCCTGTCAAGCACACTGGGGCACAGGCACCCTATAATGGCCCAAATTAAAAAACTCTGTGACACAGAAGTCCATCAAATGAGGCAAAGCATAAGAAGTCACTGCAAACTTCATTAGGTGTTACCATCAAGTATCTGGCATTTAGGGAGCAAACAACCCTACGATGTGCCTGCATTTTGTCTGTTACAGCAGGTACGTGATCTATTCAGAAGTCATCAAGCCATGAAGCTCAGTTTGCCAAGCTCTAAATCTAAAGGGCATGTAATAGGACCCAGGATCAGGGGCACATATTTTCTGTGGCAGCAGTAAATGCAAGCACTAAGATACATGCTCTTTGAGGAAGCTCTTAAACAGTTCAAGATACAAACCAGTTGTTCCATAAGCAGCAAACTGCACTTCATAATGTTAGTTTGTCATTCCAGAAACACAAAAAGAAACACAGAAAGTCTTTTGGCTGAGATGAGAAACGTTACAAGCTCTATGCCTGGACAGAGAAACAAAGTACGACTGCTGCTAACACCTGGAAGTGCAGCTGGGCACAGAGTCAGCTTCCCTGCACACTGAAGTTTTCTGGAGAGCTTAAAATAAAACTCACCCTGCATATCCATTTCTGTCCATACAGAAATCTCATCATCTCCATTCTGTGTAAACAAGCCCTAACTCACAGGCTATCACTTTCTGAAAACAAGGCCAAATATTCTGCCACATACCCAACAAGCTGTTATGAAAAGGACATCTCTAGAGAGTCAACAAGTGCAAAGACCTGTGATGAGTAATGCCATATTACTTTCAAACAGGTGCAAAGGAAAACCTAAGCTTGTTGCAGTTAACTTGGAGGAAGCTGCCCCCGTGGACTTGAACGCTTATGAAAGCCACACAGTCCTTCATTGAGCAGTCGTGTGGAATCTGATCTCACCTGAGCAACTACACCAAAAATGCAGGCCAGCTTCAACCTGCACACCACATGCTTCTCTCACAGGTTTGGTGCCTGACAGCTCGTTCATTTTCACTGGGCACACAGTGATATGTGCACCTCCTCGACACGGACTAGGCTCTGACTTACCTCAGAAACGAAAGAAAAATCTGTCCTGCCTATTTGACCTTGCCATTTGTAGTCAACTCAGAATTTCAGTCCAGGGAAGCAGAATCTTCAAACTCACCTCCACTACAACATACATGTCCAAAAAAGACAGGTAATGCTTTGCTAAGGTGGCGTTTGTGAAAAGCACAAACAAAAATGGCACTCATTTCTGACGCTCAGGCTAAAAGCTCTCTCTTACAAAAACACACTACAGCTGCAATCATGAGTTCATGTCCCAGTGCCAAGTCCGAAGCAGAAGCTGGGAAAGCAGAAGTTGGTAAAGCAGGGTATCAATTACTTTCTCGTGCTACTTGTCTACAGCAGTAAGGATGTAATGATGTGACATATCACTATACAGCAAGTAACTGAAACTCTATCCCTGCCATGAGATAAACAGCTTCAGACTCAAGCAGCTACTGCTTAGATGCCAGACTGACTGAAGATGTATAGGGACTTAAATATGACTTTCTGCCTAAATCTGAAACCTCAGACTCAAGAGTTCTGGTCTTAGTTCCACCACTGCAGCAGAATTTCCAAGATGGTATGCATCAGGATTTTCAACCTCCTTATTCTTCACTGCTCACATGTTAACTTCAGTAACTTGACTTACTAGGACACTTCTGAGGAAATCAAACAATAAGATGATATAACTCACTACTTAAAATCTTTCCGTCTCAGAAAAACACTCCAAATAATCTTGCTTCAAAATAAATCAATACAACCACTGCAAGAAACCTCTGTGCAGAATGCACTGTCACAAACAGAAAATAGACCATTAAGATTTTTATATTTTTTTTAAAATTAGGTTTTAATAAACCAAAAGCATGAACTTAGTACAATCTAGAACAACAAAGCCCTGAAGGAAAATTGTCTTTAACACTGACAATGACTTTCACCATTAATCAAGACAACAGAATGCTTTAAGGCGCATCAGAGAAATCCCTTATTAATGAGCACTACCATCAGCTCCTAGTGAAGTTGCCAAGAATCCTTCTGAGTGTCAACGTTCACTCCTGTGCTCAGATGTTGAGGCACTGCCTTTATGTTCACTTGCTACTTAACTCCTCTGCCAGACAGGTGGCTTCCTTAAACCTCACACTAAGGTGTCCAGAACTATTGCACAACCATTGGTGCAAACAGAGGCTACAATGAAGCTGACACAGCTACACTGATGCTCACAAGTGATTTGGGTATGGCTCCTCTAACTAGATATTGTTTGGCATGCAGAAGTGTCATGGCTGCTGTGGGAATAGCAGCAGTCAGTCACTTCCAGGTGCTAGCATGTAAGGAAAGAGGTCAAGCATGCTACAGAGTCAGAGCTGTTGTCGCAGACAAGCAGTTATTAAACTGCAGTCAGCACAGGAAGTCTGCAGTGGATCCTTTCTATCTGAGCCAGCTCCATCTTTCCCTTCCTCCCCCACCCTCAAATAAAAAAGAAGGGAAGATGGCATAAATTGTGACACAGATCTATGTGGTGGCTTTACCTCTACTGAGGCCCAGAGTTGGAGGAGGGTAATCTCAGCTGAACCAAGGGCAGGGTCTCTTGGTGAGAATGATAAGCTGCAGGAGGGGGCTAACGCAGGACAAAAAAACCTACTTCTTGCATCAACTTTAAGAAAAAAAGTGATGAAGTAGGCTGGTACTTGCCTGCTTTAGGATGCACATTTTTGCATGAGCCAAATCTGCACTGTGCACAGAAAGGCTCCCACCTGTAACTCCTCTATGGTAACACAGAAGTAGGTGAGCATTTCAGTGCTGCGTACATCCAGGCTCCCCTGAATTTCATACAGCTCATCCAGTGGATGATAGTTGGAAGGGCAGATGATACACAGCTGTCAGTCCTGCTCCATTTTTATCTCTACAAGAGGTTTTGATCTTTGGACAGTTTCTTTGCCAACTGAACCCAATAGCTGTTGCTTGGAAACTGTGGCACGTTATTATTCAAGATGTCATTTTCTTCCTGGACAGTTCCCCAGTGAGATAGCACATAGATGAAAAGCAAGTTGCTGCTACTGCTCTTACTCTCAACTCCAGAACATATTACTATAATTGTAATACTGTCTGTCGTTTCTAAAGCCCTATTCCCCCACATACACACATGCTTCTTTCTTAAGACAGGTAAGTTTTAGTCCAGATGGGGTTAGAGACCGTGCAAGAGAGGGAAGGAGTCCAAAGAGTGAATTTAGAGAGCAAAGAACTAGTTAAAAGAGCAAAGAATATGACATTATTGTCTAGGTTCTCTCAGGTAATCCTTGTAAACACACTATCTCTAAACTGTTAAGTAAATAAATATATGACTTAGACCAAGTTGTTAAAGAGCTAAAAAAGCCCTAACTTTGAATGTATTTAAAAAATACTAGTAAAAATGGTTTATTACTAACTCAGCAGAAAACGATGAATAACCTGCCATGGGAAATCCCTGCACGTAAGGCTCTTGTCTCACAAGGCTCATGGAAAGCACTTCAGTATCTTTTAGTTTACACATAGCTAGTCACTCAAGAGAGGCACTCAGGCTTTGTCTTGAGAAAGAAGCTGACTTACCTCATTATGCTCCAAGCACCCAATCATCAGTTCTGTCAGGATAACCACTCCAGTCCTTCCTACCCCTGCGCTGCAGTGAACCACGATGGGAGGGTTGCAGCTGTTGCTGCTGTCCAACACACTGTTGGTATGGCGACGCACTGACTGAATCTCCTCCAAGTAAGCTGCAAGATAAAATGCAGGTGAGGTTGCAAACATCTGTACACCTAAACATAAAATACAGGGGAGAAAAGCATAAGCAAGAGTAAACCTTTGTCAAAGTGGCAGTAATTTACATTTTTTTACAGCATGGTAATTACTTTGGCCAGGGCATGCTTAACAGCACTGAATCCAGCAGGTACCAGCTGGGTATCAATTACTGTTTTGGAGTCTGCTCCTTTAAATTAAACAGTTCTTTAAAAAATTAAATTCTGTTTTCCCTTCTGCAAATCTCCAGGTCCCCTGAGCAGATGATTCTAGACATTACTTACATCAATTCCTGCTATTAACAGGCTGGGATCAAAACAACAGCTAAGTCCCACTACTGCCTGTCAAAGCCAGTATCAGATGGGAAGTGAGCATCCATCTGCCCTCTTTGCACCTCCCTGCTTTCTCCCTTCTAGAGTGAGCCAGATTCTCACCTACTCTTCTGCTCAGGGTTTGTTTCTCAACAGCTGTGAGCCCTTCTGGGAGCCCACTGTCTTTGTTTTCCCTGAAGCTGTTTGTAGAAAGGGCATGATTCAAGAACAGTTGTCTTGTGGGGCTGTCCCGGTGTCAAACTGCTCACTTGGTTAGATAAACACACTGTAAACTACAGCTGACTGACCTCAAAACATCATTCCAGCATTGTGTAGATGCATGAGAAAGATGATGGACCTTGCTTGGAAAGATACATCTGGATGTGTTAACTGTTAAGAGATCTAAGATTCCCACCAGAGTGGGAAGTGAGACTGGAAATGAACTGTTCTGTCCCTACTTGTGGTGCCGTGGGACTGCAGCCTGAGAAGTCCTTTCCACGGAGATGAGCTATGGCTGGAGGCCTATCAGCAAAATAGTATGTGGTGGCAAAAACACTATGTGATGGCAAACAATGGGACAGAGGAAATGGGGGATGGTCAGGTTCTGATTACTGCTATGCTCAAACACAGCTACAGGGGTTAGCAGGAGAAACAAAGTATTAAACCAGGAACTGGGCAATAGCTTTGCCTTAAAGACAGACCCCACAAAACTCCTCTGTCACAGCTGAAATGTCGTTTTTACTTCCTACGCCTGTGACAGAAGTGGGGAAAGGAGAAGGAAGCTACTTACATTAAGATTACAGCACACAAAGGAGAGTGGATCACTGAAGGATGGTAGTTGTGTCAAGACCGAAGTGGAACTAATTGGACCTTGCTGGTAGTTGCAACTGAGCTACACTGCTGCAGCTGCAAAGCTTTCATGAACTAAGAGAGCAGGCATCTCCAACACATCAATACACCATGGGCAGAATCCTTCAGTTGCAATTTCAAGATCTCTGCATCACTCTCTACTGTAGCACCAGGGATGTGGCTTCAGTTAAATAATGGTTAAATTCCTGTTGCCTCCTATGGCAGTGTTTATTACTTGTTAAGAAGGAGGAAGCATTGTTAACTCCTTACAGGTTAATATCATAGCTGTGTTTTCAGAAATGCACAAACCAAGATGACAGTCAGTTAGGAGGCCCTTAGCATTCCACATATGGATAGGAGAGTGGCAGTGAGTTCAGACTGCTGCACATGTGATGGCACCCTCTGCTCTTTTGGCAACAAGTCCAGTGCCTCTGGATTACTAAGTGCTGGCTGTCAGTGATAAGGGCCTACTATGAAACTGGAGGAGTTGTGCCATATTTCATTAACATCTGAACCTCTCTCACCACATTTGTGTGCAGCCTAGTACCTCCTACGCTCATTAGGTAGCTGGGAAGTAGCAATAACTTACACTGACAGATCAGTCAGCAGAGGTATCCTATTATTTAAAATTTCCTGAGTCTTTAGCACTGCTGCTGCCTCTGATTTTAACTCCCATTATGTTGGATCTTTCAGGACCAAAATCCTCAATCACTTTAGCTCCTACCTCTTGAATCCAACTTTTCTCTCCAAATCACAGCAAAGTACAATCTAGTTGAGGCCTTTGTGTGCCACAGCAATAGCCATTTAATATCAATCCCAGCTGTCACTAGGTGCAGTGAACTGAATCAAGTCTGAGCAACCTTCTCCTTGATGTATTTTATCAGGGAAGTTGAAGAAGTCTTACATAAAAAGCCTTGGACCTCTTCTGGACAGCCATGGTCTGGCCAGTCAGTATACTGCAAATGCCACACTGTCCGCTCTTGTCCAGATAGCAGATGCTTGACCTTCAGACCAGTAGTCGCGTAGCAGCCAGAGTCAGTGCGGAACTTATTGGTCACCTTGAACTTCCCGTAAGTAGCTGAGCTGTGCTTAGAGCCCAGTTTAGGCCAGTAACGATGACTCTTACTTCTTCCTCCCTCCTTAATGACAACAATTGGAAAAAAAAAATAGCCATTAGTTCCTGCAGTTATAATTCTCTGCAAACAGAGGGCATAAAAGTCTGCAGATAAGCCAAGTAGTCTTGTTTCGTATTATTGAAGAGCAAGAAGCAAAGAAAATATCCTTTAAAACTGAAAATTCTCAGCCATAAAATAGCTCTGCATGCTGATGAACTAACTCTTATGGCAAAAGCCACCTACTGCTTGCAGCCCCTCACTAAACATTCTCCTCCCGGTAAAGCCTCTCCTTTAAATGGAAGGAGATTCTCTTCAGCAACTCCCAAGTATCTTTTGTTGATCAGCCTTGGGAACTGGACAGTGACTTGATGTGCTGTGGCACTCCCTGGGTTTGCTAAAAGCAACCAGGCATAAAAGTGAACTCAGTGCTAAGTTAGCAACATGTGCCAGTTTGTATAACATAGCACATAGTTCTTGGAATACTACAGAAACAAAATGTTTTGCTTGGCATAAGAAGAAAAAGATTTCTCTTTCTCTCTCTTTTTTTTTCCCCCATGGACACTCCTATGGAAACAACAGCTTCTGGTCTCTTTGCTGCTGATAAGAGTGACAGTGTGCAGAACTGGCCTTGGATGAGGTGGAAGCCTGTGTCATTTTAACCAGAAGCAGTTCAGTGCTTTCCGTTCCAATGGAAACATCTTTGTTTGGTTTGGCCAAACTGATGTGAAGCAGGAGGATGCGGAGGTTCTGCTTGTTTCACTTTAGTACTTGCCAAACTGAGTTTCAGAAGGTTACAAAGCACAGCATTAAAGCAGTACAGACATATGTTCAGAGTAAGAGGAAAAAAGGGTTGTTGATAGAAGAAACAGGTTAAGTGGGATGGGAAGCGATGATAACAGGAGGTTTGCTCACATCAAAAAGGGATGTATCCTGTGATTTTACCTACCTCTTCAGCTGTGACCATGGCTATAACATTCACCCCTTGTTCCCAGACCATCTGCCAGAAGTCATGGCATGTGTGTGGCAGAGGCCCTTGGGTAGCAATGTAGTGCCACTCCTCTCCACCTACCGTAACCTGGGAGTAACAGAAACAAACCAACAAACACCAAAACACCACAGTCAGTGCCCAAATTATCATCAGTGTCTGTGCCAGAACTTCCTTTTAAACAAAAGGGAACACAACAAAATCTTTCCTCCTTTGTTGTTCTGCTTTTGCTGAACATTCTGAACCAAAAATCATCCTGTTGATATGAAAAATCTGACAAACCTAAGTCATTTCTTGATTCCCATAAACATAAGGCATTGACCAAAATGTCATCTGTTTGTCTTGCAACTTGCCATTGCAACTGGATCATAAAGATGAAGGGGGAAAAAAGGCAGTTTTGTCAGATATGGCTGAAGTACAAGTAAACAGCTGACTGACTTCTCTGGGCTCGATGACAGATCCATGCTGAAATCAGACCCAGAGAAAGTGTCCACAGACATTAAAAAAAACATTGCATTGTTGCAAATTAACACAAAGCCTGAATGCAAATAACGTTTTTCAGGACAAATGCTACAAGCCTCTGCTCTTTAGGACCTCCCTCTATTATTTTCCACTTAGGCAAAAAGGTAATTTCTTAAACAGACTCTTTACTACATTAACCACTGCTGAAGACATGGCGAAGCTGTCCCCATGGGACACCATTATGCCCAAACACTGTCCATTACATACAGCCCAGGTAGGCTTGCTGCCAACTAGTCAAAAGACCACGACAGGTATAGTTTCAAGTTACCCTTCCTTATTCATCTTGGGTTTTCAGTTCAGAAGCTCCAAACTACTATAAAGTAACACATGAAATGGCTTTCAAATGCCATGTGAAGTTTAAAATTAATCTACAGCTGTACCTACTTAGATCTATTTCTCAATACACAACTGCAGAAATACATGTGCATTTTCATGGTGACATGCACTGGAACTTCTTTTAAAAGCACTAACACACAAATTTACACACTGTAAATTATGTAGGGTGCTAAACACATGCAACACTACCAGTGTAAAAGTTAACCAGTGTAAAACACTGCTGAGGCAGATCTTCATACTGAGGCAGTTCAAAAACAAAAAGCAAACAAACAAAAGATCACTTGTGCTTAAAAACAAAAAGCTATTCTCTGAGAGGTTACTTACTACACATCAGGAAAGGTTTATAGCAAAAAGATTTAACATTTTAGGTAAAACCCAAGGCACTTTGAGAGCTCCAGGTACTGTTTGGAAAAGTGCTTACCAGCAAAAAAAGGAAACCAGATGAACTAATTATTTTGGAAAGTTAAAAAGGTTTTCCTTCTAATTCTACGTATTAGCCCAGAGCCACTTCTCACAACAAAGTTATAAATCCCAGAGAAGATTTACAACAGAAATACTGACACGCTCATATATATCAAGGTGCCAGCAGACAACACTACAAGAAACAATCAATAACTGCCAGATTTAAGCATAAGCTGTGTTTGAGGTGCAGACCTTTGACTACTTCCAGTTATTTCCTATTCAAACAGCTGTTCATTAAGCTGGAATGCTTGTGCCTTGACACCTCTATCTAGCATAGCGTTTGTACAGTAACAAAACCTTCACTCCTCAAACCTGTGCATCAGTTCATTTTCTTATTTCATACTATGCAGCATTGTCCTGTTTGAAGGGTGGTTAAAATCTGCAGGACCAATGGATGTAGACTGGGAACAAACATAAACTGCACAGCACTAACTGACATCTTGCACTAGGACTGGTCCGGTGCTTGCATGCTTGTCTGCACTCCTGGGTGTTGGTATAGTATCACTGAGCTTTGAAACTGAACTGACACAAACAGTCAGATGATGTGGTCTTAAGAACTTTTTGGCTTACTAGATAAGTTTAATTACTTTCTTTATTTTTTCTCTGATACAGATGATGATCTTCATACCTTAACAGCAGAGGTCAATGATAAACAAGCAGAGAAATACTGTGAAACTGTGGGGCATGCAGACTGAGCAGTGGGAGCTGGAATCCTCCAGGCATGGATCTTATCAGAATGATAGAGGAGTTTTCTTTGTCTGCTGACTTTTGGTCCAAATATCCAGCCTCCTGGCACATGATTATGAAAGGACCATAAATAGTCTGGAGGGAATGGGCTGCCTGGAATGTTTACTGCATTCTGATGCCCTAACTGCAGGGTATTAAAAACTGAATACTGGGCTGCAAATACACAGACATACACACACGCTGTGCTACTGAGGTAAATTTCACAGATGCAATTTCACCTTCTAAGCAAAAGCACATCTGCTTGGCTTCCATGAGGCCATGACGAGTGCACAAGTTAAATACTAGCAGGGACCACTGCCATGCACTGAAATATTTGCGCCTGTATTCTGGGGGCTCTGGGAACGCGAGATGCAAGTGTGCCCAACACCGACACAGAAGGTAAAACACAGATGCAGAACTGCCCAGGGAAGATTATTTTCTAGCTTAGTTTTGTGGGTATAATTTATGTTGGGTATCTCTTGGCTTTGGCCTCCTACAAAGCAGATGAAAAATTCTGGGCTCAGAAATCCATCATCATAGCAACATTTGATTATGCAAAAATTCAGTATTTGCTACCTACCAGGCTATGTACAAAAGTGATAAACTGCCAGGACCCTGGTTCAGAAATTGTTTGAATCAACAGGATTTAACACTGTGAATCACAACTAAGGAGGCCAGCAAGTCTCTTTAGAAACTTTTACAAGACTCTTCCTCCAAGAAAACATTACTTTAACAGAATGTTTCAGTGGTTACTTTTTATTTCTTTTCAACGTGGATTTTGACAATGAGAAAACGCAGACAGCCCTCTCTGACAACAAGAGACTGTCATCTGAGGGAGGTGAGCACAGCTACTTCTCTCAAGGTAAAGTGAAAGCCAACAAAAAGACTCTGCAAATAATACTGGAAACAAAGGAAAACGAGCATCTGCAGCCACTGCAAAGATAGTTCACTGTTAAAACTGGCCACGTTTGCAAGTAACAGTCAGATCACAATTTAACATAGAAATAATTAAAACCAACATGAAATCTAAAATTTCTTGATAAAAACTTTGAAGCATAGAAGTTCAATGCAGAGATCTCACTGGTGAGCTGTTCTCTTTATCAAGGCATACTTTGAAATTCCTCAGGTCTCATCAGAAAAGGAAGCAACACATTATTTATATGTGTAAGTGCAGTGTCTATGTGAGCATGCATTGCTCATAACAAAATACTTCCTCTTTGGACGTGGAACTGCATACATGGGGCTCTATCCCTACCTTTATAAGTCATATCTTATGTGCTAGGAAATGGAAATGTATTTCAATCAAACCTAGTACACTGTTTCTTTCAGGCTGCACCAATCAATTACAGGCTCACAGGATGTTAGGGGTTGGAGGAGACCCAAGGAGATCATTGAGTCCAAACTCACTGCCAGAGCAGGGCAATACTATCTAACACAGATCACAGAGGAACACATCCAGACAGGCCTTGAAAGTCTCCAGAGAAGGACACCCCCACAACCTCTCTGGGAAGTCTATTCCAGTGCTCTGTGACCCTTACAGTAAGGAAGTTCCCACTTGTGTTGAGGCACAACCTCTTTTGCTGCAACTTACACCCATTGCCCCTTGTCCTATTGCAGGGAGCAAGCGAGCAGAGCCTGTCCCCCCACTCCTGGCCAGCCCTCAGATACTTATAAACATTTATCAAATGCCCTCTCAGTCCTCTTTTCTCCAGACTAGACAGTCCCAGGTCCCTCAGCCTCTCCTCATAAGCCATACCCTCCAGTCCCCTAATCATTCTCATAGCATGGCTTGTTGCAGTTCCCCACTGGCATGTATTGACTGCTCACCGTTTCAGGTACACAGTCATGACAGCCATGGTCATTGCCGCTATTGGGGCTGATCCAACTCAGGTTTAAGAAACATAGCATCTCCTTCTACATTAACCAACAGAGATATTCCACAATCAGCTGATAGAAGCAGGCATAAAAAAAACAAACCAATGCACTCTCTAGCAGTTAAATCAGCCCGTGCATGTTAGTTGACAGGGGACTTTAGAGATGCTCAAGCCAACACATAGGGTCAGTGATAAACTCCCAGGTTATGTTTTCAGATGCTCCAGAGTTACAGAATACGCTGCTCTGCATGCAGAACTGCAACCAAAGACTTAGCATACCTTCATTTGCACAGCAAAGTTCAAGAAAGCTTTTACCTTTACGTGTGAAGCATTGATGTAGCCTGTATTGTTTTCTTTGGTCGGCACCAGCTCTACTCGGTTCTCCTCGTAAGGAACAACCTCCCTAATGCGATTGCGCTCCGTGTTCTCAGGCAGGGCAGCAGTGGTGAAGACCCCATCTGCCTTTTTCTTTGGAATTTGCTCGTATTCTGTAAACACCATCCCTTCTTCCAACTTCCTCTTCAAGATCTTGCACTAAGATTTAACAGAAAGGAACACCAATGCATTAATCCTTCCTGGAAGAATGTTTACCACTGGACCAGTCCATCACTTGTTTGAGTTTTCAGTTGCAATTATCTGAGGAAACATGGCACAGTCTTATTTCTACTGAAATAAGGCAAATTTTACGTTTTTACTTTCTACCTCCAACTTTTTTTTTAAGACTGACTCCGTAAGAAACAAAACCATGCTAAATATGATCAGTCTGAACTTCTGCGACTTCACCACAGCAGATACTTGCAAAAATATTTGGAATTATTCTTCTTAGGCAGAAGATCACACTGTAAGAGTATCACTGTGTGATGTGGCCCACATTTTCAAAATGCTCCCTGACCTAGAATCATTAAATGGTTTAGGTTGTAAGGGACCTCAAGGATCATCTGATTCTAACCCCCCACCATAGGCAGGGACACGTCCCACTAGAACAGGTCGCACAAGGCCTCATCCAATTTGGCCTTGAACACCTCCAGGGAGGGAGAAGCCACAACCTCCCCAGGCAACCTGTGCCAGTGTCTCACCCTTGTCATTGGAAAGAACCCTTTCCTAACATCTAATTTGAATCTCTCTTCTGCCAGTTTAAACCCATTCCTCCTCATCCTGTCATTACAAGACCTTGTCAATAGTCCCTCCCCAGCCTTCCTGTAGCCCCCTTCAGATACTGGAAGGCCACTATAAGGTCTCCTCAAAGCCTTCTCTTCTCCAGGATGAAGACCCCCAACTCTTGTAGGTTGTCCTCATAGCAGAGCTGCTGCAGCCCTCTGAGCATCTTTGTGGAGTCCACTGGATTGGCTCAAACAGTTCCATGTCCTTCCTGTGTTGGGGGCTCCAGAACTGCACACAGTACTCCAGGTGGGGTCTGAGGAGAGCAAAGGGGCAAAATCCCTCCCTTGCCCTGCTGCCCACACTGCTCTTGCTGCAGCCCAGCACAGAGTTGCTGTCTGGGCTGCACTCACACTGCAGGCTCATGTTGAGCTTTTCATCACCCCAGACCCCCATGGCCTCTTCCTCAGGGCTGCTCTCAGCCATTTGTTACCCAGCCTGGATTTGTGCTTGGGACTGCACCCACCCAGGTGCAGGACCTTACACTTGGGCTTGTTGAATGTCATGAGGTTGGCCTGGGCCCACCTCTGCAGCCTGTCCAGGTCTCTCTTGATGGATCCCTGCCCTCTAGCAAGTCGACTGTGCCACACAGCTTGGTGTCACTTGCAAGGATGCAATTTCTGTGGTTGAACACAATGCCTGTGTATGCACAGGCAGAGTTTGAGTTCTGTCCTCTGAGTGCCAAACAATGCAAGGCTGCAAATTTCTATGCAGAAAGACACAAAAAATTCTTTTCAAATGCTGTCTCTCAAACCTTAATGGCAGCAACTGTTGTTAATTTCTGGAATTCCAGGCACATGCACATACTTGCAAGTGCAAACATCAGGAGGCAAACAACTTATGATTATTAATTTAATCCCCTTAGAGATACTAACTGAACTCCTTAGTTGCACTGGAACAGGTAAGATGGCATCTACAGATGATCACTGTAGAAAGGCTGCCTAATCAAGAGAAAAGTGTGTAAAATATTAAGATTTAAGGACTGATCTTGTATGACATTGTATGGTCACATGAAATGGTGAACAGCCTCAATTTTCACCAACTTCAGCAAACATCAAGATGTTTAACACATTGCCAGCATCTAAAGACAAACCAGTGTTAGGCACAGAACTTTGCCATTAATGCCTCTGAAAACTTTGGAAAGAGTGATTTTTTCACATTTCAATTTTAACACTACAGAAATTTCATGCTGCTAGGAATAAAGGGAACAACCAACATTCCACGAGGATCCATCTTACCCTCTCATCCATTGGCACCTTGGTGACTTCATCCTGGCTGTCCTCAGGCACTGGAACCCTAGCAACTGAGAGTCCGTTCAGTGCTGCCAACATCAAGGGCCTCTTCTGGGCCTCCAGGCCTGCCATCTTCTGCTTTTCTAGATTCTTTTGGCAAGAAAAGGCACGTTTTCATCTCTGTGTGATTATTTATAATGCCAGTAAAATGCTGGGATGTTTTTTTAATCTCCAAAATCTGCAACTCTCTGGCCAAGGAATGCAGATGATCACCATTAGCATCGTAATTTCAAATACAACCACTATTCTTCCTGTTATTCCTCAAAGGCTTGCTCCTACATGAGCACAGAATTTTCATTTCAAAGAAGCAATCCCAGCATCTAATACAGTTTACACACCATCAAAAGACACACCAGCTCAAGCACTCTTCTGCAAAGACTGCTCTGAATGTAGGACACACAAAGCATCACCCTGTGACGTTAAAGCAGCACTTCCATAGCCAAGGTACCTGAGGCACCTTCTAAAAAGCAATCATGTCAATCTGTTACAATGCACAGGAAAACACAGGCCATTGTTTCTCTTCTCATGCTTAAAATGAGGAGTCTTCTGACACACTCAGCTAGAACAGTGATTCGATTAGCACCCAGGATACATTTTGTACAAAAAAAATTAGCTTGCATATCCCAGAAGCTGAACCTAACAGTAGCCAAGGAGGTTTACAGTTCATCATATTCATGCATCATATGCTATGATGTGGAGAACTAGAGCAGGTATTTTAAATTCATCCTGCTGCCCTCCTTGAAGCACTGGGGACTGAAACATCTAAAAAGAAGACAGATCATCTCCAGAACTACCCAAATTGGGAGTATTTTATTCTGTTTCCTTAACAGCTCTTTCTGCTGGATTTGGAAGGAGAGATGAACACAGGGGAAGCAGTTCCTAGCGTGCATATGGAATCTGTGGTCATCACACTGGCCAAGGTCAGCTCCCAGAAATGCATCACAGAACCTGAACACACTCAGACATATGTAAATGGTTTGATTTTTCAAAAGCCTGTGAATGTTTTCCTCACCACTGGGCTCCTCTACAACACCAAGTAAAAAAACAAAACAAACAACCCAAAGCCAAACAAAAAAGCAGAACAAAAACCCAAACTCGCTCTGCTTTCCTTTCACACTTTCATAAAGCAGGTTCTTTCTTTGGTACTTGCAAGGTAAAATATGCAAGTCTGAGTTTAAAAGATCATCAAATTTCCATTAATATAACATGTGATCCCCTGTGACAAAAGGACAGTCTGCATGTATTAAGACTGCTGATGTAGGCTGAAACCACCTTAAAAGCTTAATGCAAAAGCTACTACTTTACTTTCAAATGAACAACAAAAAACCCCACCTTTTGACCAAAAAGTAATCTGAATGATTACTCAGAGGAAAAGTCTTCAAACACCACCTCAAAGCTCCCTTCTTACCTTCATTTCCACCCTAAAATCCTTTGAATTTCTGCATCTCCATACGTTCTCTTTCCTCAGATCAAAGGAGCCTGTTATTACACCAATGTCTACAGTATTCAGTCGTGAAAGATTATCCTTCTATATTTAAGCTTTAAGATTCTGCAGGGAGTAAATTCAGTCTCCATGATACAACTGAATGGCCCTGGTTTGATTCCCTAAGCATCACATCAGTGCAATGATCACCAATGAACAAGAATGCTTATGGATACAAAATATCTTTGAATATACAGTAGTATTTAAATCTAACTGCTCGAGTACATTGCAAACTCTTTTCTGCTCTGGACTGTTTAGATGCTTCACTGATTTGTTTCAGTGGCTGTTTTTGTTTCAGTTCTCACTTTTGAAAATAAAAAGGAAGAAGTCTGGCATATGTTTTGCTTTCTGTGACTGCAGTTACACTCCCCAGGGCACTACATCAAGCACCTAAGCCAGTCACTATCTGGTGAGCACTTCATATTTCTGTCATTGCTTGCAGGGGTACTGAAGCTTTTAAATACTTTTTTAAATTATAAATTAATTGTTTACAAGGACTCTCTCTCTCATAGTTGAGTACACTTACAAAAACAACAACAAACAATCCCCAAAAGCCACAAACAGCAAAACAAAACACAGAATCGCAGAATCAGTCAGGGACCACAAGGATCATCTAGTTCCAACCCCTCTGCCGTGGGTAGAGACACCCTGCCCTAGATCAGGCTGGCCAGAGCCTCATCCAGCCTGGCCTTAAACACCTCCAGGGATGGGACCTCAACTACCTCCCTGAGCTCCCACCAGGTGCATTCCAGGCTCTCACCACTCTCATGGTGAAGAACTTCCTCCTCACATCCAGGCTGAATCTCCCCACCTCCAGCTTTGCTCCATTTAGACAACGGCAGACACACACACACACATAAAAAAAAGAAACCCCAAAATGATCCAGATGCTCAACATCTGCTGCTTCTGTAATAAACAGGTATCAGGCCATTCAGTAAGTGGCAAAATAGGCAATCCCTATTCTACAGCTCCCAGTGGCTTATTCTGAAAACTGTTCTACAGAAAGTAGCAGGAAAGTCAATCAAAGGGATCACTTGAAAAACTCAAGTTTCCATTACGTTAGATATTAAGCGATACTTAAGTTGGCACCCCTGCAGAGAAGAAAGGCAATGCCAGACCTGAAACAGTTTCTCACCCAACACAGTGAACGTGCATCAGAGCCACCGTGCCAACAGATCTGCAGGGGCCAGGGAGCTGTGCAGGCAGGAGGGGAGCAGGCTTTGAAGGTGCCTCTGTGGTTAGTCTCCTTGCCACCTGGCTGTGTGCTCTGCCACCTGCCTCAGGCTGGTACTGCTGCCAGGGTGGTGGCATCAGCAGCTGGATTAGACTTGGATGTGGCCAGCAGCTGAACAACCAGAATACAGGGAGCAGACAAGCCCAATAGCAGCACGCAGGATCAGGCTGTTTGGTGGCCACACAGACCAAAAAAACCCCTAACTGCCTGTGGCATTTGCCAACTTTAAGCACACCAGCATACCGTTTTCTGGTATGGAAACTGATCTGTATGACTACTCGTTTCCAAAACAACACTGCAATAGACAAAGGCACTTACCCTCATCATGATTTCTCTTTCTATAATGCTGTCCTCAATAGAAAACATTTCAGACACAGGCCTTTCCTTGACAGGTTCTTTCTTGACCCGCTCCTTCACACTGGTGAGGTCAGGCTCTGAGATAGATGGCCCAAGTGAAGACCCATTTATTGCCATTTGATCAGTTCGAGAGACACTAATGGCTTTGGAAGGCCCTGGCCTCATGGCCTTAGCCCTGGCTACAGCCACAGAAATGCTAACACGGTCCTGCCTCAGGGCACCGTTGCTGACACTTTTACGAGGCCCTGGGTACTCCGGAGGAGGTTTATTTGGTATTCTAGCCAAGGCAGCCTGCAGCTGTGCACTGTACTCCATGTCCTCATGGAGGGAGGTTATCCGTGAGACGGATCCTGGGGCTTCCTCTTCCTCTTCGCTTTCACTGCTGTGGATCAGCATTGTGGCATCAGAGAATGTCTTTCTGTGATGATAATGAGGAACTTGCTGAACTTCATGTCCCATCTGAACTGACTCCTCTGGCTGCACCTGCTCCCGCAAGGTGTTCCTGCGCGGCAGGGGAGCATTTAAAGTTTTCAATGCCATGGCTTCTATGTCACGTACCATATTGCTGATCACCTCCAAACTGTGCCGCTTGTTCACAGCTGCATGGTGCTTCACGGCCATGAGCGGCTCACTGACCTCCTGCAGCGACTGACAGACAACTGGGGAGCTGTCCTCCTGGAAGGTCTTTACTGAGAGCTGGACTTTGCGAGTGACCAAGTCAGGACTGCTCCCACTGACATACCTGTGTCGGTGACTTGCCAGGTCCGGTGTGCTGGTGGCAGGACGTGGGCGTGGGTAGGGCGGTGGAGGTCTGAAGAGATAGTTCTTTAACATGTGAGTGGTGTTGTAACTCTGGTTGTTCTGCAGCTGCATGTTAGCCAGCTCTGGCGTGCTGACAGTGTGGGATATGGCACTGGCTGCTGTCTTATTTTGCCCGGCGTTATTTGGGTTCACTTGGTCAGCTGGGGCGACAGGCTTATTATAGCCACTACCCTGAGGCCTGTAGGTAATCGTGTAAGGATGTCTCTCGCGGATCTCAGGCTGACTGTAAACTAGGTCTTCTGGCTGGTTATAAACATGTGTGTTTCCAATATTGAGATTCCTCAAAGACTGACTTTGGCTGTCCACCTCGATCACCCCTCTCTTCATTTGCCTCATCACAGTTTCATAATCTGGAGTCGGACGATAAGACGGTACTATGATTGCACTGTGTCTGTGGCTGGGAATATAGTCTGCTCTCATGATGTCACTTCCAGGGATGCTCAGATTTGAGGACATTGGAGATGCCTGGATGAAGTTCTGTGAGCGATTGAGGGAGTTCATGCTGTGGGCACTGCATACACTCCCATTAGGTCCATTACCATTCAAGTAGCTAAAGTCCACTGGACACCTATCCAAACTGGTCTGAGACCTACAGTAGAAAGTTTCTTCATTTCCATGGAAAATGCTATCTGTGTGGAACAGAGATAAAGACATGGACAATTTTAATGTTCAAGGACCCACTCAATGTTAACAAAACCTCAAATGAGTCTGCACCAACAAATACAGAGACAGCGCGGTGCACAAGAACTGCAGGGAATGTTTGGTCTTAGGAGCATCCTTGAGTCACTGACTGAAGTAAAACAAAACTACTCAGTTAAAAACTCCTAACAGAAAAAATGGCAGTTTAGATTCTTGTAAGAGATGTGAAAGGGGAAAGAGAGGAAGTGCGTTTTTGTCTGGGGTGGCAAGGAAAAATAAAAGGCCATCTCCTCCCTCAGTATTCTGGAAAGATTCACTGCTGCTGCCACCTTAAAAATCCAATACTGCTCTAGCCTATAGTGATCCTAAAAATTCTCTTGTTTCTGCTGATGCACTGCTGCCTGTGAACTGAAGTAGCTGAGGATGGAGAAGTTAGAAATCCTACTTCAGATCAATCAATATTTTTGAGGATCTGAAGTATAACATAGCAGGGAGATCGAGACTCAGGGGAAAAACAAAACAAAGCAAAACCACTCCACAGATGCACTAAAGAATATTACAGACTTCAGCAAAAGACACTTGAGAGAGAATCAAGATGGTAAAGATGATGTCCTGGATCACAACTTCACCACGAGACTGCCCATGCTGAAAGTCTTGTACAAAAGTAACAGCAGCTCCCAAAAGTCTGAAATCAGCTGATTCTTTAACAGTATAGATAAGCCTGTGGTAAAGCTAAGGGAACTCTGCAATTCTTCTACAACTGAGCATATAGCTCTTCACACAGCCTCAGCTTCACAGGAGAACACTGATGGCCACTGAGTCACACAAGAAACTATACTTTCAAAATATCAAATTCTGTCTTAAACTTTGTCAGACCATCATGACTCTGAAATATTATCAAGGTATGACAAAGAGCTCCTCTGCTGGTAACAGTACTTCACACGAACTGCAACAAGCAGTAACCTAACAGACCTGGCATGTATATTCCAAAAGGTGGTGCAGTTAAGGGTGTGAACTTGAGGTGTTCAGGGGCTGGGCTCCATTCCTGACTTTTATCAAAGGAACCTGTACTCTTAGAGAATTTGTTTGTCAAACATGAGCATTAAATTAGTTTCTAACAATGCAGACAGGTGTTAGTAAAAAATGCAGAGATTATCTAAATACAGAGGACACTATGATTTGTCCTACAGCAAAAGGTAATTCCTGTCTCCTCTCACTCCATTTCTCTCCCTGGCCCCAGCTGGCACTGCCTTTAACTACAGCCATCACACTTCCTATAGAAAGGAACTCTTTTTTCAGCTCACTGAACTGGAATGCCAACTTTAAGGTCCATATAGTTGTGCACAGACAATTTCAGAGGACCTTCAAATTTGAAACTGACCTTTAAACAGAAGACTTACTGCAACATTAACTATAAATCTGCTTGCTCTCCCCCACAAGAAGCTCCCATTTGACCCTAACAGCATTAGAAAAGTAGAGCTAAGGGTTCTTTGCATACAGATAAAATTAAAGTCCATTAAAGGAAAAACATATATCCTCTAAATACCTTGTGAGTTATGTGTTTCAGTGTAGTGTTCTCCACACTGGACATGCATAGGAGGCAGTATAAATGGATGTTGCCTTGGCTGAAATCAAAGCACAAGTTAAAAACAAAAAGCATTAGGAACTTTGTTTGCCACAATTTTTCCAGCTGAAACAGGAAAAACAGTTCTATGCCCTTTCTACTGAATACTGCTCTTTTTTACCCAGCCAAAGACACGTGGCTTGGCATTTCTTTATAGAACAGAGAATAACATATTGTAAATTGTTTGCTCAGTTTTGTCACAGAGCCCAGAGCTGACCAATTGATTCCTTTAAACTAAACCACTTCAGAAAGCAACACCCAAACTCCCATTCCACTTAGAACTTTGCAAAAAGTTTATTAAAAGCCTTTGCCCTTGAATTAAAACAAAGTAAACCAGAAACCTAACCAGAACAAAAACAGGAGAGATGGAACAAATTCAAGGACCTATAACATTGTTATACAAGCAAAAGAGCACGTATGGGCTTAAAATAACTTTGCAAATAGATAACGAATTGGAGCCTTTCTCCAACTGTCTGCACTGCAACAAGTTCTTTAATACAGCAAGTACCAAGGGATGCAATTCAGCATTAAATCAGCAGGATCATTTGCAGAGAAATCATAGCTGCCACCAGCTTTGTCCAACGGTAAACTCCTGCATTCTGCAGCTCCATTTTACCACCTGCACTGGTGTGCAGGTTTATGAAAATACATTTTGATAACACGAAGAAAGCAGAAAAGAGAAGGAAGACATTTTCTCTTCATGAATACAAAACATTCAATCTCATGAATATGTCTTCCTTAACAGCAGAGAAAAGGTCTTTAGATCTAGGCTAATTCAAATAGTTCAAACTATTAAGGAACAGTGTGGATGCCTAAGATAAATGGAAACACCAAACAATTTACCTTTCCATGCACACGCACAACATGAGCACTGTGCAAGTTAACTACTGAAGAAGAGAGGGTGGGGAACAGGTTAAGTTTGCATTTTGCATGTTCATGGTGAGAAGGAGAATCAAAGGTGAACATGCATATGAATTCTTGCATACAAAATAGCTGTGTTAAGCCAAAACTGAAAAATGACAACAAATATTTCTGCTACAACAATTAAAAAGTATAAAAAACCCAGTCTCACTGCAGAGTCTGGACTAAGAAGCCTACTACCGGCAACCTGAGTAGCCGATCTTAGTCTGGAACAGAGATGTTAGAAAGCCTAACAAATGGAGGGCAGAGGAAAAGTGCAAAAAAGAAATGACTTCTACTGGGAATGTATAGATCTGAAACTGAAAGTTTTCTTTGGGCTAGACTGCTACAAAAGACATCTGCAAAAAATTAGGGGGGGTTACATCTGCAGAAGGTCAATATCCAAATTAAGGCTAACTTGGAATTTTAAACTGGCTAATTATACATATCATATTACATTATACATACATACATTTTTGCTGGAAAACCAACATCATGATCTTCTGAGAAATGGGCAGAGCCTTACCCCAGATATTCTACTTCGCTTCCCATTTTTGACTGCTGATTCATTACCATACAAATGAATAGGTGTATAAAGGTATGTACACTGCAGACAGCACTCAGAAAGGCTTTTCTTTTCCTTCCCAAAGAGAGTTGTCCCAACAAGTTAATAAAACAATTATGCAAAAAGCAGTTGAAAGTTCAACGCA
The DNA here is from genome assembly GCF_015220805.1 of Pogoniulus pusillus. Lineage (NCBI taxonomy): Eukaryota > Metazoa > Chordata > Aves > Piciformes > Lybiidae > Pogoniulus > Pogoniulus pusillus. The sequence continues at coordinate 12,787,010 of NC_087288.1, forward strand.
AAGGGTTAGCAATCCAGTTCACTTTCTAATTGATGAGCACACACTCCTCCTCTTCGTCTTCCTAAGACTTTGGTTTTGTCCTAAAACATGTTGCATCCTTATGTTTAAAACACAAAGACGCAGCAAGATTTGTTTTTCCTTTGAAAAAGGAGATTTCCATTTCCTGTATTTAATACAGAAGGCAGCTCTCTCTTTCCCTTTGTTATGTATCTGAAGCCATACCACAAGAATTCAAAACACATTTCACTTCTTCATCTTCAGATTTTCATAGTCATGTCCAAGGACCAAACAAGCAGATACCAAAAAAACCTATAAATGTCTCTCTCAGAGAATACATCACAATGCCTTAGTAATATGGTAAGAACGAAAGGACAAGGAAATCCAAAACCAACAACAGCAGCTTTCCTACCTAGTGGCTGGGAAACCTATAATGTGACTAAGTGACCACAATGACAAGCAGAGGAAAACAGGCTGGGCTGAAACCTGCAAAGGTAAAACTATTCTGTTATCAGTACTGGCTTAACTGTAATTTTGGAACATATTCAGAAGCTGCACCCATACCAAGCGGATATGTCAAGAAAATATTCCTGCCCTTACTACTTTTCTGCCATGAAGCAACAGGCCAATGGTGTTACCACTCCAAGATAGTTTGCAAAGCAGGTACCACCATGAAAACTGACAATCTGCACACAGAATCATAGAATCAACCAGGTTGGAAAAGACCTCCAACATCATCCAGTCCAACCTAGCACCCGGCCCTAGACAATCAACTAGACCATGGCACTAAGTGCCTCATCCAGGCTTTTCTTCAACACCTCCAGGAACAGCGACTCCACCACCTCCCTGGGCAGCCCATTCCAATGCCAATCACTCTCTCTGGCAAGAACTTCCTCCTAACCTATAACTATATGTATAGAACCTCCTAATCTATACCAGCCTATACCTTCCCTGGCACAACTTGTGGCTGTGTCCTCTTATGCTGTTGCTGGTTGCCTGGGAGAAGAGATCAACCCCCACCTGGCTACAACCTCCCTTCAGGTAGTTGTAGACAGCAGTAAGGTCAGCTCTGAGCCTCCTCTTCTCCAGGCTAAACACCCCCAGCTCCCTCAGCCTCTCCTCACAGGGTTGTGTTCCAGGCCTCTCACCAGCTTTGTTGCCCTTCTCTGGACACATTCCAGTACCCATGGCCTGACCAGTGCTGAGTACAGGGACAGAATAACCTCCCTTGTCCTACTGGACACACTGTTCCTGATCCAGGCCAGGATGCTTAGCTGCCTGGGCACACTGTTGGCTCATGTCCAGCTACTATCAGTATCCCCAGGTCCTTTTCTGTGTAGCTGCTCACCAGCCACTCTGTCCCCAGCCTGTAACGCTGCTTGGGGTTGTTGTGGCCAAAATGTAGAACCCTGCACTTAGCCTTGTTAAATCTCATCCCACTGGCCTCTGCCTACTCATCCAGCCTGTCAAGGTCCCTCTGCAGAGCTCTCCTACCCTTCACACCTGCTCCTAGCTTGGTGTCATCTGCAAACTTACTGATGATGGAGTCAATTTCCTGGCCCAGATCATCAATAAAGATATATATAAAAATCTAAAAATACATATAAATAAAAATATATAAATATATATATATAAAAGTAGGTAATAGTGCCCTCTATCCAAGGAATCAGCAGTGCTGTTGCTGCTCTTATTTAACAAACTTTGAATTACTTCAAGAAATACATGCTAGATGTTAAAACTGGATCCTGAAAAATGTCCTTAGAACTGACTGGGAAAGACTCCCACTGCCTTGTTTTGTAAAGATCTCAGGAAAAAGTTACCCAGTTTTGTCAGGTTTGTAGTATTTATAGAGGTCAGTGGAATGGAAACAAGTACAGCTGAAGGAAAAGCTCTGAATCATAGTGCAATATGATTCTGGATTATAATCTGTTTAGCTAACAACCACACAGAACTTCACATGGAAAACAGGCTCTTAACCCACGGAGTTGGTAAATTTTAAGTAGACTTTATACAAAAACATGGGGAATGGAAGAAATGCAAAATGAGAGGCTGTAAAACGATGTATTGGCTGGGTTTTGACACATACAGCAGGAGACACTTCAAATTCTTTCTAGAGGATTATTTTCTCTACACACTGAAATAACTCAATCCAGTAGGAAAGATGCTTGGTTTCCTCAGGGCAAATGAAAATATAATGCCTTGAAGACAGTAATTTTTAATACTCAGTGGTGATATTATCCGGTTAAATTAATCACCCTGGGCAACCACACCCTTGAAACTCATTCCACTCATACTGCCTACAAGAAATGAGTTGATATGCTTATTTGAAATTGAGAAGGTATTACACAATGCCTCATCCTATTAGAAATGGTATAGACATTCTGAAAGACCACATACCAAGGATGATCTACTCCAAGTGGGTCGCCGTCGGATAGGGGGAGGAGAACTTGATTGTCTGTGGAAGAAAAAGGAAAGAGGAATACTAGACACTGCAATATTTCAGTACTGACTTCAGACTGAACAGGGAAAGCAAGAGGTGAAGAGTCTCTTAAGTATGTCTCATTAATGAGATGTAAAAAAAACAAAAATACAAGTAAAAGAAAATAATTCAGGTTCTTCTCAAGACAGAAAGTATTCCAGTTCAATAATACACATGCCTTCTGTTCATTATCCTGGATGGCTTACATTGAAACAAAGGAAACATCTCTGGTTTAAAAAATGAATCAAACAAACGAGTCTCTTACGAAATCAAAACTGAATGTGGTGCTCAGGCAGAGTCTTGGGTGGCTTAGTGGGAAATTTAAAACAATGACAATTTTATGAAATTCAGAGCAATCACTCCAAGGCAATGCACACAGATAATGAGGGAACAAAAGCAACTGGTTAGGTAACACTGGCAGAGCCACATACGATGTTAGAGTACCCAGATGCAGCGGAAGGCGTGTAGGAGGTAAAAAAACCCAACCAAACAAATGGAAAAAAAACCCAAGACACACAAATGAAGAAGGGAAAGGAAGAAGTTGAAAGAGGCAGAAATATAGTGCTTACGTGAAGAGAGGAAAGGTGGGATTTGTCCTCTTACAGTTTCTGATCTGGTGAATGATGTTATGTGCAATTAGAGGAAATGCACACAGGAAAACAAACTGTCATTTTAACACAGAGGGCAGGAACATTATTTAGCTAGAAAACACACATTGGCAAATGCTGTCACCAATATCTGTGGCTCTAACACAGAAGCTGACACCACATAAGACTGTGGTAAGTAGTTCCAGCAGCAAAAAAACATTTAAACTCCAGTTGTTTCGACACAGTGACCTCACATGCTGTTCCCTATCTTTGTTAGTCCACATATTTGTACCTTGTATATGAAAATGATATACACACCCAGCTCATAGTGTCCTCATATGGCTTGGCATTTAGAAATCAACACCATCTACAACTATTGCTTCTGAAATCTGGATTTTGAACACAGCAGCCCTTTCTGTTGGCCCTAATATATGGCTTTGAAGGGGACATACTCCATGATGACAGACTATGGGACTTGGCTTCCCTTGATTGTTACAGTGGAGGCAAGCAGGAGCTTCCTTTGTGCTCAACTCCTCTGAAATCATTAGCATTAAATTTAGCACTGGACTACTGAAATGCATTACGTGCTGCTCAAGAAATGTCTTCTCTGGTCTTCCACTCCCCTCCCACGAACCGCAAGTGCCATCTGTAATCTAACAAATGTCTCTTTTCAGTAAGTGAAAAGATAACTCTATGTAGTTCATGTCACTGGTCTCTCCAATACTCTAACTCAGTGTATGTTAATATGTGTGCACAGGTAGTATCAGAAAACTAGACCTTCCAATCTTCCCTTTCATCATTTCGGCTTTATTTTCCAACAGATCACAGGATATTAGGGGTTGGAAGGGACCCAAGGAGATCATCGAGAACAACCCCCCTGCCACAGTAGGACCACAGAATCTAGCACAGATCACAGAGGAACACATCCAGACAGGCCTTGAACCAGACAGGCCTTGAAAGTCTCCAGAGAAGGAGACTCCACAACCTCTCTGGGAAGCCTGTTCCAGTGCTATGTGACCCTTAGAGTAAATAAGTTCCCCCTTGTGTGGAAGCGGAACCTCTTTTGCTGCAACTTACACCCACTGCTCCTTGTCCTGTGACAGATGACATTACTCAGCCAAACAGATGAGCTGTCCAGCTCTAACTAGAGCTGTTGACAGAGACTCCTTCATACCTTTTCTAGCTAACTCGACTGATGAGTTTTGCAAGTAATTTATGTTCTCACTGCTGTACAAACCCAACGTATCATGAAACTTCTCAAAACTCTTGCATTCTTGAAAGTTAAATTTACTTCAAACAAAAATCGCTAACAGGCATTCTGACTTACAAGTAAAGCCTCATGAATTCCTCCACCACTTAGGATGACTCCACCTGTGTGAGAGGACTAGCTCAAGGCTAGATCCTTAACAGGTACTCAAAGTAGAGCCTAAGGGCAACTTCAGGTACAAATTTACAGCCGTTGCCGCTGTATGTGCAGTGCTACTGTGGCTACACAGATTAATGTTCCCAGATATCCTCCCACGTCTGGCACACATAAGAAGCAGATAAATTATACTGTTTCTTCAAAATGCCACTACAGTTCACATTTTGGCATGTTAACATACGTCAGCTTTCACTCCCATTTATACAAATACTCTGGATTATGAATGGCAGAGACCAAGGGCTTCAATTCAAGACTCTGTCAGATTGGCTGACTGGGGAGCAACAAGCCTCACAAGGCTCAGAATAAAATTTCTCAACTCTCTGTTCTTGTTGCTGGTTAAAACAAAATGAGAAATAAAAGAGGAAAGAGGGAAAAGAATAACTGACATAAGTGACTAGAAAAAAAAAAAACAAAAAACAAAACCAGACATGCTAAAACTCAGATCAGTTTCAAAGCCGGGGGTCAGAAAACAACTCTGCAGAAAGAGTACTCACTCGGTGCAGATTTTGTTCTGCTTGTAAAACTTGTGTCTTGCTGAAAACAGACGTGAAATGTATTTGGCATTTTCAAGATCATCCTTTAAATGCAAGGGAAAAAAAAGTGTGGCATCATTAATTTTATTAATCTTATCAAGAAGTAACAAAGAAGAGCTCTAAAAATCCAGTTGCAGTAATGCTTGTAAGGTTTGTCATGTACAGAACCTGACTGCCAAGTACATGTCTAGTGCCCTTGAGAGCATTCAAGGCACTGAATTACTGAAATATAGTGGCATGCCTTTACATGCTGCCACTTCACTGCTAAGTCACAGTGGGAGGGGAGGAGGGACAACAACAAAATATGGTTCAGGTTTGCTGGTTCATTTTTGATACTGGCCTTGGCTCAGGGAGAGACAGAGTGATTTTGAATAGTGCAGAACAGCATTGCAGCCCTCTAGGTTCCAGTACGTGCATGTATAGTAGCTTATGCCCAGTTTCTGCAACTGCTTTTGCTGCTATATTTATGCCAGCATTAAAGATGCTGTGGCACTATGGATGTTTAATTCAACAAGCACTTCACTTTCTTTTAGACTTCCCAACATAGTATGCTTTGGGATGTCTGGAGGAGAATACAAATATTGGTAGCCAAATTAAAGTAATTTCACATTTTGCATAAAGTAAAACATGAGCCTGCAGGGAGGGCGAGGACTTAGTGACTCTCAGCACAAGCCCCTTCAGGAAAGAGGGATTTTAAAGGTTTATTTTTCATATAAGCAGCCTTCTTGATGACACTGATGAAATTCTTTGCTTACAGTGTGAAAGAGTACATTCTCTTCTTTGTTGATCAACTCCAGAACAATTGAAGACTTGTTATGTGCTATATTCCCAATGTCATTCCACCTGCAGAGTGAAAAAATGCGGTAGAGTTTGCCAACACATACATTCAAACGTTTCACAAACACTAAGAATCCTTTAGTCAATAGGAATCTCATTTTATATGAAAGCTTTTCAGTAGCTGTTTGGTAAAGAAACATGGTCAGGAAAATAAGGAAGTCATGCTCTGGTTCAAAGAGAAACAGATATTCAGCTCTTAACCCAAAGCAGAATTAAAAGGTCTCTTTAAAAACACCAATGTGAAAGCTCATAATAAAAGAAACATGGAAATACATCAGTAACAATTTACTGAACAGTGACATATCTGAACTGACTGACTTCAGCCACATGCAAATGAGGTTTTAAAGCATGTTTTTTAACAGTGCCTTTCCCCTCCCCAAATGCTGTTTCCAGCTTTCCTCCAGTGCCAATTCTTCCTAAGGAAGGCTGATGACATGGTTATGTAGGCTATGCAAACCGTGTTCATACTCTGGTTTTAAGTTTGCAATCTCTTTTTTTCAAGTAATTGTCAGGTTACTCAACAGCAGAGTTATAATCTTCTTACAAATAGCTGACAGACATTTGTGTACATTGCATGCAATCCACGGAGATGGAAAGGACTTGTTTGTTCTGTTTGCAGCATACATTCCTCTTCATGTCACGGCAGGATGCTTGAAGTGCATATTTCCAAAGAGTTAAGATAGCTCAGAACCAACTGTCACTTCTACATGTAAAGAAACTTCTTGCCTTTGTCACTCAGCATAGATAAAGGATTATCTAATTTCTTCTCCAAATGAAATACGCAAAACATCAGCTATGAGGAAAAGGGAGCCCTACCATTTTTGAAGATGACACTCTAAAGGCAAAACCCTCTCAACTTTCTAGCTCAAGTCTGATACAAGACTTAGCTACAGCCTAGAAATTACTGCATCTCAGAAACCACTTTTTTTTTTGGCTGTACAAACATTCAGATTTTAATAGCAAGGACTAGTAAAAATTCACTTCAAGTTAATACCAATAGGTAGGACAAGGGAGGTTATTCTTCCTCTGTACTCAACACTGGTCAGGCCACACCTTGAGTACTGTGTCCAGTTCTGGGCTCCTCAATTCAAGAGAGATGTTGAGGTACTGGAATGTGTCCAGAGAAGGGCGACAAAGCTGGTGAAAGGCCTGGAACACAAACCCTGTGAGGAGAGGCTGAGGGAGCTGGGATTGTTTAGCCTAGAGAAGAGGAGGCTCAGGGATGACTTCATTGCTGTCTACAACTACCTGAAGTGACATTGTAGCCAGGTGGGGGGTGGCCTCTTCTCCCAGGCAACCAGCGATAGAACAAGTGGACACAGTCTCAAGTTGTGCTGGGGGAAGTATAGGCTGGATGTTAGGAAGAAGTTCTTCACAGAGAGAGTGATTGGCATTGGAATGGGCTGCCCAGGGAGGTGGTGGAGGCACCATCCTTGGAGGTCTTCAAAAAAAGACTGGATGGGGCACTTAGTGCCATGGTCTAGTTGACTGGCTAGGGCTGGGTACTAGGTTGGACTGGATGATCTTGGAGGTCTCTTCCAACCTCGTTGATTCTATGACTCTGTGATTCAATAGCAACCCACCAGAACAGTAGTAAAGAAGAGTAAGTGAAATCTTAGCTTCCTTGGAATCATGGAGACTTCTAGCAATGTTTTCAGAGAACAAACTTTTACCAGTAGTAACAAAACCCATGAAAGAAAGATAATGGAAAGGCTTGAGTGATTTTTAATAACCATGATAAAGAGCAGAACAGATAAACAAATGACACAACCTGGATTTTCAGAACTATAGAGTGAGAAAGTTCAGCTTTCTTTTAGTGGGGCACCTAAATATGGCAACCAGATTCTCTGAAATGCTGAGCACTCAGGCTGCGAACCACGAAGTTTAACAGATTTGCATTCAGAAGCATCAAAGAAGCAGACATAAAGGCAGGAAAAGGGATCAAAGCCTTGTAAGTAGAACAAGATACATGACAGACAACTACATCTTTCTTGCCATCAAACCCATTCACAGACATCAGAAATTATTCTTCATCACATCTCTTACAGCCAAGAAGGCAATCCTGAAAACTCCTTAGTTGGAGGATTGGCACTATTGAAGTCATATATATATAAGGAGAAGACCCCACACACAGAGCCCCGAGAAAAAACTTGCTTTAAATACAAAAGACCCTAGTTTGTACCTATAAATCACAGTTGTCCTTCCAATTCTGTTTTTTATGAAGATTCCCATGAAGAAAATACCGAGGTGTATGTCATTTCCATGATTATCCTGCAAAGAAAGGACAATACACTTAGTTTAATAAAGAGACTGGCCAATACATGCATATAAATGCATGCTGAGCTAACAAACAGAAACCCTTCCTCAGGACCAACTCTTAACTAAGCTGTATTTTACTGCTTGGTCAGACTAAGATTTTCATTTTTTCAAAGCAGTTAGCATTTAACTGGATTAATTCTGTTGACTAGTGAGAATAGATGAAAGCTAAACAAGCTCAAGGTTCTCCTCTGTTGAACAATACACACCCCACAAACTGACATTCACTGGATAATGCCCCACATTCTCTACCATAGAGCAGCACAGGTTCCAGTACAGACCCCTGAGGGACAGCACTTATCACTGCTCTCCATCTAGACTTCAAGCCATTGAACACCACCCTCTGGATGCGACCATCCAGCCAATTCCTTATCCACTACACAGTCCACCCATGAAATCCACGTCTCTAACTTGGCCAGTAGGATGCTGTGGGGGACTGTGTCAAAGGCCTTGCAGAATTCCAGGTAGATCACATCCATAGGTTGTCCCTTATCTACTGACACAGGCACTTTATCATAGTCACTTTATCATATCTATCAGTGTTACTGCAGCTATCTAGAGCCTGTATGACTATCAAAAGCACCTCTTCTGCATTCACAGTATTTTTCCACTCATCTGTTAAAACATGTAGAGACTTCAGAAAACCACACCTGGAGATGGAATCCCTCTCAAAAGCTCTACCCTTTATGCTTCCTCTTTAAAATACTCCATGTAGAAGTTCACAGCACGTCACCCTAAAAAGTACTCTATAAAGATATAGCCTCCATTGGTTTTCAGCTATTGGGTTAAAGATTCATCTGCATGTTCTACACAACATCTATGATTCTTGCCTTGTTTTCCAGAAGTTCCACTGGTTTTGTGCCTACCCATGTCACCTGGCAGCCTCCTGTTCCATTTTGCAATTATCTGTTTTCCTTTAAAAAAGATTGTTTTTTTTTCTCGGGGTGCAAAAACTCAATGCTGTTAATGAAGAGGTTTTTCTAGATTTATCAAGGAAACAACTCCCCCTCCCTCAGCTGCACATATAGTAACTGGTTTACACTTTTAAATGGTAAATAAAACTATGCTAACACAAAGATTGTGGTCAAAAAGAATAGCTAAAAGAAAGGATATGAGAGAAGTTAATACACTAGCATGAGCAAATTCTAGAAGCCATCAGGTGCCCCTGCATTTTAATAGATCAGATTAGAGTTGTTCACCTGGCTGCCTTGTACTCAACCCCCAGAAGGCAAGAGTGGAGTATCCACACCTGTTTGTGACTCCTAAGTGCTAGGTCTTTCGCAAGCAAATGATGGATGTCAATTTTCAAGCCCCAGCCTATGCACTGACTCTCAGTGTTGCATATGCCAGCATTCCTCCACATGTAGCACATGTTAGCATAGGTCCCACGGCTGACAGTTTTCAGATGACTCTAATTAGAAGACTACACATTCCTCTGCCTTGTCCCAGAGGCAGTGTTAGAAGGCAAAGAGACTGGGAAAATGTATATAAATGTGTACATTTATACCTACATATAAAAGAGAAATGCATTTCTAATGCATTCTAATGTAATTCTAAGAGCAGCAGCAAAAGGGAAATCTTTCATTTTTCCCTTTGAAGGCAGTTCTTTCTGTGTACAAGGCCAGCACACTTCTCTTTGATATAGGAGTAACATTTTCCTGCAGAGCACCCAGTCTACTGTTCATACTTACCTAACTGCCATGCAACAGTACCCTAGAATTGCTCTGCAGCAGCATTCAGCATTAAACCCAATTAATTTCAGGAAAACATTATTGGCAATAAACATTCTATAACTGTTGTTCTTGGGTAGGAGGTTTTTTTGCCATGCAGCTCCTTCTCTTTGGGCTAGTTTTGAGATTGGCCAAAGGATCCATTTTGACTTCAGTGGAAAGGTTTTTTTTGTTGTTGTTTTGGTTTTTTTTTGTTTGTTTTGTTTTGTTTTGTTTTTTTGTTTGGTGTAGGTTTTGTTTGATTATAAATTCCAAGTCATCTTTAACTGGCAGAAAAACTGCTAGCAGTCCACCATTTACAGTGGCTGGCTTGGTCAGCAAAGAGAAATGGGTCATGTTGTATCTCAGTTTCTCAGCACAACTTTATCACAGTGGCATGCATTCTGTAAGGCCAGGCAGACCATCCATGGCAGAAGGGGACTGCCTGCAAAGGCAAACTGATTACAAATGCATAATAAACCTTGAATCAGCTGCCTCAAGTTTATGCATGGAAGACCTGTGTGCATATGTAAGAAACTAAGGAAAGGGAAAAAAATAATGCTTAGTAAATGGCAACTTAGGAAGACATGAAAAGTTCTCATCCTCTTATCCTGCTAAAGATGACCAGAGTTGAGGCTCATCTGCTCCAGCCACTGAGACAGCCCTGACAGAAAACCAAAGAACATTCTCTGCTGCCCAAGTAAACAGGTCTTAGCATGTTATCAGCTTCTTCTGTGTAAGGGGTTTTGGTGGAGAAGTGACACTATAGGCCTAAGATATCCTCATACTGCAATGTCTGTTCTAACTACCAGCAGTATTTCACCCTCCAAAACAGAAAAACAAGCCCTGTCTCTTTTGGACAAACAGAGCTTGCATGTGTTCCAAAGGTTTCTGCAGACTTCTGCTTTGTTTGCTCCAGAGGTTCCATTACAATGTGCATAAACATACCTTCACAGGGAAAATTTCCTGTCCAAACCCATCAAGGCGTTCCACTTCATTGATGTACATTAGCTCAGCCTCTGCTGCTGTAATGCCGCTGCAATTAGAGTGATAAAAGGCAACAACAGTTTCAATATTGCATGCACACAAAAAAATACTAGTCAAAAAAACAGATTCACAAATCACTTTAGAAGATGCTGCAAGAAATGCACAAGACAAAATTGACTTTCAAAAACAGGATCAGCATCAGCAAAGGAAGGAATTTTACTGACTGTTGCTAAGGTCAGGTACAAAGCACAATTCAAACCACAAGACGAACAAATTGAACAGATGGCACCACATCAGTGCTCCAGGCCTTATTAAAACAAGCTATCACATCAGGTTGTGTCAGGTTTTGGATGGCAAATTTGAGACATATGGGTCCTAATCTGCAAAAATAATCTACAAGTTCACTGAAGTTTCTTTAATTTCCTTAAAATGGAAGACCTACATTTTCAAGTTGGCTGCTGAAAAACACAGGCATTACATCCGAATGTTAAGCAGATTCTCTTTCATAATAGAGAACAAACCAGCTGAAAACTTTCACACACATGTCTATACATGCTCCTGTCAGAGCTCAGGAATTCTGACAGATTTCTGTTCTCAAAGCACGTCAGAATAGATTGCAGGTTGTTCCAGAAGGCGGCCACTATTAATGTTTCTCTTTTTTGCTGCTCCATACTATAGCTTACAAACAGAACTACAGATGTTGAGGTGCTGGAACATGTCCAGAGAAGGGCAACAAAGCTGGTGAGGGGCCTGGAGCACAAATCCTATGAGGAGAGGTTGAGGGAGCTGGGCCTGTTTAGCCTGGAGAAGAGGAGGCTCAGGGGTGATCTTATTACTGTCTACAACTACCTGAAGGGGCATTGTAGCCAGGTGGGGGGTGGCCTCTTCTCCCAGGCAAACAGCAATAGAACAAGGGGACACAGTCTCAAGTTGTGCTGGGGGAAGTATAGGCTGGATATTAGGAAGAAGTTCTTCACAGAGAGAGTGATTTCCCATTGGAATGGGCTGCCCAGGGAGGTGGTGGAGGCACCGTCCCTGGGGGTCTTCAAGAAAAGACTGGATGTGGCACTTAGTGCCATGGTCTGGTTGATTGGTTAGGGCTGGGTGATAGGTTGGACTAGATGATCTTGGAGGTCTCTTCCAACCTGGTTGATTCTATAATTCTGTGATTCTAAGGCAGGTAAATACTTTGGAGAAAGAGGGAAATAAAGGAGGGAGAATGTTATCTACCTGCTGAAATGAGAGCAAGTTTTCATTTGTGTTGCAGAATTGGCACTAAAGTGCACAGCAGGGGAGAGAAATCTTTCCTTTCAATTCTGTGAGTTTACAGACATCATACAAGCAGCCCATGGCAGACAGCGAAGAACAGAACCAGACCTGCTCATGGCCAGCTTGGAACCCTTTGGTGGCATCAAAGGCCCAAGACTGCGTTGAAACTCAGATTGAGAATGGCCTTAGACTCAAGACTGGTATTGACCCCTTTAAAAGACTGGTATTCACCCCTTTAAAACTATCTTTTGTCATATAACACAGAGGGCTGCACTCATCACATAACATTCCTATTACAGTTTGTGTAATAAAGCTTTAAGTGCAAATACATAATATAACATGAAAGATTATTCCCAAGGACATACAGGCACTGTCATTTTCCTAAGAATAGCAGATATTTGAGTACTTCCACTAGCAAAGCAACTAGACAACACAAAAGAAGCCTGCTTACAAAGAAGGTATTTGTACCCAAGCACTAATACATGCCCTACCTCATCAACACCACAGTGTACCTTTCCCACAAGATCTAGAACTCAACTCCTGCTATTTTCTATCCCATCACACAGACAGCATGCAGTTTCCCCCTCTCTTGGAAGAGAGAAAACCTTCAGACAGACCCTCAGACCACCCCCAATCAAGTCATAGTATCTTTCATCATCAGATATTAAATGAGATTGAGAAAGGAGTCAGCTACATAGCACCATTAGTGTCACCCATGCTCATTAAACCTTACCATGCAAACGCTTGTTTATTTGGCATTAAGTTCCTCAGTCATTCTGTGTTCACAAGAGGCAGATAATCTTTTGCAACAGACTAATTAAAAATCCTGTGAGATGTAGCATAATAGCAACATCAAGATAGGCTAGTTTACCAGAAAAGCATGAGGGAGAAAGGGAAGTAATAGGAGAATGATGACAGCAAAGAAAACAATCAGAACCTTAACACATGAAGCTTACCTGTGAGTTCGGTGCTCCTGAGCAACCTTTTGAGTCAGTTCCTCCAAGACAGCTTCATCTTGGGTCCAGTCCTGTAGGAATGTGAAGCAACATCAAAAAACAGTCATCCAAAAAGAGAGACAACAAAATGAAAGACAAGAATTACAACAGCAGATGTTTTAGGATTGTCTCTTGTTCATACTCTCACAAAAGGTAGTGATAAAAAGAGAACTTATTACTAGCTGCACTGAAAATACAGAGCACAGGATGCTGAAAATGTTCAAGGAGAAGATGATTGTCTGATTTTAAAACTTCTTTTTAAGGGAGTGCAAAAGAATACTGTTAAAAATAGGGGTAAGGTGCTTATTATACCAAACTAGAAAACAGACTACAGAGCATGGATAACAGACCTTTTCCTGCATGAGGATCAACCAAGTCTTCAAAACCATTTGGAAGTGCACAGACCATGAAAATTGAAGTCATGGGTATTTTCTGCCCTACAACCCACAGCTACTCCCTCCCCCATATTAAAGGGGATTAAAAGTTTTGCTACCTCTTCAAATATGTAATGAAATGTACTTAATGCTACAACTCATTCCAAGCAGAAATTTTTGTCTTATACAAATTGAATAATGCGTAGCAGAAGCAATGCCGAAAGAATTTGGAACAAGTTAATAAAGGAAATTGGTTCATAAATTCAAGGGCAAAAGAAAAAAAATAACCTTTCTTGCAAAACCTCAGAGTTCTTATTCCTATTTTAAAAAGCCTTAAGGCTGCATGTAGTGTACTTAAATACACTGCCTGTTTCTTGCTCAGTGGGGCCCTCCCTCTCATATTTGCTTCTGCCACAAAAAAATGTGGAAGTGGTAGCGTGCTAATGAAAAATGGCACAGTACATGCCTATGCACAGCTACACACCTGTGGGGTGTACCGTGTACATAACTTTGTTCTTTTCACTGCTGAAGAAATGCTATTTGACACACATTGTAGCCTCACAAGATCAAACAGTGCAAATGTAGCTGCCCCTCCCTCATCCACCAGCTCACTTTGCTAATGAATTCACAGCAATGTTCTTGTTGGAGGCTCTTTCTATGCCCGAGATTCACTCAAATCCTTCCACTTGCTTCAGGACTAATTTGTATCTGCAGCTCCTGGCAACTGTCACTGAACTTGCAGTGAAATATTTACTAGCATGTTATCCCATCCTCCCCAGAAGAGCAAAGACATGTAGTAAAAAAAATGTGTAGAAAAGCAGCTAATTTAAGAGTAGGCTTCTGAAGACTGCAGGAAGCAGACACTTAGCTGATCTTGTTAAATTTAGGAACAGCAGCATGGATGAAAGGCAAGATACCACAAAATGAGCACATGCAAAACAGAAGAGAGCTGACCACGACACCATGTAGACAGCTGACTCAAAAACTGAGGTTCCAGAAGATGGGCCCAAGGAATAAAGTACTGAATTACTTAGAAATTAACCATCTGAAAGCTCATCTAGCTGATACCCTCCCCTAATTGCTTTTTGTTGTTGTGGCTGTTTGGGTTCTGATGTCTGGCTTTGGTTGGTTGTTTGTTTTGGGGGGCTTTATTTGTTTTTTTTTTTCTGAACAGAAAAATAATGCCAGTATATTGAAAAAACCTTGCAGAAGTTCAGCAATTTACAAAGTGACTGCTCGGTAACACATTTTTTTGTCTACATTTGCAGTCATCTTTCCCACTTAAGCCATCAACTATACACAAGACCATCAGTTACTTATCAATAGATAAAGGCAGCCTATCAAAGAGATCCTGTTCCACTAGTCAGGCTAACAGCAGTTTCTCAGTGAAAGGCCAATCATGAAACCAAATTCTAGCTATACAGGACATATTTGCATCTCTACACATTCATTGATTCTTCTTCCTGCTCACTGTTTTTCAGGTGCTACTGAACTCTTGTCTGCCATCTCAAAATTGCACTTCCACCCTAAGACACTGTGCAGCTGTCACTTTTTTTGGACTTCAGAATGGACTGTCCACTGCAGGTTTTTTGTACAAAGAGTGTTGGTAAATGGGATTAAATGCTTCTGGAAGCACCTTTCTCAAGCCTCCAAAATACAGTGAGATGATTCATTCTGCTACCACCACTCCACTAATTGCAGAGGGAAACCAGATTATCTTAACTTTGAGGCAGCTATACTCAGGGTGTGAGAATACCACTCCACTTCCACACCCCCCCCAGTTAGAAATAACTCCATGATCTTTTACATTTTATGACTCTTCTACTCAAGCCTTGATGGACTTGTTCATCTAAGATAAAACCAAGCTCCATCTCTGCAGGCTTTTGTTTTCTCTAATTCATTCTCCTACAGAGGCTCAGTGTCACGGATGTCAACTGCTTGATATTTGTCACCAGACCTTCTAACATCATCAGTGATCCAAAACACTTCAATCAGCATTTAAATTCCTTGCTAGTTGCCAATGTAAGTTTAAAACAAATTTATAGCACAGGCCCTGAAGAACATTCTGCAAAGACTTCAGACTAATACTAAGTTCACATTCCCCTGAGCAAAAGCTTCATGTGTCCTGTGACACTTTTACTACATCAGCAGCCCTCATATCCACTTGTTATGCCATGTGACTAATACTGCAGTACTGCTAATATACAGCTTTTTAAACAGCTGAACATACTTTTGTTGGTTCAAAGTAGTTGTTGTTGTTGCTGACACCTGTTCCTAATGGAGGCTTAAGAGAAACTGAAAAAGGGCTAAATTTCCACAGCATACATTCATTCAGATAAAATCACATTTGCTGCAGGTTTGGGGGAGACAGTTTTATTTCCACTACTATTAGTTCAGTGCTGGTGCTTTTACTCTGTTATCAACAAGGCCATCTCTCATGAATAATTTCTCCATGCCTCAAAGACCACAAAAGAAGGGGATGAGGAACTCACCATAGGAAACAAGACATACTCTCGGAGGAAGTCATGAGATTCAAACTGATTATAGTCTCCAAAACCCGCTGGAAAAAAACACCACAATTACTCATTTTAGCACTTTCCACACATGTTAAGACCTCACTCAACCTTTGCACAGATGCTTAATTTCAAGTGGGCGAGTCCTCTCTGAAGCCACAACTCAGCACAGATTTCTGATTGTACTTTAGCTTTTAACATGGTGGTCTGAAAATAAAAGTGTTATTATCAGAGATCAAACAGCATCCAACAAGTAATTTTTCTCTTTTGATCCCTAATATTATGACCATCTGTGATGTTGAACCAGCAGAAGTGCAAGAGTTTCTTTTTCTGTAGCCTTCATGAGCTAGTATCATCATCTAATATGGCTGAGCTTAGCCTCCACAAAAATGGTGCACACTTTTGCTTCTGCAACATTTCCAAACCTGAGCAGGAAAAATCAACTCATAAATAAACCTACCTCTGCCACAGTCCTACAAAAAAGATGCTTAATTTTACAGTTGAGGAAGTTAAAATCCACTAAATTTTTTCACTCAATTAAAAATTGTCAACAACCAACACAGTGGGAGGTGTGAGCCCCATCCTGTTAAAGCCACTATAAAAGTATGTCTCTCTAACTGACTGGCTCACACCTTTAAATTTACTTTTCAACCACTCCTCTTTAAGAGGTACTCACCTCCATGCTCACATTCTCCCCTATGTCTGGCTGAGGGCCCTTATCTAAATGTCCTTGAAACTTTTGAAAAAAGCATACTAAAGGCTAAAGTATGTTAAAGAAATCCAAAACAAAGTCTGTATTTATCTGTTAAATACACAGCAGCTTATATCAAAAGAATATCTTGCCAGGAGGTTTTTATTTTATATTAATTGAACTGGATCAAACACCATCTACAAGATTCTCACATTATAGAAGCTGGAAATCCCCACCATAAATCATGTTATCTAAACATTCTTTCAAAGCTTCTAGACAATTTGATGTACTGCAGGATGCCAAAAATGCAGCTTCATTTTGTTTTCACCTCAGAGTTATGTTCAAACATAAACAGAAAGAAATCAAAATGGACATGAAACAGAGTCTGTAAGTTTAAAAGAAATAAGTATTTCAAATACCATGAGTTGCATCACATGAAAAGGACAAAGGGAGTAATGCAAGGGCAGGAATAAAGCAAACAAGATTAGGTGTTGCATTCTGATGCAATGGTCTTTGAAATAGAATGGATTATGTAGAAAATTCAGAATGAAGTGATCATAAAGTATCAAACTAATTTCAAAGACTGACTCATTCTCAGTACTAGCAAAGCTGCAAAACCACAGGACCAGTGAAATGTATTCAGTATCCAGTCAGCCCTAATTTTACACAGACTTCATTTGCTTAATTTACACAATTAAACTGCAAGATTCGGTATGAAATTTTATTCACATATTTTCCTTTACCAATAAAACATTTCAGGACCTGACCAGAAACATTTTTTGATTCAATTTTTAACCAAGAAGTAAGATCCTAAACCAGAATTTCTGATTTCTAAGAAAGACCTTACTAGCATTACTCTCCTTGAATTTTCAAAAATGAGATTTTCATGTGTGCTGTGTACATACTTCTCCCTTTACTCATATCAGAGGATGTGCACAGGGCATGGCTGCTGGAAGAATCAGCAGACAGAAGCCCTGCATTTGGATAAAGTATGTTTCAGACTATCCATGACTGACTATGAGAACCTGAAACGCTTTCTCCACATACAAGGTTTCCATCTCTGCCCATATACATTATTTGATCCCACTTTTACTAATGTCCTTAGGAGGCTCAGAATAAAATGTAAGAGGTAGTTCATTACTCATTTATAACTCACATAATTATGATCATGTGTTCTTTCATACTTCAGATAGTACTGTAGAGCAAAATGAGTTTTTAATTAAAAACAAAATTAAAGCTGCTGCTATGCTCTTTGATGTAACTGCATTTGGAACCAGAGAACATGAAGCAAATTCATTACTGCAAAGTACTCTGTGGTTAAGTGTGGAAAATCTGGTGTTTTGTTCAGTTTCATTTACTTGGATTTTAGAAACAGGAAAGATGAACTCTGTGAAGTGTCCATCATTCCCTCCCTGAGGGTGCAAATGTTTCATCAATAGCACTTTCAAACCAACAGAAAACCCAGCTGTTGTGAGTAGAAGTCATAGGAGGCCTTACTGTCCAGTCAACACACAGAACAAACCAAAAAATGCCATGTTGTAGAAGGGCCATCAGGTCATGTCATCTTACCTTGCACTGCCAAACCAGCTAGTCGAATTCCCTGCTCCAGCGAAGAAAGTAACCGGCCATCAAGAACATCCTTCTTCACTTGCAGGTAATACTGGTATCTATAAAGAAAGAGCACTCATTATAACATCTACCTGCTTGTACATTTTCCACAGAACAAAAGACTGATGAAAGGAAGAAAAGTTCACCACAAACAGGACAGGTGCTTAAACAGCCTGTATCTGGTTTCAGATTATTTCACATTACTAAAACCAATCAATATGATGCCCACATGTGCAATGCTTCCAGGTGCATGAAAAGAAAAAGTTCTAATTTCTGCTCCCTAGGCTGCACAGAAGAAGGATATCTGCTCCTCCACAAAGTTTGTGGAGGTACTGAAGACCATGCAACCATCAACAGAAAACCAGGCTGCTCCATATTTCTTTTTAACCTCCTCCCCTTTCTCTTTTTTCTCCAGTGTGACTTATTTGATAGAAAAAAAATAGAATTTTAGCCATACATTTTGACCTACTGATACAACTTTAACTACAGCCATTTTAATGGACATCTCTCATCTGTAAGGATGGCTGACACACAGTATCATGTAGTTGCTGATCTGCACTTACTAATCACAAGACAAATTTTTTGAGCCATAGCAACAGAACTCATGCATTTCACCTTACATTTGCAACACAGCAGATTAAAATAAACAAGAAGCTTTCCACACAAAGCTTAACAAGGAACTGTCCTCCACGCATCCCTGAACAGGACCAGACCCACAGCAGAGCTGGCCAAAGCAGCAGAGATATGCGCTGGTCCCTCGAGTGTATCAGGTTGAAATGCAGCAGAGACAGCTCCAAGTGAGTTACAGTGCAGCCACAGTCCACCACACCTGCCCTCAGTCTCACCTACCCAGTCCCCAAACTTGCTGGTAGTAAATGATGCACCTGGGTGACCCAAATGAGGGAAACCCTAAAAGTCAACAAAGGGGTTTCAGTCTGTGACTTGACATGCCAATCTGGCTGCAGATGAACCAGGTTATGAGGTTACTGCTCCTTTCAGCTGGGTGACTGCTCACCGTCTCCCCCAGGACAAAGGACATCCATTTAATTTAGCATGGATTTAAAAGATAATTGCTTGAGATAAACTATGTTAGAAAGAAATAGCACATAAGCATACCAGTTTGACTTGGAGACTGCAATATCTGCAAAGTGGACAGCAAAAACTCTCAGAAAGACTGGAGACAGTAAACTATCTGGGTTCATCCTCAACCAGCACACCATATCTGACCTTATCTTTGAGCCCTTGGGAAGAGCAAAAGAAACTGTTCTGGTCTTGCTTTAGTTTAAGTCACATTCCCAGTTCCAACAGGCAAGGAGAATCACTATTAACATTACCAACGTCACAGAGACTGCACTGCCTACACTCTACTCACAAAAGTTGCCATTTAATTCAGTGTGGAGCTGTCAGGAAATACATCTGTGCTTGAAAACCAGCATAACCCAAGCCATGCTTTGAAGGCTAGAAATCAAACGCAGCATTTCACACTTCTCTTCGGTTAACTCTTCCATCAGTGATGTGAGATGCAGTAACTTGCCACTAGACAGCACCAACGCTCTGACCAGACCAGCACTCTGAAGGCAGCCTACAAATACCGCATGGCAGAGAAATCCTCTGAGGGAAAGTCTCTCCACATATTCTTCAGGTCTGAGAAGTCCCCTTCAGAGTTCACAATTTTTATATGTACTACAAAAGAATTGCTGAGTTACTGGGTTTTAGGTTTTTTCTTCCTCTCTCTCCCCTACAAAAGGCAAAATAATGTTTTTCAAATACTAAACTATAATCTCATTTTAATGCTTGTATTTGGCTTTCACACAGCATAATAGTGATTTTGAAACTCAACTGAGAGAGAGTGTAAAAAGCATAAGTCTTCTCAGCTTGAGCCATCTACTTCAGCCCCAGGTTTCACATCTGTCAGTCCAGGAGACATAGCATCTCTTTCCACTTCTCTGTAATGACTAAATCTGAATTCTGAAAACACACACACACCTTTTTATACAAGCTTAACATAAGCTGCTTTATCAAGTATGCAGGTGAGCAAGTCTTAGCTGAATCTGGTCTTTGAGAATTACAATCCTGAAAGTGGCCTGTTTATGTCAATGTCACATATGTGTGCATGAACTACATATTCCAGGCTAACAGAAGTAAAATCCAGACCTGCCAGAAAATTTCAGCTATTGTTAAAACAAAGCTAAGAACTACATGAAAGTCAAAACAATGTAAAATCATACAGTGATATTCTAGCTCCATAGAAGTCAAGGATGCCATTGGCTTTAGTGGAACTGTGATTTCCACCACAGCACCCACAAAATTATAGACAATTTTGTCTATAAATCAATAAATACAAATAGATAAAGAAAATAGATTAAAAAGTATATAGGTAATCATCAAAAATACTGTGTCAATGCAATGACTGTAGTATCAAGTATTATGACCAAGATATTCAAAAGAAACAGTGATGTGAGGTTTTAGTTGCTATTTTAATTGCCAGTACCTGAGAAAAATGGATTTAAAGCAGCAGTCAGCACCCACTTCATCAGAAGGATGACCATTTTGTTTCATTCTGGTTGTCAGAAACAGGTCACATTTAAAAAGCTTAAGGGAATATTCTACAATACTATGGCACAGCATTGCATTGACTTAGACCAGCAGAATGAAGTTCAAGATGTGTTATATAGTGCATAGATTGATATGCAGTAAGTATTTAAAAGACATCTAATTAGTGCTCTGATGTTAACCAGTGTATCTATCAGGAAAAACCTCATGGAGAAAATTGTCATCTTTCACAGGTAAAATGCACTGAAAAGCAATCACCTACTGTGGCTCTGATACCTTTTTCAATGGAAGTGCTAAAATAAACTGAAGAACACTGATGCAGAAACCTAGGGTATACATCTTTTTCCCTGGACTGACAGTGACAAGGGTTACCCACCTAAGGTGCTCCCTGGCATCTCCTTTCATTGTGGCTATATATGGAATGGGCTGCTCAGGGAGGTGGTGGAGTCATCATCCCTAGAAGTGTTCAAGAAAAGACTGGCTGAGGCACTTAGTGCCATGGTCTAGTTGATTGTCTAGAACTGTGTGCTAGGTTGGACTGGATGATCTTGGAGGTCTCTTCCAACCTGGTTGATTCTATGTTTCTAAGACACAAACTGGCATACCTCTTTCCTAAGGCACAAACTGGCATGGCTAACCCACTCTCAAGGAAGAGGAGGAGCATACCCTGGAGGAAGCTGTGCTTGAAGGCTCCAATAGCTCTACCGGCCACAGATTCATGGCTCAGACATGCTGCAAAACTGTGGTCAGGCTCTCTGCCCAGCCAACAGAGAGGATAAATTGGCCCATATTCTGCCAAGAATCTGAAGCTACTCCATCTGAAATTATATTAAATGCTGTTATTATGGCACGGTGCTAGCTGAGATTGCTCTTTGTTTGCCTGGATTGCAAAACTAGATCTATGGAAAAAAAAATCAGCTATAGATTCACCAAGGAAAATAGTTTCAGAACAGTAAGTAAAAACATGCATTTAATAAGCCCCCTATTAGGTGGTTTAGTTGGGAAACTGAACAAAAGAGAAGTTTGAAAGCTGCATCCCAGATAATCAAAGACAAGAAATTCAAAACTAGTACTTGGAAAGCTTTAACCACCAAGCCATTCTGGTGTAGCAGGGTTGTATAGGGTAAGAGAGAGACACCACCATAGCCAAGTGGGCTGAGTGTTGCAATCTCTCACCTTCATTGCTCACTTTGGTTTAAGCATTTTTAGAGAAGCTGTTGTGTATTCAATATAATAAAGGCTACTAGTTTGCCAGCCTGTAGCTAACTCCAAGGGGAATGGGAGTGAACAACAAGTCTGAACAAAGCCATAATTATAAGGATATAATTTTCCACAACTCTCTTTAGCCAATGCAGAAAACATTAAAAATATAGTTGCATTTATTGCATCAAAAAGCACACTGTATTTATAAAGTAAATCAGCTGCAACTGGACAACTATGAGACAACATGTAAACTCCAGAATCAACATCTACATTTTAGCAAACTATACTACATCAGAGGGGAAAAAAAAAAACAAATCCAACCACATGAATAGTATTATTAAGCAAGAGATAAAGATACTGGTTTTGAATTTAGCTGCAACACCCATATTCTGACTCAGCTGCAGCTGTGTAAATGCAGAGAAACTCCATTTGCCCATACAATTCTGCAGAGACCTCTCAAGATTAGGATTCAGGTTTGCTCTCCTGTCACTTAAAAAAAAAAGAATGTGGACGTTTGTACGATATCACTGAACTCTTTTTATCTTCTCATCCCCACTGTTTATCTGATGTATAACCTCTGTTGTTGTTTTATATGTGCAGAAAATAACTGTTTTACTGATTTCTGATCTCTCCAACAACCAATGTTTAACAACCAATGACTCAGATAGCACAAGCCACACAGAACCCGGCCTGATGAATACGGGAAAGGAGATCTTTGTGAAGAAACTAAAGGATGGTTTTACAAAAGAAAGAATATGGGTTAGTACTCCAGAATTTTCCTATGTGCTAGTTTGAGGTTAATTGGAATATTTTAGTGAGAAAAATCAGATTATAGGCTGTGAAAAGAAAACAGTGGTGATTTCTACTGCACTCAGTAGGCCTGCTGAGATGTATCAAAATAAGAACACAAATATAGATAAGACAGTGTGTGTGCATCCCCATCAATACCTGTGTTTTCTCCCTGGGCTTTTTGCTGTGTAACTCAACTAATTCTGCTTCTAATTCCCCTTGCCGATCTGCACAGCTCACCTTGCACGTGAGGCAGACTCTGGGATAAGGTAGAGGGGTGGAAAGAAGGTGGAATGGTGGTTGGGAGCCCCTCCCGGGGATTCTGGTTTCTGGGAGGGCTGCTGTGTTTCTGTATTACCTTTAACTTGTCTAGTTCTGTCTATAGCTGTAAATACTGTAAATATCTGCTTGTATATTGTGCTAAGCTGTGAATAGAAAGTTTCATTCCTCAACTTCCAGCTGGCTGAGTCTAGTCTGGGTGATTTCATGAGAGCTGGGGGGGCCTGAGTAACACCCTCAACTATCTCATCCTACTAGTAACTCTCACAAAAAAACACAAGGCAAATACTCCATTAATAATTACTTAAAATATATATACAGCATAGTATATCCAGTAGCCTTAGTAATTGAGCAGCATCCAGCTCTACTAGGAAATGTACAACAACAACAACAACAAAAAGCTTATTACACCAGGGACTTACAATCTAAAGATGCATCCACACACATGCATCAATATATGTATACTAAATGGTGGAAGGACTGAGATAAATAAAGATTCATACTGTTTGAAAGCTGTACTGTGATCAGTCTGGATTTTTACTTTCCCCTGCTTTTATAGTCTCCTTCTCTGTACATCAGTGAGAGGAAGAGTTTGGAATAGACAGTATCTCTAGTGCAGCAGGAAACATGTTTTTGTAAAACAAATTTTCACTGAATCAATGCATTTTTTACCACTAAATATTCACCTTGAGTGTACCTGGAAAAAACACAAAGCACTACAAGACACATTCTCCTTTAATATAACTACTACTAATGCAATTGCTGGCATGAGTAATTTTTTTGTAACTCACTAGGTATCTCCTTTGTCAAGCCTATCTGTTGGATAACTGCATAGCTATGCAGTTTGGTCTCTTCTCTGGAGGTAAAAGGAGCTGCTTTACCTTCAGTATCTTCAAAATAACAAGTCTTTAAGACTCAAAAGAGAAACAGACTGGCCCACAAGTGGTTTAGCTCAAGACCTTCAGCTTGAAAAACCACAAATAGAGCGTAATAAGATCTTCTAAAATCAGGAACATAATAAAAGTCTCACCGAATCACAGCAACTCAATTCAGCTCTTCTGGGTTTATCGTTGTATGGTAATACACTTCTGAGCAGAAATGCTGCAACGTGCACTTATGTAATAATCTGCCTGTAGAGGAAACACTTTCTCCAGCACAGAGAATTGCTTACTGACATTATTTTGAGTGTTAGCTTCGATACTGGTGTGTATGTATATTACTCATCTCACACCTTAAAATCTCTTGGCTTTGATGCTATTTAGCCACAAGATTCCACAGATACCAGAATGTTATGTTTGGAAGAGGAACTTAGTTTTTTTTAAACACAGAGTCTTGCATATTTTCTCAGCCTTTGAATTAGATATCTGAGCCAATGACATAGCTAATCAATGAGCAATCAAAATAATTACTTTATAATGACCAAAAGATTATTTTTATTTATTTATTACATATTGCAGAACATCATTATAATAGTTAACTCTTAGTGGTTGCTTTTCTGAGTGGACTCATGGAATCAACCAGGTTGGAATAGAACTCCAAGCGCATCCAGGCCAACCAAGCACCTAGACCTAGAAAATCAACTACATCATGGCACTAAGTGCCCCATACCGTCTCTTCTTGAACTCCTCCAAGGACAGCAACTCCATCACCTCCCTGGACAGCTCATTCCAATGCCAATCACTCTCTCTGCCAACAACTTCCTCCTAACATTCAGCCTAGACCTCCCCTGGCACAACTAGAGACTGTGTCCCCTTGTTCTCTTGCTGGCTGCCTGGGAGAAGAGATCAATCTCCACCTGGCTACAGCCTCCCTTCAGGTAGTTGCAGACAGCAATGAGGTCAGCCCTGAGCCTCCTCTTCTGCAGGCTGCACACCCCCAGCTCCCTCAGCCTCTCCTCACAGGGCTGTGCTCCAGGCCTCTCACCAGCTTCGTCGCCCTTGTCTGGACACATTCCAGTATCTCAACGTCTCTCTTGAATTGAGGAGCCAAAGTTGTATTAATTAGCTTAATTTTACGAACAGATTATCTGAGGCACACATCTGTTGAAGTCACTGGTGTAAACCTGGGCAAGAGACCAAGGAAAATTTGAGAGATCTAGATTTTGTTCCAAAGTTTCAAACCAGAGTACTACTTACTGGATGCTGAGTATTTCATGCAAGCCACTCAAGATGCCGCAACCAAACTGTCTGCAAACTTGGACTGGATTTCATATGGCAAGACAGAAAGGCAGGCAGACAAGACTGGGCTTTTCAGACATGATGTTCTGTATATTGACATAGATGGTGTTATGATTTCTGCGCTTGAGCATGCTGAAACACATTTCAGGTGCAAGGATTCAATCAGCACATCTTAATCTAAAGGCACTTTGAAAAGAGAGCTATATACATTGATGATGTCATTGTCAGTAATGCAGTGCAAAGGCCTTGTCTTTGCTGTTGATAAACAGAACATCTCCAGCTCGCTCCTCTGGAATTTCATCAGCTTGTCTCCCAGTGGAAGTCTGACATTTTGCAGTACTAGACAATAGCCATTTATCTGGGATTTGTGGGAGAGTATAAAAAGCAAAGGCTTTGCTCTCACTAAAGGGTAATGTTTTTGGAAGTGTATTATTGAGAACAAGTCTACCACACCCTGTCAGAAAGTTCAGTAGACTCACCAGAAAAAAAAGGGAAAGAAGAGGAAAGAGCCTTTGCCACCCGTGCAGGAGGAAATTCCTTCAGAAACTGAAATTGTTCATGCCAGGAGTAAACACAGTCATAACACAACTTAACAACCTTTTAAGACAGGTCAAGGTTAGCTTCAGGTAACTGAGAAACGAGGGTGTTCAAAAGCAGCATCCAACTGTCTACACCCCGGTTTCCTCCAGCAGCTAGATGGAAAACATGACTGAAACTAAAAATAAAGAGGTGGAAAGATTTGTGTCATTCCCTCCCCCTTCCTAAGAGAACAATGCTGCTTTAGCATCATTTTCACACAGGGGACTGGAAAAGGAGGGCAGACCAAAACACAGTTCACAAAACCATCTTCCACATCGCTCAGTTCCTCTCTTTAAAAGCAACACTTTACTGCTGGAGGGAAGAAAAGGGGATTTGGCTAAGGGCTTACTTCACAATGACAGTCACTTTGCATATTCTGATACACAACTTGTGAGCATAAGGACAAACAGGACACAGCCTCGGTGCACCTAGGTATGTACAGCAAACGGAGATGTTTAGGAAGACAGCACACACTTTGTAACTGCTCCCATGCAAGCTGCTTTTCCAGGATCAAAGTGTAGTAGCTCCTTTGTGTCCAGTGTTAAACAGGTATCTAGTGAAACTCTTTGCAGTTAGAAAGGAGATTAACAGCACTGCTCTCAACATTCTCACTGGCAGCAAAAGACTGAGCTTGGACTGCAAAGAAGTGCTCTTCCAGTGCTTTCCTTTTAATGCCATTTCTAATGAGCCACAAGCATGGACACGCACCCAGGCCTTGCTGTGGCCCAGAGACATGACACAAGCCTTTCAAAACACGCAGACCTTCCACAAGAGGCTTAGCCAGCAGATGCAGCTTTACAGTACCCACCAATATCTCTGCATTTAAAAAGGACCACCTCCAACCACAACGGGCACATTCTCTGTACTTGTGCTTTTTCTTAAGAATGCACTGTACTTTTTGGATACTCCAAACAAACCCACAAAGTTAAACCTTACATAAAAAAGCCAGTAATAGCATGCTTTAGCAAGAAAGGAAGGCATGCCACAACCTGATCCTGATTTTCTGCCCTTGAACACTTGAATTAATCATAACAAATTACAAGGAGCCCCACTACAATTTATAGGCACAATGAACTCCCTTACAACCACCTATAATTTTATCAGAGGTAATCCAAATACCTGAAGAATTATACAGCACAAAACTCTAACACAACTTTTGCAGTTAAAAAAAAAACCCAGAGTAAGTCATATTCTCTTGGTCTTCCCAGCCCTCCCTCTCTGCAAAGATCAACACAGGCTGGTGTCCAGCAAATCCAGGCTCTGGTGACACCACCATCTGTATAAAGGCTGAAGTGAGATTGAAGAAATAAAGCAAAACAATCAAAATAATGTAATATAATGGAATCTGTACTGCAGCATTTTCAGTTGAAAAACAACATTCAATATTACACAGAAAAACTAGAATAAAACATTTGTGGCTGAGGAGTTTGCTAGGCATATGTCTTTGTGAAAAAAAAAAACACCAACACATATCCATCTGGTTTGTGTTTTAAGCAGGTGTTAAAAGGGTTACTGTTCAGCATGGCTGTTCCATTGACTTCAGACTACTCACACAATTAAGTTTAATGCATGCTCAGCTACACACTTATGTCTCCTGAGCTGAACAAAACACTTGCATTAGGCTACAGGGGTTCAGAGGTTAAAATACAGGTGTGCTGGTTTGAGGCTAATTGAATAATTTTGTGAGAAAAATTAGACTATAGGCTGTGAAAACAGTGGTGATGTCTACTGCACTCAACAGGCTTGCTGTGATGTATAAAACAAGAACACAAAACATAGATAAGACAGTGTGTGTGTCTCTATGTCTGTCTGTCTGTCTCTTGGAGTCTGTGTTTCTCCCTAGCCTTCTTCTGTGTAACTAATCTTTCTGCTTCTAACTCCCCTTGCCGATCCTCCAAACTCATCTTGACTGTAATGCAGACTCTGGGATAAGGTAGAGGGGTGGAAAGAAGGTGGAAGGGTGGTTGGGAGCCCCTCCTGGGGAATCTGGTTTCTGGGAGGGCTGTTGTGGTTTTGTATTACCTTTAACTTGTCTATTTCTGTCTATAGCTGTAAATATTGTAAATATCTGCTTGCATATTGTGCTAAGCTGTGAATAGAAAGCTTCACTCCTTAACTTCTAGCTCATCTGAGTCTAGTCTGGGTGATTTCATAAGAGTAGGGGGGCAGGTAACTCCCAAACCATCACAATAGAAGGCTTTGTTTTTTCATCTGATTACTGTCACTTACTTTTCTGATCACACACACACACAAAATGTAGAACTGAGTCAGGTAGGTTAATCGCAGTAATGCCACATGCTGCCTTTAATACACAGATCAGGTTGTGGTGGTAACTAACAAGGTTTCAAGTATAAATCATGCCTGACAAACTTGCTGACTTTCTATGATGGATTTAGAGCATCAGTGGATAAGGGAAAAGCAACTAATATGCAGAAACAAAAAGGTGATCCATAGCTATGTATGCTGAAGACAATTAAATCTCCCGGAGAAGAGAAGCACAAGAAGCTCCAATTTAGAACCAGGAAAGATTTCAGCAAAGATGACATTGGAACCCAAAACATTAGTAACAGCTTAAATTTACTTCCTTTTCTCCTATGTGTTGATTCACTTCAAAACATGTGGTTCCTTGCCCTAAAAGAAAACACAGCTAACCTTCATGCTGTCTCCACTGTGGGAAAAGGTGGTTTAACTTACATATGGAAGCAACAGGAGTCAACAGTTAGAAATTTCTCCTGGTAGTCAGTCAGGCTAATGGCCAAGCAGGTTAGAAAATCATGCTAAAAAAATGTGGTGAGTTAACAAGAACATATGTAAACTCCAGCTTACATTCTGCAGTAATGAAAATAAAGAGATAACCCCTTTCAAAAACTGGACTAAGTACAGGCATAACTCTATTCTTTGGACACAAAACAAACATGAAGACTTCTGACTGCCCCAGTCTACCCTTCCTCTATTATGCCAGTTAAGAGTAATAAAACATACTGTATACATCCCATAAATCCTGTCTCATTTTTCAATATATATTTCAAATAATGTTCTCCAGTAGGGCTCTGAGGTCTGGAATGATATAAGTCATAGAATCAGTTGGGATTGGAAGGGACCACAAGGACCATCTAGTTCCAAACCCCCGGCTGTGGACAGGGATACCCTACTCTAGATCAGGCTGCCCACAGCCTCAGCCAGCCTGGCCTTGAACACCTCCAGGGATGGGGCCTCAACCACCTCCCTGGGCAACCCATTCCAGGCTCTCACCATTCTTATGGTGAAGAACTTACTCCTCACATCCAGCCTGAACCTATCCATCTCCAGCTTCGCTCCATTCTCCCTAGTCCTGTCACTTCCTCGTAGCCTGAAAAGTCCTTCCCCAGCCTTTTTGTAGGCCTCCTTCAGATACTGAAAGGCCACAAGGTCACCTGGGAGCCTCCTCTTCTCCAGACTGAACAGACCCAACTCTTTCAGTCTGTCCTCATAGCAGAGGTACTCCAGCCCTCTCACCATCCCAGTGGCCCTTCTTGTAATGGGGGCTCCAGAACTGGATGCAGTACTCCAGATGGGGTCTCAGAGGAGCAGAGCAGAGGGGGAGAATCACCTCCCTGGCCCTGCTGGCCACAGTCCTCCTGATACAGCGATTGCTCTAGTTGGCCTTCCGGGCTGCAAGCGCACACTGCTGGCTCCTGTTGAGCTTCTTGTCCACCAGCACCTCCAAGTCCCTCTCCTCAGGGCTGCTCTCCAGCCAGTCACTGCCCAGCCTGTGATCTTTGATCACATTTGGTGATTTGTGCTCCATAACCTTCACGGAAGTGTTCAAGTCCACACTGGATGTAGTCTTGAGTGACCTGTTCTAGTGGGAGGTGTCCCTGCCTATGGCAGGGGGTTGGAACTGGATAATATTTGAGGTCCCTTCCAACCTAAACCATTCTATGATTCTGTGAATTTATGGATCTTTGGGGAAAAAAAAAAATCTCATCAGTTAGGTAGCATCCCTGCCTCACCTAATCATTGTTTGAGAAAGTTCCATTGATTTAGTGGGGATTTACACTACTTGTAGGTAGTGTAAATCCAATCTATTCACTACTGCCTTCCACAGTAACCAGCTCTGGTAACGAAACATAATTCATGAAATGTGACACAAAGAAGTTGTCACCTATCTTACAGGCTGCCAGCAAAACAGCTTGCTTTCCTGTGAAAAGACTGCTGATGTGCTCACTGCCAGCAGAAACCAGGAAAACTCAGGTTGTTTCTGTCTTCCAAAGAGCTTGGTGACCCTAGTTTTTTCACAGGAACCATTGAAAACAGTCACTCCACACATCAGCAGATCATGCAACAAAACCGTGGCCCAGGAAGTTCTAATGTCCCAGTGAACACAGCCCTTCAAAACTCAACACAGCTCTGATAACAACAGGATGTTGCCAGAGAAATAGGAGACTCAGTGCCCTGTTGGGTGGGTGAAGTAGATCTATTTCACTAAATGAATAATTATTCTTTGTAAAACCTCCAAACCCAGCTGAAGATATCAAGTGCAAAAGCAGCTGCCAAAGATAAAACAGTGAACCAGTAAGCATCTCACTGCACAGGAATCTGTCATCTTCTGACACTGAGTTTTCTGCCAAATTCTTGTTGAGATTTTCAGCTGCATAAACAGCCTCCACAAAAATGCCTCTTCTAACCACATTTGGAGATTTCAGGATTGTACTGACATCCAATTTCAGCTCCTTCAGCTTTACACCTTATCAGCAAGGCAAAAAATACCCAAGGTATTCAGCTCCCTGAAACAAAGTGTTATGTTTAGAACTAGTTTAGTGGTTTGTGTCTCAAGAGAAGAGAAGTTTGCTCGCCTGCAGTACAACCATCAAAATCCAGAACAATTAACTGAAGACTGGCAGTGATACTGCAACCAAGATTTTCACTATCAAATTCTCACAATTTAAATGCAGTTAGAAATCCCAATGAAAAAGCACAGGTCTGTTCACAGGTTGCTGCTGTTGGCTTGACCCTCATGCTGACACTGCAGCTAAATGTCAGACATCTGAAACAGAAGATCAGTGAGCTGCAGATCCCTTTTCAAAACATCCAGTATAAAAAGAGAAAATTAATCACTAGCAGAAAGTGATGCACAACAGAGGAATACTGAATCATGCTGTGGAAATGTCCATTTCTCACTGATTACACAAGTCTAGAGCAACCTTCACTCTTGAGGCTTCATCAGGAGAAGCAACATGACACTGTGTAAAGTGTGTATCTTTATCCAGTAAGAAGAGTAGATACTAAAATACATAACCTTTACTGCCACTTAAAAGGGCCCAATAATATAAACAAACAAACAAATAAATAAAACCATAGAATCAACCAGGCTGGAAGAAACCTCCAAGCTCATCCAGTCCAACCTATCACCCAGCCCTAGCCAACCAACTAGACCATGGCACTAAGCGCTTCATCCAGTCTTTTCTTTAACACCTTCAGGGATGGCAACTCCACCACCTCCCTGGGCAGCCCATTCTGTTCTACTATCAAATACACAAATAGTTCCCATCAGGACAGTGATATGTAAGAACACGTGACTAAGCCCTAGAACATAAAATAAGTATCATTTTCACACCATCAGATGTAAATGTGATACTGTCTAACGCCAAGACTTTCCTGTTACAACATTTCTAACCACCACAGCCACTGCCTTGAAAACATACTAAAGCAAGAATGCAGGCTGAAGTATCAAACACTGCATTTAAAGTTATGCAACACTAGTTTTGAGAATTGCTACATATGTACTGCCCAACCACAGACATGAAAACACATTCACTTTCTGATCTAAAAGCACGGTACAATGTAATAGATTAGATCTAAGCATCAACAGTGTCTTAAAATATCTGGCACAAAGAGCTCAGCTTTCAATAACGAATACAGAGAGAACAAGCTCCCCATTCACTGAAAAAAAAAGTCAGCTGAGGCTTTGCCTTCCTCAGCAAATTATTTTATAAACAGAGAATTAACGTTGAATCTTAGGTCTCTCTTGAAGGAGCTCTTATTTTTAAGTCAAAGTTTAAACAGCCACTAAAATACACATCCAAAACCAACCAACTCAGGAATATTGCTGAAAAGCAAAACAACACATACACTGCAATAACATGAACACAAGAAAAGCCAGGGAAACACTGCACATTATTTATTGTTGCTGTCCTCTAAGAAGAACATTAAAGCTAATTAAGCATCAGCTTGTTTACAACAAGGCAGTCTACAAGTCTAATGTGTGCTTTTTATGCTGCAGTAGCCACTAATATTTAAAAAGTCTAATAATTAAAACAAAACAATAAAGTCATCAAAGCAGCACTAAAATGCAAATACCCCAGACTGTCTAAGCCTGGGTGGCCACCCAGGGCTCTTAAGACTCATCCAGCTTGCAAGCATTTTCAAGCTGCTCCCCTGCCCAGGCTACATGAGCTCCTAGACAATGGACGGAGTGTCTGAGAGGGCTGCTGTTTAGACCCAAATTCCTGCAGATGGAAAGAAAGAAAATCCATATCAGTGCAGTTGCAGTAATGAGAAAAATAGCACTGGGTCCAGGATGAGGCCTGGGACCTGTAGGCTCAGGCAGGCTGGCAACCAGAGTCTAAAAAAATTAAAGCAGCATTCTGTTCCAGCAGAAATTTCTTTGTCTTCCATCAATTCATAAAATTTCAGCTCCAGAGTTTCTGCTGCTCATTTGTGAGACATAGTTAAGAGCTCTCCCAGAGGACTTCCATGAATGCATCACTTTCATGAGGGCAAGTTCTAACTATTCTTTTACTGTGTTACAAGACACAGCACCTAGCTAGAGTGCTGTGTATTGGTTCCTCAGTTCAAAAAGAGTTAGTAGCACCACATATAGGTCAGCTGGCATCCCGTGCCACTTTGCAGCTGTTCAACACTACTTCCCTGTGAAAATCAGTCAGTCATTTGACTCTCCAGATCATCTCACTTTGAAAAAGAGATCTGACAGGATTCAAGGGAAGAAATTATCTTCTCTTTCTAATGTCTGCCCTTCTAATAGAACATCCTGAACTTTTCTGTTTATCTAACTTCCACTTACAGTAGTGATTTACTTAATTTATGTAATAACTTAAAATTAGTTTGTTGACTTCTGCCTCTCTGTGAAACAGAAATATTCTCTATATGTATATATAAAAAACATAGGTACTTATAAAGATGGAAATATTCTGTTATATGATAGGAGCTACATTGGTTTATGCAACACAATGATCCAAGAAGAAAGAGAATTAAAAGACATTTTTTATATGGAAATGTTTAAAAAGTATTTCCAGACTTAAAAAACATGGGATGATTCTAATCATTACTGTTCAGTCTTGCCTCTTAGTGAAGAGGTGCATCATCTTCCCATTCAGACAAGCTGCAAAGCTCTTTATAGTGCCAAGAAATGGCTATGGCCTTTCCTGCACAGAATCACAGAATTTAGGCTGGAAAAGACCTCTAAGATCAGTGATCCAACCATTAACCTAACACCGCCTAGTCTGCTGCTAAACCATGCCCCTAAGTCCATTTCTACCAGGCAGTTTTCCAGCCACTCTGCCCCAGACCTGCTGCATGAGGTTGTTGTGACTCCAGTGAAGGACCTCCAGTGAAGGACCCAGCACAGCATGTCCAGAGCTGCTCTATAAGCATAGCTCTGCTGACTGGCACATACTTAGCAGCTGGGAAATCTTCCAGAAGAGAGGACACCAAGAAACTGGTTGCATCATTTTTCTGGAAGCTACATAGCCTGCTCCTGGATACCATCTTTCCAGAGATGCAGACATGCTCTTAAAACATGTGCTGGGAAGTACACTGT
This sequence comes from Pogoniulus pusillus, assembly GCF_015220805.1. Lineage (NCBI taxonomy): Eukaryota > Metazoa > Chordata > Aves > Piciformes > Lybiidae > Pogoniulus > Pogoniulus pusillus. Next base: position 12,820,727 of record NC_087288.1, read on the forward strand.
AAGCATGAAATGCTTACAGAAACGCTTTCAGAAAGAGACAAATTTGGACAAGGCAGTTAAGACTTTTGCTGCCTGAAAACCCAGCTTTTCTTTTCTGCTTAGTTATACCAGTAATACTTCAATGATTAAATCCTGACTAAAACGTTCAGGTGTGAAAGACCAAACTCTGAACCTTAGTTTTTAAAATACTCCACCTTCCCTCTTGTTAAGCATCACTCAATTTTCACTCATTTGCCAGCCCATCCAACTTAATCCCACAAAACCAGACTGGCACAGCTTGAGTGATATCCAGCCTTAAGACAGCAACTAAAAGCACTGTGCAAAGGCAGCTGTAGCTGGCACAAAACTCCAGCTGATTTTATTTGTATTAAAACCTAGCAACATGGGACAATGTGAAACTTTAGCTCGTTCAGAAAAAGAAAAGCAAAGTAGACTAAAAGCAAAGATAAGCTGAAGTAGATGAGACACTGAAGGACTATTTTGAGGGAAAAGAAAAATGTCAATAGTTCATCAAATAAATAAATAGTTGGCAGAATATTTTAACCTCTAAATATGAAGCAGTCAGTACTAAATTTTCCCCACTAATTTATCTTCACATGATTCAAAAATTCATATAGAGTCCTATGGGTCTGTAGCTTTAAAAGGTGAGTTTAAATATTCTTCACCTAACACTTTGAAGAAGAAATCTCTCTTTGAAATACAAACAGAAAAACAAAAGCTACAAGAAGTGTGAAGAAAAGGGTATGACAGCAAAATATCAGAGGACATATATCTTCACTTAGTTAATGAAGAACAAGTTTGAGACTGATTTTTCACAGGGCCTCCAAAAAAGAGGGCTGGCAGGCACAGGCTCTAATTTTCCACCTGCCAACACATTCATTCCCACACTTTGCAGGTGCAGCCATCCCATTCCAAACTACCACACTGTCACAGGAAAGCTCTACAGCACATTCTTCAGGAAAACACAAGCTGACAGACAAACTTAAGGCAAACCCCCAATGCAGCACAGAGCAGATCCTGGAGTATGTCATTCCCTACAGAGCAGCTGATACCAGACCTACCATGCACAGCACCATGCAGACCCAACCCCATTGGTGGCACCCAAACTAGGAATTTCTGTCATTTTGCAAGATTATGGCCTAATCTGCAACAGAACAAAAGCCAATAGATGACTACTGGGTACAGGGCATATAGTAAGATACTAAAAGCTTCTTCCAAGGAAGAAAAACAGAAAACCAGACCAAAGCACTCCTTCATTCCTTTGCATCTGGCATGGCAGTATCACCTGTGGAGACACTGCACGGAGTAAAATGTAATGTAACTTCAGTTTTCTTTACAGTTCTAAGGCAAAAGAAAGAGGAGATGGGGAGAAGGGAAAGGAGAGGAACTGTTTGATAGTTGTGCAGAAAACAGCATCACACCCACATTTTCAGAAAGCTTAAAGAGTGTGTGGGCTCTGCTTTTGGAACAAGAGCAAAATGAAAGCAAGATTGTTCACTTTTAGACACTGCACAAAGACTTATTTTTTAAAAATAAATGGCTGAAAGGATGCCTCCCCTCCAAGGAGTTAGCAGAAAATAAAAGGCAGATTTATATTTCTAATCTATGCAAATATCTGCTCTACAGGGCATCACAAAGACTGCTTTATATTAGACAGTTTGCAGATCCCAGGTGTTTTAAATGAGCCAAAAGCACACACAGCATCTCCACCTGCAATGACTCAGATAACAGCTGGATCAGTAAAAAGAGGTGGTCTAAATAGTCTTCCATGAAAAACACCTTTTGCTAATGTGCCAACCCTCAGACTCCCACCCAAATGGTTCCTGCTGTAGCTGCATCAGAAAAAAAAATAACAAAGTTTTTTGTTTGTTTGTTATCTTGTTTTTTGTTTGTTTCAGGGATTTGGGTTTGGTTTTGTTTTGCCTTTTGTTGTTTTCTTTGATGGTTGTTTCTGGTTGGGTTTGCTTGTCCTGGCTGGCTATTCTATTTTTTTTTGTTGTTGTTTAAAATTTTAGTTTATTGCAAGTTCTTACTGAAATTTTCTAATGATATCAATTACAACATGGTGTAACTCCTACTGACACTTTAAGAAACCATCATAGTGCTTTAATGCATAATTCCCTCTGGAAAATGTCTGTGGGACTGGGTGGATGTAGAATACCAGGACTAGAGGTGGAAGAAACACTGGAGTGGTTGAAATCTTCAAGGATTAATCAGGACATATGTAGAGGTGAGAGCCCCAATCCAAGACAAAAGAAACAGAGCAGAAGTAGTAGAGAAAATAAGAGAACTCAAGGGTAGGAAATAACTCTTCTAGGAAAAGACCCAATGCCAAGAGTACAATGCTATTATGTTGAAATGAAGGCAGAGCAATAATTATTTCATTGCCATTACCTGAAAGAAGAGACAAGCAAAGCAGAACCAGTGGCTGCCTTCTGTACGCTTCCCTAGGACATCTGCTGGAAGCTTCTGTCATAGGTCCACAAACATGGCTGGCTGGAGAAGACTCACCATTCACACTCAAAATTGCTAACTGAACAGGAGTGACAGTGCCCTGCAGGTGGTCCTTCCCCTGTCCCAATGTTCCCCTTCATTTTTGAGAAGAAAAAAATCCCACGCCATCAATGGTTGCATCTTTAAGCAAGTGTCAGTTCTGTAAAACTCATCTGACCTACTGAACTGTTTCATGTGTGCCTCTGAGTATTCTCTGTTCATCTTTCCTTGCAGGCCTCAGAGGTTGACATAAAAGAGCTGCTAGCAGAATAAACTGCAGTTGTCACATTTTCTTTCCTCAGGATCCCACAGGCACTTCCTTCTCACATTATCAGAAATACCTCTTACAAATCAACTACAGACATCCTCCACTAAGTCATGGCTGTGCTTGTGTTTATACAATAGGTGCCTGCAGCTCTACAGGACCCCAGTCATCAGTTACATAGCCAGCTAAGATAACCCTTTCACACCTTTGAAATTATGAGGTCATTTGGGAATAAAATGAAGTTTAAAAAGCCTTATAAATGTAAAATCCCCTTCTGTGCCACAAGGGTGACTGAACACCGAAACAGGTTTCCCAGAGAAGTTTTGGAGTTTCTCTATCCATGGATTTATTAGAAACCCAGTGGGACACAGTCCTAGAGCAATCTCCTCTATCTGACCCTGCTGTGAGCAAGCAATCTCCAGAGGCATCTTGCAGCCTCTGTGATTAGCAGCACTGCTTTATGCTTAGGTTCGGCAAGTCAACTGACACTCCCACATCCACCTTTGAAGGACAGCACTGACTTCTTACTAGATTACTCTTCCACTCCTCTGCCAGCACGCCACACATGGACAGGTTTTCATACAGTCTGCTCACCTCTGCAGGACATAGTGCTTGCAGCAGTGACTCACCCTTATTTCTACATCCACATTTGGCTTGTGCAATACAAGAAGTTATCAGAAAAACCATGGAGAACTCCTGACCACTACCAACATCTGCAGGCAGATAAAATCCAGGAACCCACAGGCATAATTATCATTTTACACTTCCAACACCAAAGATTTCACAGATAAATTTTTATGGCTTCACCTCAACAAAAATTATCCTATTTGTACAAGAATTCCCCCTGTTGGTCCCAAATATCAGATGACAGTAGAACACAAAATGGTCCACAGATTGCTTTGAAGAGTTAGATGTTCTTTCAAATAAAACTTATGACAGACCACTGTCTCAGAGCCACTAACCAGCCACACAAGCAATGCTGCTCTCAACAAAACCTAAAGCCTTAGAGCACTTCTCCTCTTTGCAATGACAGAACATGAGGTGCAGGGCAATGCAGCCACTGGAAGCAGGGAGGAATGTGCAGCTTGGGACAAATCTCTCAAAACCTGCTATCAAGCCAGTCTATACAGAGCAGAGTAAACCACCTCTGTCAACCAATTCCTTGTTCTTTGGATGCTTGAGCATTATGTGTTTGCTCAACTAGTCTCAGAGGACTTCTCATCATCTTCAGGGAGCATTAATCAACCTTGGATATTCTGGAGTCTGCAATTAGCTAAAAGACATGAATGAGAGATGAATTTCACCTCAAGCTCCAAACACGGTCTGGCAAACTCAGGGATGAAGAAGTTTCCACTAAGAGAAGGTTACAGAGGTAACACATTCACTCCCAGCAGTGTCATCAGTTTGGAAGCTTCAGCCTTTGGTGATGCTTTTGGTTTGGCATTGGGTTTGTTTGGTTTTGGTGGTTATGCAACTTCCCAGGAGAAGATGAAGTGCCTCATGATGAGTTTTGTATTTAGGACACTTTTGTTATTTGTATGCAAATGCATTTCAAATACACAGACACTGAGTGGATGTGTCTAATGCCTACCTGACTATGACAGGTAACTGTAACATGATCAAACCTAAGAGAGGCCAATTTCAATTTTAAAACTAATGTTTTATCAGACTACCAAAAACAAAGAAAAATAACCAACAACACCATACAAAACAACTCACTTCCCATCTCTCAATTCCATCATACTTTAGACTAAGCCCTTCTCCACCATTTGTTTCAGGAGTCCTTCATGTTCCCACCACTCACTGCTTCAAACATGAGATTCACTGCATCTGCCCAGAACTGCACACAGCTGGATGTCTGCTACTATCACATTGTCTACAGTGAAGTAATTCCACTTCAGGAAACAACAAAAAGAAAATAATTGTAACAGGCTATTCTGTATCTAAGACACATTAGTAAGCAGCTGGTCATGCTACAGACATTTAAAGAAGCCTTGAGAAGCGCTTTTAAGACTTAAGTTATGAATCATTTCAGAAAGAAAAAACAATTCAGCAGCCACTCCATCTGAAAGTGCTGTGAGGTTCAAACTGTCAGTGAAATGTTTTGTTAATAGCAACCCGGGCAGAAAGAGCAAATGCATCTCTGCAGGTGAGCTATGAGTGAGCAATCAGCACTGCAGGCTGCAGATTGAAGAGATAACTCCCGAACAACTACAATGCTTCCTTGCACCAAGTTAGGCCAGGATTAGGCTAACAAAGGTGAGCAATGGAACATTTCAGACATTCCAGCTGCATATCAAACAATTCTGAAGGAAAGGGTATGAGGCTTCTCTCTGCCAGCAGGAACAGACACACAGACAAGCATTGATGTTCAGTCTATTCCCAGGGAAATACTTAAGTTTTGTGATGCATTTAGCCCACCGTTTGGCAAGAACTCCACATGGACAGCAACCGAGGGATGGCTTCTGACAGCTGTCATTTTAAGAATCAAATCTTCTGCATCCTACCAGAACCATTTTGCCAGTTCAGTGTTAGGAAAATAATCCTTGAAAATATACACTCTGTAATGTACAAAATGCTTTGCATCTTCCACTCTTTCTCCACTATGTATACATCTTCTGTAGACACAACTACCATGTGGTCAGTTTCAGGTTTGCAGCAACAGAACTTTAGTGTCATGGTCTAGTTGACTGGATAGAATCATAGAATGAGTCAGGGTTGAAAGGGACCACAAGGATCATCTAATTCCAACCCCCACTATAGCCCAGACAGGGACAGGTGATAGGTTGGACTGGATGATCTTAGAGGTCTCTTTCAACCTGGTTGATTCTGTGATTCCTTTCAGTGAGGAGGCTTCGCCCACTTACTTCAGAAGCTTTACCTTTAGTTGTGCTGATATAACTTTGTTCTAGCCAGATAAATGAAATAATTTTGGTTAAAAAGACAACAAGCCCACCCCTTCTTTGGATGAGGTGGGATATTTTTATTCTTTCTGGGGTTTGGTGTGGTTTTTTTTTTCCTTTTATTTAACTATAGCACAGATGTGCAAAAACCACACAGTGATGTGGTTTACAGGAATAGCCCCTCAAAATATTTGCATTGTTGCAACTGCAGTACTGGGCTCTGAACAGAAGAGGAATTCCCACTGAAGCTGTTTGCAAAGGTGCACCCTGATCCTAATTAAAGGACTAATACCCTCTAAAAATTTTAATCCTTTTGTGAATCATAAGGGGGAAAATCAGGAGTGGGATGGGCGAAACCCAGAAAAGTGCTAAAGTTCACTTTCAGTGAAGCACAGGCAGATATAAGAACCATGAACTAGAACTGCATCTAGAGGTCCTTTGCCTACGGCTTCCTTTTAATCAGTAAAAAGTTAAAGGAAAGATTTACAGTTCCTTTCACCATTTATGCCAGCTTTTTAGACTTTTATCTACTATTCCACTTCATTTCTGCAGTTATGTGTACTCATTCACCAATACAGCTTCTCTCTCTTCTATTTCACCCCTCTCCCACCCGCCCCATCAAGTGGTGAATTCTCTCCTTTGGTCCTTTTCTGAACAACTACCAGAAAAGGAAAGAACCAGGTGGTACCTGAGCAAATACTGAATGCCAGAAACAGTGACTGCCCATTCCATCCCAGCTCTACCACAATAGTGTGAACCAAGGGAAATCACATACCTTGTTACCTCCTGCTGCAGTCGGGAAACACTGGGCACATAGAACATCACCCCAAAGAAAAGCAAAGGCTCATTGGCAAATTTGTCCAGCTGCTTCTTCAGAGGCTTTTCCAGTTCAACCCAGCGGGACTGCTGGTTCTTGCTCAGAAACCAGAGGCCGAAGTAGTGAGTCTAGATAGAGATAAAATAGCATCAGCTTAACTTTTTCAGCTAGATCACACAAGCAATCAATGACACAAACATGAACAAATGGTCCTGTGTACTACTTTTACATATGCAAAATCAGAATCTCTTTTTTGCTGTCCTTTATTTTTAGGACAACCTTGAAGACCATGGCAAATAAATATTGCACTATGATATACTTCATCTGCTCCTCATGGCTCCAAAATGTGCATTAAAGAGCTCTGACTGACACTATGGCACAGGTGACATCAATCATTTACAGAAAGTGCCTGAGCCTTTGTCTTGTTGTACACCTGTGCCTTGTTAACACACAGCAAACAGTAAGCCCAAACCAAAGCACAAAGGCTTCATGAGACTTTGGATCTGTCCCACTGCAAGCAAAGGACAAGGACTCTTCCAGGAATAAAAAAGAATGAAAAACCACATGCTTATGTGAAAACATATCTACCAATCCTAGAACCAGTTACCCAATACAGAATAGGTTTTGTTTTTTCTTTTGTTGATTTTCTTAATGCAGCAATCCCAGGGTTTTACGATGGACAAGTATTAGACATAAAATGTACATCACACACACATGTTATTTGCTCTAGGCTCTTACAGAATGACTGCATCAGGGAAGGTTTAGGTTGGATATTAGGAAACACTTCCTCTTGGAAAGGGGAATTAGACACTGGAACCGACTGCTCAGGGATGTGGTGGAGTTGCTGCCCCTGGAAGCACTTCAGGAAAGACTGGATGTGGCACTTAGTGACATGGTTTAGTCAGTGTGGTGGTGTTAGGTTATAGGCTGGACTTGATGATCTCAGAGGTCTATTCCAGCCTCATTAATTCTGTGATTCTGTGAAAAACTCAACTATTTTCTATCTTATGTAAATCTCAATAGATGCGGTACTTTCCACATGAGTCACACAGGACTGTTGCTTGTGAAAGGTAACTAACAAAGGACAGTGTTCAGAATCAAGCTTCAAATGCTATAAACTGGCAAAAAGCAGTTGAAGGAAGAGCCAATCCATCATGAAGGATTCTGTCGAAGAGCTCTTAAGACAGTGTATTAAACACACTGACCTACCATTCAAACAAATGTATACTATAATAGACTGCAAGTACTACAGCTAGAGAGCTGAAGAAAGGTAGTTTAGCAAAGGAACCAATATATTAATTGCCTGCAAATCAGACTGTAGCCCTAACTGTGAAGTTCATATCAAAATCTTCTTCTTCAGCATTTCAGCTCAGAGCATGTGGAGACTTCCAGCAATACCTTAAATAGAAGAATACCACCCTGTGCTAACACTGGAATGAATGAAATGGAAACTGAGGCTTTTGCAGACACCAAGCAGACTTAATATCTCTAGGTAGGATCATTACTATTTTTGCCTATTTCATTGTGCTTGAATAAGCTTTCTTGGTGTTTAATACAACTATGCAACAAAACCTTGGCAGTGGTTTCCAGTAGATCAAATTAACCCTAAACAAATAACAACATAAAAAGATAAAAACAAAATTTGTTATAGCTTAACTTGCCTGGACAGGTAAACACAATGCTTTATACATAGAACCACATTCTAAATATAGATACTTTAAACAAATAATAGACAAAAAAAAACCCAAAAACACCATATACTGTTTTAGAAAGCTTTTCTTTGAAATCACTTTAAATACAGTAAAAAATGTTTGGCCTATAAATCAAATATCAAGATTTCACCCACTTCATTTCCCAGATGTTCATGCTTTTAAATAAAGAGCCTACTAAGTCAGCAGACAGATGTAAACCATCCCACCTTACAAGAGCCACCATCAACAACCTGCTTCATTTCAGCAAGAATCATTTTCTTGACTTAGCACATACCACAGAGCCAACTAATGCAACACTTAAAAATTAAAAAGCTTTTAGAAATCACAAGAAGCCAGCAGGGGCAACACTGCTCCAACGATTTTATAGCTGAGGGCATGCAAGAAAGAGCCATATGCAAAACCTGTGAATTGGAGTGTAGGTGTATTACTTAAGGGCCTCATTACATACCTATTTCCAACTGAAGAGAAAGTCCAGACTAGCATGTAACTAAGGTGACTAATAATTCAACCTGATCCCTCAGTTACACCTGACAAACCTGCAGTAGAGCTTCAACACTGCTCAGGCCTTTCTCTTTAAGCTCAGTTTGGTACAGTGAAGCAAGCCAGTTTTCTGTTTTAAGAAAATCAGTGTAGAATTTCCTTCTACAATTTAAAGGTATCTTCAATAAGTCTATCAATCCAGGGCACAAATAAAGAAAGAAGTCACTATCTCCCACAGCATAAACTTAAAACTAACCAAATAACTGATACAGTATTTCCTTTCCCTCCACAATCATCACCAGGTTAAAAATTCTTTCTGACAAGCTCACTGTGACAGCAATGATTAAAAAAAAAGGGGGGGGGGGGAGATGACAGTTGAGACAGTAAAGAGAAGGAATTTATTTGAAGGCAGAAAAAGGGACAGCTTTTTTATCACCTCATAAGGTGCAGTACAGAGCTGTTAAAAATGGACCTTCCATATTACTTTATAAAGGAAGTACTCCACCTAGGACCCAAGTTTGCAGTCTCAAGTACTTGTAAAATATCCAGCAACTAACATGGTTTGGAGTCTGAATTCAGCTTGAGAGAGTAATTTTGATAGAAAAGGTCCTTCTTAATCCCCCTCCCTCTCAGAATACATCAAAACATTCCATCTTTAAAACTTTCATCATTTTATAAAATGAATCAGGGAGAATAAAGAGGAGAAAGAAATGTGAAGTCTCACAGCAGACTTGTACATGTCATTTCAAGTAGGTTCAACTTAGCCTCACTTAAAAGGTAACAAAGCCATTAAAGGGGGAAAAAAATACAATAATCCCTGTGTATCCTACACATATAGACAAGATCATAAAATGCCTTTCCCAACCTTGTCTCTCCTCTTTCCCTTCCACCCCTCTTTTCACCTTTACTTTCTTACCTAATGCTGGTCTAAGAGCTCTTTCTATTGGAAACAGCAGCTGTTCAACCAGGATGCTTTGTCAAGAGCTTTGCTGAAAAGGCTAGACCCAGATTTTACAGTAGTTACATGGCTACACTTTCTACTGACCTATCCCTGAACCCTGACTCAGTCAGGGAGGGAGCTGCATTCCCCAGAGATCAAATAGAAATATGCATAATCCATTAGGTACTCTTTTTCAGTCATGTGTGGTGTAATGATTGAGAGTCTTTCACAACAATACATACAGCAATCTTAAACAGTTTTGCTCTTTAGCACTGGAGAGTTGGACAGCTTTTTGTTTATTTCTAAGAAATTAGCTTGAATGAAGCATGGAGGTAATCCTAATACAAAACTTGGGGTACACCTTTCTTTAAATATAAGGCTAAACTGAAATATTGAACAAAAATCAGTCTTTAGTTTTAAGAGACCACACATGTTCTCATCTGAGATGGCATGAATGAGTGTTGTTTTCTCAGTGTAGGATTTCATGGAGCTTTGATTCTTCCTTACTTGTACATCGTACTTTACTGATTAGGATTTCTAAGAAAAGGAATACTTCAGCTGAAGTTTTTGCTGCACCCGAGGAACTTTCAAGGTCTCTTTCCACAGGATCACAGGATGCTAGGGGTTGGAAGGGACCCAAGGAGATCATCAAAAGTCCAACCCCCCTGCCAGTGCAGGACCACACAATCTAGCACAGATCACAGAGGAACACATCCAGACAGGCCTTGAAAGTCTCCAGAGAAGGAGACTCCACAACCTCTCTGGGAAGCCTGTTCCAGTGCTTTGTGACCCTTACAGTAAAGAAGTTCCAGTGTAGACACTTGTAAGGATTTTCTCCTCAGTACACTAACCGGGCTCTTCTCCTGTACCCAGCTATCCAGATGCACAAATCTAGCAGAAATCTGACCTCTGTCAAAGTATTTTTGACCCTTTTGAAGAATTTGGTCACAAAGTTAATAAAAATGATGGTGAACCTAAGGAGGCAAGAAGATAGGCAACAGATGACTGCTTCAGCCACATTTCCTCTTGGATCAGGGCAGGAAGTCTAGGGCAGCAGCAGCAGAATTGAATTTGGGGACTGAGGGAAAGAACAGCACCCACAATAGCACCCAGTACCAGGCACATCCAAGCTTGCTGGCTCAAATTATTCCTCAGGAAAGGAGTAAAAGAGGATACATGCATAAAAGAGGTTGGTAATTCTCTTCTCTCCTAAACATTTTAAGTATCAATGGATGCTACCAGAATCAATCAGAAAACAAAGATTAACAAAACCCAAACCACTTCTGTCAAAAGATGCTGTGCTGTTGAAATGTGAACTTCACAAAATTAGTTCAATGTTGCCAAAACTTTGTTTGTAGAAGAAGCAGGGAGGGTGATGAAGGAAGGGGAAAGTGTTCCAACAACATCAAAGCATTCTCTTCCATGCGGTTAAAATATTTTTTTATCTTGAAACACAAACTTCTTATGCTGTCATATTTCTTTTTGCATGACACAATTCTGAAAATGAAAAAAAAAACCCAAAGCAACAGAAATCCCCTGTGAAACTGAACACCGACCAAAACAAGGTCCTTTGCTACTCTACTGTCCAATCTTTTTAGTTTGGAAATTTTTGACATTTCAGGCTTTGCTCCAAAGTGGAACAAAACATGTTAGAAATCACAAAATGCTTTGTGGAAAAGAATGCTAACCTGCCAACAGAGCTATTGCTCCCAAATGCAGGTGGACCTCCACAGAGAACCATTAAGCTCCAGACTTAGGCTGCACCAACATGATAAGCCTATAAGGAGTAAGAGGAGAATCACATTCATGGCACTCTTTTCTGCACTGCAAGGAAAGGGAAAGACTTAGTCTCTATATAAGCACATCCTAAAGCATCACAAAATGGTTTAGGTTGGAAGGGACCTCAAGGATCATCCAGTTCCAACCCCCTGCCATAAGCATGGACACCTCCCACTAGAACAGGCTGCCCAAGGCCTCATCCAACCTGGCCTTGAACACCTCCAGGGAGGTTGTGCTCCACAACCTCCCTGGGCAACCTGTGCCAGTGTCTCACCACCCTCACTGCAAAGAACCCTTGCCTAACATCTAGTTTTAATCTCCCCTCTGCCAGTTTAAACCTATTCCCCCTTGTCCTTACAAGGCCTTGTCAACAGTCCTTCCTCAGTCTTCCTGTAGGTGCCCTTCAGATACCGAAAAGCCACTATAAGGTCTCAACAGAAAGAAATGACAGATCAAAAGTAATTATTAGAAAACCTTCATCTCTAAAAGGGTAGGGGAAAGATGACTCTATTAAAATTCACATTAAAAAAATACCACACACACCCCCAAGTGTGAAAAATCACTATACAATATTCTGACTTTCTGTCCTAGATGACTGGATAGGGCTGGGTGCTAGGTTGGACTGGATGATCTTGGAGGTCTCTTCCAACCTGGTTGATTCTATGATTCTATTCCTGTCTTCGCATTCTCCTGTGTGCAGACACAGAAAGTGAGATGCTTTTCTCTCATTCCTTATGCTTGTTGACGTGCAAAAAGCAGATTTTGTTTAGTTTTCATCTGCAGTGGTTATTTGTATGCTACCTTCCAGTTGCCATCATTACAAAGGGACGTGGACCAACAAACATTAAGACACTGCAAAATTACTAGATTTCCAAGCCATGCTTACAGAAAGCATAAGCCAGGACAGTGAGATGATAGTGCAGCTATGTCTAAGCAATGATTTTCAACATGTGATTTGCAAAAGCGGGATACATGTGAGGAGTCCACAACGGGTAAGAAGAGACAGCTCTCTCTCCAGTGGGCATGACACAAGTGATTTCTAAAAAAGCCTCAGCACTTAAACACTGAACTTTACAGCAAGAAACAGAAGTGAAAGGATTTCAGTCTTTAAGAAAGACTTGAGTTTCTTCAGTCTTTTCAGAGGCACTGGGAATGTAAAAGAAGCCTTTCAGAGTTTCAGACGTGAAAACATTTTAGTTAGACAAAACCAACATCCTTGGGTTTTTACTAAGTAATCCCTGCTTGTAACACAACTCTTGTCTCTTTCAGCATGTTAGTAAAAATAATGTATTTCTATCACAGAATGGAAGAGGTTGGAATTTCTGAAGATCTCCCAGTCCAATAACCTTGCTAACACAGGTTTGCCTAGATCAGGTTGCACAGGAACACATCCAGGCAGGTTTTGGAAGTCTCCAGAGAAGGAGACCCCACAACATCTCTGCTCCAGTGCCCCAGCACCCTCAGCATATAGCTAGATATCCAAGTCAGTCACTGGCATAATTCAGCCAGCAGCACTGGTGAGACCAGGGTTACATCCAGGTGAAAGTTACTGTAACTTGGCCTTTCAGCTGTTCTGAATGTAACAGCCATTGCTTTCTAAGAAAAGAAGAAATCTCATCTTCTTAGTACAAAGAGCTCTCAAAGCTGTGATGAATAAGCAACAACAGGAAACCTTTAGTGCTGTTCTCCCTTCGGTTTTCATGCAACCAGATTACATTTGTCCAAGCTCCAGCTGCTGGTACCTGGCCAGCTCCAAGAATAACATGATTCAGACTGCCCGAGCTAAAACTGTGTCAATATGTACAGGGACAGATGATCCTTCCCGGGTTACTCTTACCTCACGCAATTCCAGCCTCTGAGCAACAGCCTCTAAGCACTCCTGCCCTGTGCTCTCCACAGAGAGGGTACACTCGATCACATTATTGTCCAGCAGACGGATCCTGGTCACAAAGCAGTTCTTGCTCAAGACATTGTAGCGTCTGGTTCGTCGCAGTTTCAGCCCGAAAGGCATGGCTGCTGGCCTGGAAGGTCCCCCCCTTCCCAGCACTCTTCCAGCAGTCAGCAGCACACTTGTCGACTTGCCTCCAAGGCTTCTTCAATCGGCACTACTCTTCTCCAGAAGTGGAGGGAGCTGTCCATTCCCAGGGCGAGCTTCAAGGGCGGCTTCCTGCAAAACACACACAAATAAGTTCAGCGTGAATCAAGATGCTCCTAAAGGTCAGTCAGTGCAGAAGAAAAAATGCTGAAAGGAAAAAAAGAGTCACCTATCAAACAGTAACACAAACACCTCCGCACACAGGACTGCCAGGACTTACATCTCCCAGGAGAACAAGTTATAAAAGAATTCTTATCAAATTCTGGCTTTGGCGCAGAAATTCAAGCGCTGATTTAACCGCAAAGCTGCTCTTTGAGAAGCTCACTACTAACAGCAACTCCACAGGGCACACATTCAGAGGTGCTAACTCTCCCACCATTACCCCCCACCACAGGGGTCTATATATAATCTTCAAGTCAAATTTTGGTGCCTTCGGGCCAGCTTTGAAAGTTAGTTTTAAAAGCTAAGGGATAGAGGCATGTAAAAGAGGTGTGACTTTGAAAGAAGAAAGGCTGGCCGAAATCAGCAGGAAATGCAGGGCTCAGCACCTCTGAAAAAAAACCAAACCAAACCTAAAGTATGCATGTGAAAGGCAAGAAGCATCCCAGCCACCTCAGGGAAGGCTCCCTCTGAAACAGTCCTTGACATTTTGCTCATTCCCAGCTGCAAAGCAATTCTGAGCTTCACTCTTTCAGGTGGAATGAATAACTGCAGGAACACAGCTGTCAGAGACCAGGATAACACTGAGTGGGAGAAAGAGAACACATATTCTACACGTAGTTTCTAATCTCGACCCCTAAAATATATCAGGGACAACTGCAACTCCTAAGTAAAAATACAAAGTATATAGAAGTACCAGAGACACAGAAATAACTACAACAAACCAGAGGAAAGCATTTGTACTAGCATAACCTGATTAAAAATGTCATTTCCCACATGCAGAGAATCAAAGAATCATTAAGGTTCGAAAATATCTTTAAGATCATCAAGTCCAACTGTAATCCCACTGCCACGACCACTAAGCTATATTCTGAAGCACCATATCTACACACTTCTTGAACACTTCCAGGGATGGGGACTCCATCACCTGCCTGGGCAGCCTGTTCCAACGCCCCTCCACTCCTTGTGTAAAGAATGTTTTCTTAATACTCAATCTAAACTTCCTCCAGCACAACTTAAGCTCATAAAGAATGAAATAAAAAGCAAATTGCTTGCTACCAAGTCTTCCTTATTTCGTTTGAATATTCTGGAGGAGATGGAGGGACACTAATGCTGGCACAGAAGATGGTTTTAAGGAAGGCCTCCTAAGATTCCTCTTCTGTTAACAAGTGGTACTGCAAGTAAAATCTCTCATTTCCTCGCTTCTTAAGAAAAGCAAGGAAAGCATTGCCAGCAGAGTATGCCTCAATCACCTGAATGTGACATTTCAGACAGTACACTGCTCACATCTACTATTTGGCTTCAAATTGCATGAATCAGTACTTTTCACTTTTTCCTGAATATAGTTGCTATGGAAAATATTAAAAGCAGCTAAATAGATGACAGTGATCACTAGAAACATAACTATCACACATTTAAATGCATTTTCCAAAGCCAGTATATCTTGGCACATATTAGGAGGTTAATGCAACACAAAGCAAAAAAACAAACAAAAAACCTCTAACACACACACACACACACACACTCACCCCCCCCAAAAACAAACAAAATAGACCAAAACAAAACACACAAAAAAAACCCAAACCAAAACACCACAAAAAACAACACCACCAAGGAAACAAAAAACACAACAAAACACTTCCACACAAACAGAAAATCACCAACAGCTTCTCACTGGTTAGGAGTGTGCCTACCCTGGCAGTCCACTACCTTCAGCAGAGAAAATCACAGAGAGCTTGATAAGGGGCTCAAGCTATTTGACTGAAGTGCAAACAAATGCATAGTCACCCATTTCTAACTCTCACAGGTACAGACATATATGCATTATTTTGACATGATTGCACAAGAGAGCTGTTATACTCTGCATTGCTGTAACATCTCAATCCAAAGACACATATATACATCCTTCTAACAATCTGACCAGCCAAGGACATGTCATCTGTCACTCACAAAAGGGGAACTGAGGTTGCTTGTGCTTGTCCAGCACCTCTCAGGAGAATGGCAGAAGGTCTGTGTACTCACAGGTAAGGTTACTGCTTTAACTCCTAGCCAACTATTTGGCAATTACCTTGATGACCAACCTATCTGAAAGTACAGCATGAAGTTGAGAAGTGGGAAGAATGGAAGGAAATGACAGAGAGAAGGAAGGGTGTGGAGGACTATGTCTTATCATTGTTCAGTCTCTGGCTTTGCAGATTACTCCAAATCAGACACGTGGAGAGTTCTAGCCAGCCAATTCAGCGTTTTAAATCATGCCACTCTTATCTTTCATTACTGTTAGTTACACACATTTCCTTGCAGAACAAGAGTCATCCTCTGTACAGTAACCACATAATTAGCAGTAGACTAAAGATTAACCCTACATTAGTAAAAAAGATTTGGCTTGCTGACCAGGTACATTGGAGATTACACCTACTGCAGGATAAGCCATCCTAGAAGATGTGTGTGCAAATATACTTTTCTGAAACAAATTCATCAATTCCTCTATAACAGAAATGTCAACATAGATCACAAAATAATTGCTCTAAGTTATATTACGTGCTCAGGTAAACAAGGCAAATATTTCCCTCACTTTGTAGCAACCAGTGAAGTAATGGAAGTTTGCTTTCAGTTAGAATCACAGAATGGCTTGGGTTGGAAGGGACCTCAAGGATCATCCAGTTCCAACCCCCTGCCATAAGCATAGACACCTCCCACTAGAACAGGCTGCCCAAGGCCTCATCCAACCTGGCCTTGAACACCTCCAGGGAGGTTGTGGAACACAACCTCTCTGGGCAACCTGTGCCAGTCTCTCACCACCCTCACTGCAAAGAACCCTTTCCTAACATCTAGTTTGAATCTCCCTTCTTCCAGTTTAAACCCATTACTCCTTGTCCTGCCAAGAGTGACCAGACACCACCATTTTCTAAAGATTCAGACATGCAGATGGGCTCATGGATGCACTGTGCAATACAATTTGTGTTACTTCTTCATTTCACTGATATATGTATGAATGTGCTGGTTTGAGGCTAATTGCAATATTTTACTGAGAGAAATGAAATCCTTAACTGTGAGAAGAAAGAAATAAATCCAACAGTAAGCTGTACCTCTAATTTTTCTGCTGAGAAACACGACTAGTCAAAATATAGATAAGACACTCACTTCTCACACACTTCTCAGCTCTCAGTTCTGTTCTAATCCTTCTTTCTGGCGGTCTGGTCTCTGTGACTGTATCTGCCATAACTCTTTGATCCAACCTAACCCTTTTTCCTCCAACCTCCTTGTCATCTTTTTTGACATCTCACCTCAGATCTCTCCAGATTTATCACATGAGATATCTGGTTGTTTCTGAAGGGAGGGAAAGAAGGAGGGGGGAGGAGGTTCGGGTTGGGAGCCCTCCTGGGGACTCAGATTTCTGGGAGGGCTATTGTGTTTCTGTATTACTAACTTGTATATAACTGTAAATATTTGTGTATATATGCTTCTAAATTGTGCTAAGCTGTAAACATAGCTTCATTCCTTAAATTCCAGCCAGCTGCATCTAGTCTGGGTGATTTTCTTGGTGGGGGGCAGGGGCAAGTAACTTCCAAACCATTACAATGAATGCCTGATGACAGCTCTTTCACATGAAATATCACAAATTAGTTTCCAGTTAAAGAATTAATTGCTATGGCAAGGCTGGGGCATCTTGAAATACCTCTGATTGGCCCAATTCGTCAGATATCCATGAACTTAATTCTAACATAAAAAAGAGTCACAAAAGGCAACACAATTTCAGCGTGCTGGACCAGATGAGCAGAGTACTCTGCATTTTAAACCTTTATCTCTTTTCAATGCATGCTCATCTGAGATGTAAACTCCATTCTACAAAATATTTCTCCTGAAACTCTTTGATGATAAAATTTGTGTACAAAATTAAACCAGCTTTTAAAATAATTGTCTATCATAAATGCAGTTCCATCAGTATGAAGATGAAGTCATACCATGTCTTAGTGGATCTTTGGTAAAGTTTGATATCCCTGTTTCAGCAGGCAAAAAAACCCCAATGAGTCAGCTCCTTTGCTATCACAGACACTGGAATACTACCATATGGATGAAGTCTGTGACTGTGGAATGGGGAATACTGAAAGTGGCAAGAGTATAAAGAATGAAAACATATTTAACAAAGAATAAAACTGAACCTTTAACCCAAAATATCATTCCAAGTACACCATCAGTTCTATTAACAAATTTCACTAGAAAGCAGCTTAAAGATGGAACCTGATACAAACTATTTATGTATCAGCTCAAGACATGCTTACCTGTCTCATTCTCTACCTCACATGGAAGCTTTGCATAACCAAGACTATCTCCCAAATACAAAGATCAGGCATTACACTCAAACACCTTAACGTAACAGACGGCACAGCCGTAATGGTTTAGGTAGGAGAAGGCTTATCCATAGCCGTAGTAGTAGTATCCATTAGCAACTATGCCTTCCTCACTGTCCAGTCCTGAATGAAGAACCAGGTCAGAATCACATTCTGATAGGTAATGCAGAGTTGCTTCTCATTTCTAAGAAAACTTGGTTAAGGTTTATACAGAAACTAACACCTCCTTAAGGGTTTACATTACTTGATGCAGATAAAAACTTGTGTCTTTCCAAAACAGTAATTATTTTGTTTCTTTATGAGACATTACAGTGAAACTGAAACAAACCACTAGTACACAGAAAGCAAATAAACCAATATTTTACACCTTTTCCAAACGTAAAACCAAAAGAAGCCAGAAATATGACCAAAAAAGTCTTCCTTTGCTATCCCAGAGTCAGTTTGGGCTGGTCAGGTCTTTCTGTTACCGTTTTAAAAGGCACAGACTGAAGGAAGTGATAGAAGCTGCTCAGTGCTTCATGAGGAGGAGGCCACACAGCAGAAACTGCTTTGTGCTATGAGGGACGAATGTCACAGGACATTCTCTGTCTTCCTTCTTTAAAGGCCAGGAGAGAAGAAAGTCTTATAAAGAACGAAGGCCAAGATAACTCTCAAGACATTTCCAGATATATGACTTGCTCCTCTATTACAGACTTCATACATTGAACTGCATCACAATCAAAGGAGCATAAAGAGCAAATAGCATGCGATACGAAATGCACTTAAAGGAGAATGTTTTCTCTCACTTAATTGGCTTTTGTACCAAACTTCTGAAACTCCAGGAAGAAAGCAATTACTGTCAAACTGCAGTCTGTATTTACCAACAGTGCATGGCACCTCTCCAAGCATTCCTAGCACTGCAGGAGCAGCAGCACACCTAACAGAAGTATGTAACCCTGGGCTAGGCTGAGACCGCAGCATTTGATGTAAGCTGCAAGTGGAGCTGCTAACCTACAGTTTTAGAGAAGAATAAAAACAAGCATATAGGAGACTGAACGTCTGGCACAATCCACCTCCATCTAGCTGAGTTTTGTCTAGAGGAGAAAATCTCTCACTGTGAAATACATCTCTCTCCCTTGATTGTCCTCACACGAGTGTTTCATGCAAGGATTATTTCTATCCTATTTCTATCACATCTATAATGTGACTGCATTCTACCCAATTACGGGTGAGGTCCCAAAGAGCCTGATAAACTCTCAGGAGACAAATTCTCTGGACAGCCAAAAGGAGGTCTTAACCCATATATGACACAAGCCTTCTGCTGCAAGGCTGCTGTTTTCAACTACTTGTTTATGCAGCTCCTGGCAAGACATGGACCTTCACCCTCAAGCATTTCGATCTTTAAAAATTCTTAGGAGGATTTAACTATTACCTTAATCCAAACAGCAATCCAAACAATAACATTCTCACCTTCTGGGAAAAGAATCAAATTATACTTTTAACTTTTGTAACTATTACAGTATCCTATGCTGAACTTGGAAAGTCTCTAAGGATCACAGATCACATACTTATGCGCATGAACGGACGCCAAGGACTCTCTAGGACCTTCAAAGCACAAGAAAAACTGCTGTAGTTACACTATTGTATCATAGTATCACAGTATCATCAGGGTTGGAAGAGACCTCACAGATCGAGTCCAACCCTTTACCACAGAGCTCAAGGCTAGACCATGGCACCAAGTGCCACATCCAACCTTGCCTTAAAGTGCCCCAGGGACGGCGACTCCACCACCTCCCCGGGCAGCCCATTCCAGTGTCCAATGACTCTCTCAGTGAAGAACTTTCTCCTCACCTCGAGCCTAAACCTCCCCTGGCGCAGCCTAAGGCTGTGTCCTCTTGTTCTGGCGCTGGCCACCTGAGAGAAGAGAGCAACCTCCTCCTGGCCACAACCACCCCTCAGGTAGTTGTAGACAACAATAAGGTCACCCCTGAGCCTCCTCTTCTCCAGGCTAAACAATCCCAGCTCCCTCAGCCTCTCCTCATAGGGCTGTGCTCAAGGCCTCTCACCAGCCTCGTCGCCCTTCTCTGGACACGCTCAAGCATCTCAACGTCCCTTTTAAACTGGGGAGCCCAGAACAGGTCCCAGTCTTGATAGAGCTCCTGCTGTGAGGAGATTGTAGCCAGGTGGGGGTTGGTCTCTTCTCCCAGACAACCAGCAACAGAACAAGAGGACAGAGTCTCAAGTTGTGCTGGGGGAAGTATAGGCTGGATGTTAGGAGGAAGTTCTTCACAGAGAGAGTGATTGGCATTGGAATGGGCTGCCCAGGGAGGTGGTGGAGGCACCATCCCTGGAGGTGTTCAAACAAAGCCTGGCTGAGGCACTTAGTGCCATGGTCTAGTTGACTGGCTAGGGCTGGGTGCTCAGTTGGACTGGTTGATCTTGGAGGTCTCTTCCAACCTGGTTGATTCTATGAGGCTGATCAGAATCCTAGCTGGAAACTGAAGTGTGATACCAGTGCGTATCTCATTCAACAATTTACCACAAAGACAGGTCTGTGATAATACAAATTCCTGTTGTCATGGTAGAGCAAGTTGCTGCTGTACATGAAAATAAAAAGGCAAACCAAAGAGGAGCAAAGGCAGGCAGGATGCTGTCTTACAGCAACATCTACTGCATACACGTGTCAGTGGAAGGGAAAAAGAAGTGCTCTCCACCAAGCAGCCACTGCATTGCAATTTCACCCATGCTGTTTATTACTGCTAAAAGTTCATCATTTCCATTTGCAGAGACAAAGCTTCAGGACTAACTTGCCAAGAATTAACCAGTCTGGCATTTTTATAAAATGATTAGCTGTGCTTCTGAAAGAGTTACTAAGGACCAAAGGGTCATGGGGTAATTACTTACAAAAATCGTGCCAGGAATTAAGTGACAGATAAAGCTACTGCATAGACATGCAAAGTGGAGCGTGGAAAACTCCCGAAGTTTGTTGACAGTCACTGTGAAGTACAATTCAGCTCAAAGACAGCACAGGCTCTGTTCTTCCCTTTTGATACTGACAGACTACAAAAATGCAAGACTTGACTCCAGACCTTCGTTCTCCATTTATAAGTTTACAACAGAACTACTTAGAAGGGGGGAAAAAAGACGAAACTGAGTCCACCACACAGCAGACATTACGAAGAGAAGGCTTTGAGAAGACCTTATAGTGGCCTTCCAGTACCTGAAGGGGGGCCTACAGGAAGGCTGTGGAGGGACTACTGACAAGGTCTTGTAATGACAGTACGAGTACAAGGGGTAATGGGTTTAGACTAGATGTTAGGAAAGGGCTCTTTACAGTGAGGGTACTGACACACTGGCACAGGTTGCCCAGGGAGGTTGTGGAGCACAGAATCACTGAATGTGATCTTGATCACATTCAGTGATTCTGTGCTCCACAACCTCCCTGGAGGTGTTCAAGGCCAGGTTGGATGAGGCCTCGAGCAACCTGTTCTAGTGGGAGGTGTCCCTGCCTATGGCAGTGAGTTGGAACCGCATGAGCTTTGAGGTCCCTTCTAACCTAAACCATTCTCTGATTTTATGAAGAAGTGACTTTGCCTTGCTTTGGAAAGGCATCCAGCTCAACTGTGACAAAACACAAGTACTGCTGTTCAAGTTAACACTTGTAGCACAAACCACTGTCCTGCGCCTCAGCATAAGGAGGGTTTATAACCTGGCTGTTGTGGGAGGGTGACTGGAGGCAGCACAGTTCAACCATAACTAAGAGAGATGAGGATCATTGGAAAAGAATTAAGTATCCTTGTAAAGGAAAGCACAGCTCCTACCTTACTCAGCCATTCCTCCTCACTGCAGAACACAAGACACTCAGTCCAAAAGTACTGCCAGTGCCTAAACATAACACAGACATTACAGGACATAAGGAGGAGAGCCCTTCTGGAGGGCTGTCTTCAGAACAACCTCCATTTCTAAGCAAGACTAAAGTTCAAAAGTCATATACTGGCATGGCAAATTCTGGATATCCTTGTGAGAATAATTAATTTGTTATTGTACCCAGCTATTTTTGTAAAGCTTCTAGAACCAAGAAACATGAAATGAGCTTAAACAACTACTGGTTATCTCTTTGTGCTTCTCTTCAGACACAAAGCAAAAAGATTTGTATATGGTCATCTTTATGGGATTTCACAGCATCAGTTTTCATTGGCAGCCACTGATTACATACTCCAAAATCTAGATGCTACATTTTCTCAGCCTTTTTTTCTGCACTTTCATATATAAACTTTCAGAGCAAAATAAAGCTGGCCCTTAATACTATAGTTTGTGCCCAAAATAAGACAAAAATCAATGGTGACAAACACAAAAATTCAATTGGAATATGAACACTGAAAAACATACAAGCACAAAAACTGTATCAAGGAACAGTAAGGAGGAAAAAAAAGAGTAGAGTTGTGGTGGTTTGGCCCAGGTCCCCTTAAGAAAGCCACAGAGTTCTCCAGAAGGACCAGAGAGGTCCAGGAGGTAGACCCTGAAAATTGTAATCCTGTTGTTCAACCCCACAGCCCTGCTATCACTTTGTAAGTAGCCAGCAAAGCTAAATCTCTTTCTCTCTCCCTTTGGCTCTCTGAAGGGAGTCCTTATCTGGTGAACCCATGGAGGGAGTAATCTGCTTGCAGTCTTCACAGTGAATGTCTTGCTGTGCAATCAAGGCATATTTGGGCCTAATGGGGGGGGGGGGGGGGGGGGGGGCGGGGGGAGAAGAAAATGAGCACTGAGGGTTTGTGGTTTAGTTTGGTTGAGGGGAGAGTTTTGGGGGAGTTCTCATGTATCCTGTATCTGTATTAGGTGTTAAGGATTCATGCATTCTGTACATTTTTTTTTACATCTTTAAATACTTTCCTGTATTCCTTTCAATTCAGCAAAAGCATTTTTATTCCTTTGAGAGTGAAATAATTATTTCTCTCCATTCTCTAAGCCCAAGCCAAGAGTTTTGAAGAAAAACTAGTAGGCAAAAAACCAAAACCACAACAGATAAGAGAACTCACAGGCAAGCCCAAAAGATCCCAGAAACAAAATCTAAAAGATAGTCCAAGAATCTGTTTCTTGTTCTGATCCACCTACTCCATCATGTGTTCTAGTAGAAGAACTCAATCATCATTCATTTCCAAACAAAGTGTCACTGGGGACCATTAAACATTATAAAATGAGTGGACTTGCTCCTCTTTCCAACCATGTTATCCCATCTGAACTATCAGCTCCTGCAGGACACAGCGTCAGCTGTTCACAGCCACTGAAAGCAGTAACCCAGGTGCACCAGAAATAACCTGCACTAACTTAAACTCTTAAAGAAAGTGACAGGTATCTTCAGTCCTTCCTGGATCATGTGTGTACCAACTTGGCAGATGCAGCATCTCCATAGCAGCTGCTCATGACAGACAAACTTCAAAACCCTTTGTTACAACTCCAAACACTCAAGTAAGTTACTTTAACCAGCAGTAGGATGCATGCACAGCAGATACATGCCTTCTGACAGTGACAAGAGTAGTGGAAAATCCTCTATTGTGTTTCCACAGTGGAAATCAAAAATAAATTAATTAAGAGGACCACAAGAGCAAGCTCATATTGCAGGATCCTTCTTTAGGTCACTGGGCTAAACAGTGTTTTCCTCGCTCTCCCTACCATGATGTATCAAAGTATTCGGACTTACAGGAGGAAAAAAAAATATATTTACTGTAAGTTAGAACAAGTATTTAGTTTGCACAGGAGAAAAAAAAAACAAGCATCACTTTGTCTGGCATAGAGAGTAAAGAAAAAAGTTGGCAAAGATAAGCCAAGAGCACGGAGAAAACATTTCTTCAGTGCAGATAGAAAAAAGGCAAAACTCTATCCAGCTGTTAGGCCATTTACACAAGTTTCAGAAGTGGTATAAAAAGGTATAACAGTGAGTACATAAACCCTATGTCACGCACAATTTAGAAGACAAAATTCTTCTCCCAAATTCCTTTGCCTATTCAGGCTGCATTTTTCCCTACTGCAGCCAAATTCACCTACTTTTTCCTTGCAAAGCTGGTAAAATGTAACTAACTCATCTAACTTGTCTTCTAAACAAAAACAAACAAGCAAAAATCTGGGACTTGCACCACTGATGAAAAACAAAGCTAGAAACCACTTCAACTCTAATTTATCTCTTAGCTCCTTCAGTACACACAACTACTCTTTACTCATTTCCAAGTCAGGTTAATCCACGTATGTGGACTATTCAGAAACCAGAAGACAGCAATGATAGTCCATTAAAATAAGTTCACATTAGCATACTGCTATCATCTAGTACCTCATGGAAGTGATCAAGTGCAGTTCTGAAAAATACTATAGTAGTTTCAAAAAGTTAACAAGGTAAACAAAAAGTTAGCAATTCTGCCATCAAGACTACCTACCACCCTAGACAACAAATAGACTCCCAATATTTCATTTTACTTTTCCCTGGAACAGTCTCCATAGGTCTTAGAGGATTTACAAAACAAAATTTGCTGCTTTTGAAGCCAAGTATTCATGTGCTACACAATTTCCTATTGCTACTACAGTTACCTCTGGAGTCTTAAGAAACTGCAAACAAGACAAAGGCTGAGATGTTGAGAATTGAAGGGAGATTTCAGGCAAGAAGACTACATTAAAAAATGGTCCATACAGTTGAGGAGGTTTGAACACCTTCTTGCAGCTGGAGAAACAGGACAGAAACGGCATAAAAACTCTCGACCAATATTAAAATGATGTATCTTAGCTGTATCCCATATATAGTTAGCTTCCTTTCACAGGGTGGTACCCTGAATACTGCACAATGAAAACAGAGGAAGAATCTGGTCGTAGATATTAGTATAAACCTGCCTTTCTAAGTATTGTTTTCCTTCAGCAGAACAAAGAGTGAAATCTTCCATGTAACATTTTGTTCTTCTGTAAAAGAAGAATTCTGCAGGCAGACTTCCTGTAGTGGAACACACTTTGCCATACCCAATTTAAACTGCCAAGCTTAAACAGAGAAAAATATTATATGTATCCATGGATATCTAATTTTAGAAAGACAAACAGTTCTCCTACTCCAGCAGCAGGGGAAGGATGGTAAGAAACAAGCAGTTACTACGAGTAGTATGGAAAGGAACTATGATATTACATGATGTGCCTGAAGGCAGTAAGTATGGACTTGGGCAAGTGCCCGTGACGAAAACAAGACTTCTGCAGGCTCTGCCTCTGGAATGGACTGACCACACTCAAAACCATCACATTTCATTGCCAGACTGATAAGCTATGTTTATTATCCTTTGAAAAGGGTGACACCTCTTGAGCCTTTGCAACCACTTTCAAGTGCTACATCACATTAGTAAGCACTGAAACTGGCACTATTACGACTCCATGGAAGGAACTATTAAGTTCTGCATGCAATTGATACAATTTTTTTCCCACAGTCACTGTGGGTTTGGCTTCCAGGATGTGGCCAAAAAGTCTTCAGAAACTTAACTGGGAGACTTTCATTTGTAGAATCTGAAGCAGAAAACTAGGTTGTTTCATTACTACCTAGTAACTCACCATCATCTATTATAGTCCTTGCAACCAAAAAGGAATAAAATCCAGTATGTGAAATGTACTATGAACATTCCAAAGGGAATATAGACAGGGAGAGTGAAAACAAAACAAACAAAAAAATTGAGAGATGGTTGAAATTTTGTGGGTTGGTTTGAGTTTTTTTCCCTAACAAAAAAGAAAGTCACCATTCTCAAAACAAACACTTGGATATAAATGATCTGGAGCACTACTGGCAGCCAAGAGATCTCTTTGAGCAAGGAATGTGGGGAGGAAGCACAGGACACTATTGGTAAAGCCTTCAGAAATTAAAACAATTTCTTTTTTCTTAACAACTGGCAATATCAAAGCTTCTGGGCAGAATGCATATTTTGCTGAGATAAAGCTACAAGGAAGCTTTGGAGATGCACTGTTTCAAAATATTTTGAGTGCTGAGTATAAATTCTTTCCCATTCTGACCCTAAACACAAATTATGCCTGCTTGCAACTCAAAGTTTAGCTGCTACTTTAGTTTTAGGCAACACCAAAACCATAACAAAACCTTTAAAAGGAAGTATTTGCATTCACTAAAGCACACATGGCTTCTATATGAGGAGGTCCACTAAACAACAAAGACAAGCATCTAAAATGAGTAAATAAAGGCTCTGTATCTTATGGGTTCTGGAGAAAAAGCCCAGATATTCTTCCAAGTGGAGTATCAGTGCTAGAAAACTGATGGCAAAACCAAGACAAGAAAGGGCTCATCTGGAGTACTGTGTGTAGTTCTGGAGCCCCCAACACAAGAAGGATATCAAACTGTTGGAGCAAGTCCAGAGGACCACAGAAATAATCAGAGGCTGGAGCAGCTCTGCTATGAGGACAGGCTACAAGAGTTGGGGCTCTTTAGCCTGCAGAAGAGAAGGCTTTGAGAAGACCTTGCAGTGGCCTACCAGTATCTAAAGGGGGCCTACAGGAAGGCTGGGGAGGGACTATTGACAAGGTCTTGTAATGACAGGACAAGGGGGAATGGGTTTAAACTGGCAGAGGGGAGATTCAAACTGGATGTTAGGCAAGGGTTCTTTGCAGTGAGGGTGGTGAGACACTGGCACAGGTTGCCCAGGGAGGTTGTGGCTGTTCCTTCCCTGGAGGCGTTGTCGGCCAGGCTGGATGAGGCCTTGCGCGGCCTGTTCTAGTGGGAGGTGTCCCTGCCTAGGCGGGGGGGTGGACCTGGATGATCCTTGAGGTCCCTTCCAACTCAAACCATTCTATGTTACCACTCTCACAGTAAAGAATTTCTCCCGAGTATCTAATTTAAATCAGCCCTCTTTCAGTTTGAAAACATTGCCTTTTCTCCTGTCATCACATTCCTGGACAAAGAGTCCCTCCCCAGCTTTCCCGCAGGCCCCAAGCAGGCACTGAAGATTGCTGTAAGGGCCTCCCAGAGGCTTCTCTTCTCCAGGCTGAACAACCTCAACTGTCTCAGCCTGTCTTCCTCGGAGAGGTGCTCCAGCCCTCTGATCATCTTTGTGGCATTCCTCTGGACCTGCTCAAGCAGGCTCATGTCTTTCTTACACTGGGACCCACAGAGCGGGATGCAGTACTCCAGGCTGGGGTCTCACAAGAACAGAATGAAGGCAAAGAATCTCCTCCCTTGCCTGCCAGCCACGCTTCTTCGGATGCAGCTCAGAATATGGTTGGCCTTCTGGGTTGTGAGCACACACTGTTGGTTCCCACCTAGCATTTCATCCACCACTCATCCTCTAACCCATGTTTGTGCTTGCATATTTATCTCGCTGGCCTTCTCTTTAGTAAAATACTGCTGGTCAGAAACACACCTTCTGTTCAAAATAATATCCAGTTTAATCACCTTGGTTCATTAAAACCATACACAACTGAACTCGGTATCACTGCTCATTAACACTACCGAAATTTAAAAGGACAATCTGAAAACAAAGCAAGCACTCAAACCCAGCAATAACACAAAAGGTCTGTATAAAGTCCAACCAAAAACAAAAAAGCATTTTTTAAAGGGTAGTTTCAAAATTTCCTATAGTAAAATCTAGAAATAACCACTAAACAACTACAATTACAAATTCAGCTTGCCAAGTTACAACTACGTTGTGTAATTCTAGCGTGTTATGCTGGATCCTATGCAGAGCAGCAACACTCCCACTTCAGCGTCCCACCAAGACCTTATAAATGGGATGATCTCCCTCTTCTATTCCTCTCTGTGGTTCTTCCTTAATGGCTGGCTTGAGTTTCTCTTTCTGTGTTTTTATCACACATGAGAACATTGGGCTGATTTGATGGTTTTGAATTAAAAAAACTGAAAGAATATAAATTAATCAAGAGGAAATACTGATATGGCACACACTTCCCCCTGCTAAAATCTTGCTGTTTAACCAACATTTTATCAGCTAGAAGTTTACCAGCCAGATTTCCTCCCCCTGCTTCAGTCACTCAGGCACTGCAAAGTGATTGAATCTCTCCCAGCAGCCAGTCAAGCATTCCCTAACTTCCGCCCCATGCAGTGACCCAAACTGGAATGCTGGCCCAGAGGTGCCCTGACAGTCAGGTAGTCCTGTTTGTTTTCCACCATCTGTGCTAACCAAACCTCGACAAAGGTTCTTCTACTCAAACACTACAATTCTTAAGCTAACTAAACAAATGCTCCCAAAATCCTTCTAACAGGGAGCTCATACATATCCCTGAACTCACAAAAAAAAAAAAAACCACCAACAAAAAAACCCAAAGAAAACAAAACATTAAACCAGATTATAACATTGCTTAGGAAGCCCAAACCCCAATCAAGAGCATGTGTTCAAGACCCCACAGCCAGAGTGCTTTGAAACACAATACAGTCTCTTTGATACAGCTCACTAGTTTAGAAGTAGGGGAAGCATATCCTATTAAAACATAACAGGAAATTGACCAGAGCCATAAATCTGAAGTTCTGGCTACTGCAGTTTCTTATCTTCCATGAGCAGTTGTTGGTGTGCAAACTCATGCAACCTTTTTTTCCCTTCAAATTAAAAAAGTAAACAAACAAACAACAAAAAAACATTTCAAAAGTGGAGCTTCCACTTGGTAATAGCCAATCACAGCCTTGGGAGACCTACATCTCCGAAAACTTCTCTTTGTCATGCCAGGATATCCTGTTATATTTTGATGGCTTACTTCTGCCTTCAGGCAAAACCATGTCACTGAAAAAGTTGGTGCACTAAGACTGACAAGTCCCAAGGAATCACTTGCATTTTCTTTTCATGTGCTTTCTGCATCCAGGTGATCACTATCTCATCTGATAGCATGCTTCTCTTTATCTACTGAAATATATTAAGATCCAAGATAATGGCAGCATCTTCTAATGGCTTACCAATGCTTAAATATTACCTCCATGAATTCCAGTAGTGGAGACAGTTTCTGCTGGGCTGGAGAAAAAAGGATGGTGGCAGGGAAGGAGTAGCCAAGGCTTTTCCTTGAATGGAACAAAATACATACACCAAAGGATTTTATTCAACTGGCAGCAATACACTAAGCTTTTTGCCAGCATGACAGTCTGTTGTGGGTAGGACTTGTTTTCCCACTCCTAAAAGCAGAGTTTTGCCAACAAAACATTAAAGACCAAGACGAATGGTGTAGGTGTGGGGTTTGGTTTGTTTTCAGTACACACAAGTGAAGTTAACTATGGTCCAGTTTCCTGCCAATCCAATCCACACATCATGGAACACTACTTTTCTTTGTTTCTGATTGTGATTAGATCCTGCATGCCTTTTTCTGGTTTTGTTTTTTTTAATCCTAGTGTAAGATCTCAAAGGTTGGAAAAAAAAAAGATCAGGAAAGTGGCTGAATTCAAAGGGCAGAGAACTACTCTAAGAACTAAAAGGACTTCTAAAACATGTATTTTTTGCCTACATTTAGACAACCAGCTCCTTTTATTAGACACTGTATGCAGAATGGAAAGATCAAATCACCACACCTACTGAAAAAACCAACAACAACAAAACAACCACTCTTCCATCTCTAGAGACTTATAAAAACATAAGCTGTCGCTCCTTGCACTAGGATTAATTATAGCAGAGTAGTTACAGCATGTTTGGAGATCACCTCATCTATGCATATGTGCCAAAAATAGGACTCAATTCTCTTCTTGATGGAAGGTGAGAAGGGAATTTAGTGTTATTTTAGATCCTGTAGAAGCCCAAGAATTATCTCCCTTTAGAAACATACATAGGAAAATGAGATGAAAGATCTTCCTCTCTTTGCATAAGCTGTTTTTTCAAAGCTGTTCCTAAGACTCCAAAAGCTATGCTAGAGCTGAGACTACTACGTGCAACTTCCCATTTCAGTCATTCAGTTCTGAATCTCAACCAGTTCCTGTTCCCAAGGATATAGAACCATAGAATCAACCAGACTGGAAGAGACCTCCAAGATCATCCAGTCCAACCTATCTCCCAGCCCTAGCCAATCAACCAGACCATGGCACTAAGTGTCTCATTCAGGCTTTTCCTGAACACCTCCAGGGATGGTGACTCCACCACCTCCCTGGGCAGCCCATTCCAATGTCAATCACGTGTTTTTCAGAAGACCTTCCCCCAGGGGCAAAAGCTTGTTAGCCAGAAAGTTTTATTTTTTGACATTACTCCTAGATAGTCTCCTCCCTAACAATCAAAGTCTAATTCAGAAGCCCACCAAGTGCATCATGATGATCCTATTGGCAGGAAAACTGTGTTACAGCAGCACAGAAATCTCCATCAGGGCACCAAAATTGCTTCACACTAGCGTATTAGAAGGGAGAGTTAAAAAGTTACAGAATTTCTTCATGCTTGAGAGCAGTAACAACTCATGTCATACACTGGTTTATGTCTGCTTTGATTTCTTTTTGCTGCAAAAATGCAGAATGCATGTTAGAAATGTTTCGGACCACCAGATTTGTTTCATATACTAAGTTCACTTTCAGGCATTTTATGAAGATTAAGAGAGTCCAAGAGTTGTTATTCTTCCATGTGCAAGGCTCTCTCTTTCAACCAAATTAAAAAGTGGAGTTCACGGTATGTTGTTAATTCCTGAGGGGAAATGATACATAACTCACATGCACAAAGAAATTGGCTTGCACACAGTTGTTTTTACAGCATGGGATCTGTTTCAATCTATGTTTATTTAACAATATGCAAGTCTAACAATAGTAATTTACTAAAAGCTTGTTCACTAAGTATGTACAATACCAGAAACAATGGTTGTAACTCCTTCCAAAGATACAAAAGCACCTACAAAACTACCAAAACATAAGCACTGCTCTGAATTAGCTATTTCAAAATCCCACATTCCAAACAGCTTCATCATTTCAATACATATAAACACTTCAATTTTGGACTACTGTTTCTCCTTTCAGCAAAGAGTTACTGCTGTTGAATTCAGCACAAAATTTTACTGTTTGTATTTTCATTGTTGTTTTTTTTTAATCCATAGCATTATTGCTGTTTGCTCAGACATCTTTTGCCACAGTAAATCTTAAGCATCGCACTGAAACACTGATAATTCAAATAGCTATTTACTAAGCTACTCAATCTATATTTAAGCACTTGAATAACCAGCTGCTTGTACGACTAATGGCCAGTGACAACACATTTGCAGGAGGGAAGGTGGCATTCCACCTTTCCAACAGGCCTGTCTGCAAATTCCCAGGCCCAACCTGCATCCAGAAGGATTACAGTCACAATCACATTTTGAAATCATTCATTATTCACAACAGTTGTTTGAAATGTACGAGGTTGTATTCTGTCCTCTCTTAAAAGCTGAGACAGCTAAATAAACTGTGATGAACAACCACCTCTGTTGTTAGCTACTGCATCAGCTGAGTCAAAATTCCTTCAACCCCTACACTCTTCATGGTCCCAACACATACTTTACCATCTCGCCGTGATGTATGCTAGTACCTTACTTACTTCATGTCTCTACCAGAAGACTGGAATTTTCTTTTTCTTGCTGAACATGTGGACCATAACACAATGTTGGCAATAACATTTGCAGTTTTAAGTCAAGACAGCATGGAAACTTCTGAAGAGGCAAGTCACCTCACTAAAAAGCAATCGATCAGAAAACAACCAGGTGTAGCAATTCCTATTGTGGCTCATAATCATTACAAAACACTTATGAACAAGGACGGTTTAAAGGTGTGTTAAGAATGTCAGACATACTTGTTTTGCAGCAACAACGAATGCATGAATCCTTTGCTGAGTTCAGGCAGCTGAGGAGGAGGCAAAGTTTGCAGACAGATTGTAGTAAGGTTTGTAAACTGCGGGTGTACTTCTTACTACCTTCAAAAATAAAGTGTTTCACATTTCAAATGCATCTCCTCTCAATCGACTGTGGCAATCAGTTAACCATCATTCAACTCACACATACTTGGAGGGTGAGTCACCAGATGTCAGGTGTTTAAGTTGCATGTTCCTCAAGTAACTCTCTAGTTGCTGACAGTTTTTCCACCTCTGCCTCCAAAGCACTGTGCACAAACGATCACAGCAGCAGAAAACTTCCATCAGAGGATTAGTATCATTAGTTATCATGGTTAGGATTAGTATCATTAGGAGAGATCTGAAATGCCGTAACCACTCTGAATCTTGTAACTACCATGAGCTACGCTGCACGTTGTCTCTGCAATGAAAAAATTTAATTAAGGGAATGGCATTACCAAGATTATTTGGAAATTCCTTTTTTCTGCTAACATTCTACTTCTTTGTTCTTCAGCCACTCCAATGCAGGCATCATCACTATTCTAATTTTTTAAAACACATTAATTCACTAGTGCTACCTATTTGAAACAGATCTGTCATTTCAGCTGAGCACATTTCATTGTTTTCCCCACTACTGGCAGGTGCCTATATACGCAGTGCTCACAGAGCATCTGGTTAGCAAGATGCAGCAGCCTTCAAGCTTTGGAATTCATTTCAAGCACTTCTCCACAAGAGAATTTTTTTAATGCCCATGTTGGTCCAGATGGCATCTCAGAGTTGTCCACTTGCCATGCGAGATAGCCGCCGCTATTGGACCACAACGGCAAGCAAACGAGCTTTTCAAAGTAAGCCATCGCTACTGGAGATGATCTATCTAAGAAAGTTCACAACATCTAAATTCTCTAAAAAGCACTTACAGGAGGTTTTTTGTAAATTAAAACTCTTTCTCCAGTGTGTCAGAGACTAGAGCTTTGAAGTCCCAGGCAGCGGCTGGGCTGGCAGCACGAAACAAAAGATTTCCTCAAAACTCTTGAATGCTCCTCCTAAAATTGCAACAAACAGCCTCTATGGTTGGCTTGAACTGGGGAGTCCTACCCCACAGCTGGTAGAATTTCAGTGCTTGCATGGAAATATCACCACACTGCAAACACTTAAAACCAACACAAGAATGCAAGATGTGCAATTCCCCAGCACTAAATACTGAAGACAAGATGATCCTATCACTTAACACCTCACGTGCCTGTCCCACCAATTTCAGCCAATCTCAAAAGCCACACATGCATAGAAGATGACACCAAACCTCAGAATCTCTCACTATAGCAACATTTAAATACAGAATGCACAGCAACACTGACAATCCATGCACAAAGGTGAGAAACAGGGAAAAATCAAGCAAGTTGCTTTCATTTTAGTAGTGGTTCTGCCATTAAAATAAAGCCTCTCCTCTGGCCACTTTGCCTAAGCAATAACTTGAGGACTGTGTCCAGTTCTGTGCTACTCAATTCAGGAGAGATATTGATGTACTGGAACGTGTCCAGAGAAAGGCACCAAGGCTGGTGAGGGGCCTGGAAGACAGCCCTGTGAGGAGAGGCTGAGGGAGCTGGGGATGTGCAGCCTGGAGAGAGTAGGCTCAGGGCAGATCTCATTGCTGTCTACAATTCCCTGAAGGGAGATTGTAGCCAGGTGGGGATCGGTCTCTTCTCCCAGGCAACCAGTAACAGAACAAAGGGACACAATTTCAAGCTGTGCTGGAGGAGGTCTAGGCTGGATGTTAGGAGGAAGTTGTTGCCAGAGAGAGTGATTGGCATTGGAATGGGCTGCCCAGGGCGGGTGGTGGAGCTGCTGTCCTTGGAGGTGTCCAAGAAAAGACTGGATGAGGCACTTAGTGCCATGGTCTAGTTGACTGGACAGGGCTGGGTGCTAGGTTGGACTGGATGATCTTGGAGGTCTCTTCCAACCTGGTTGATTCTATGATTCTATAATAACCAAATAAATAGAACATCTTTTTGATCCTTAAATACAAAAAAAGTACACGTAGACATAGATGCAGAGAGATCCACTGCTAACTGAACACACTGCAGACTTCAGTCAGGCTTCATTTAAAAACCAAAAATAAAATTGCAAGTGAATTATAAGGATATCCTCAATCTCTTGCAAAATAAGACCATAGTTTCTGCAAATTGTATAAGAATCACTGACATCAAATGCATCAGATGTACTTACTTACAGACAATATAAATGCACACAACTTACAAACAGATGTAATTTAAGTAGTTCTGCATAGAAAGAAATGTCAGCACGTGTCACACTCTCTACAGTTTCTTCCTTGTCATTCACACTCAATTTTCAGCTGCTATGCATAGCTATGAAAAAAAAAAAATCACATTTTGCAGCTGCTATACCAGTGTCTAAATGAAACAGGGAAGTGTTTATTTGTACCTTTTGGTTGGAGGCACTTTAAGGAAAGAATTAGTATTAAGAACAATACTTTAGTCTACAGCAAAAGATACTTGGCAGTATTGTTTCTGTCACAGTGATGAAGTACTTTGGGGGAGGAGGGAAATGAAAATCCAATATTATCATAATCATCATCATTCTTATTATTATTATTAACCTTTTATTACAGTTAAAACAACCGAGAGGTATAAGAGATGGAAATCAGGTACTCAAAGTTTCCCAATAACCCTAAGCTACCACAGATACTGACCCTCATCAATGCTTTGGAGACTCCAGACTGCTGACATTCATCTTTGCTTGTTCCCAGCAAGACGACACTTTGTTTAATCCAAACTGGAAGCAAAATTATCCTTCTGGGAAGTGCAGAAAAAGAGCTGTGCAAAGAAAGTGATTATATCACTATGATTAAGGAAATCCTTTTCCTCTCAACTGGTTTGCAAACCTCAACACTGCAAATTCAACAAACCACGTTTAGTCCAAGTGTTTAACAGCCACATACACTTGGGAGCTTTTTTTAGTTAGCAAGTTTATTACTGTCCCTACAACACCAAGGAAAGAGTGCCATCATTCCAAGAAATAAATCCCAATAAATGAAAAATTAGAAGTCACCTAACTCTCCAAAATTACCAGACCTGAAGTGGAAAACACAGCAAGTTCCTCAAAAAAAGAAAAAAAAAAACAACAAAATAAGTTAATGTAGAAGAGATATCAAAAGATCTTGTTAGAAAAACGAGGTCAATTTCTTTAACCATCCATTACAGTCCTGCACACCTAAATATATAAACACCCTCTTCCGCTGGGAGAAATATTTTCCAATACAAACCCAGACAAAATACCAAAAAGCATTTTCAGTTTTGTGAACACCAAATGTTAACTCCATTAAAGATATATGGAAAATGTAGCCATGTGCAAGATAGTTTGACTTTTTAATGGAACAATTCTCTTTGCCAGAAGCTTTTTGCCTTCTTCGCAAGCTGTGTTTTCCCTTCACCTATACACTAAAAAAAAAAAAAAAGCAGTTTTCAAGTGTGGCTGGTAAGGTCCATATTATAAACAGTGTATTTTATTTTACTTGTACTCTAAAGCAACAGAAGCTATTTACTCAATTCGTTTACCTAAATACCAAGTTAAGAGTATTTTACACTAAAATATGACAGAAAGAAGTTAATTTCCCTGTGAGTGTCACCAATCTGGCTTCATGTTTTACCTCAGGATTGAAACATTCTGCCTGCAAGTACTGCCATTAACACTTTGCTAAGCACAGAAATCAAAGTGAAAATGTTTTAAAGTATCCTCTCTTCAGCTTGTTAAAATGGATTATATGCAAAGTTCATTCAACAGAACCTTGCTACATTTTCCATTAGAGGGTCAGAGAAAAGCACTTTTCCCCCATACACTAAGGTCGTCTCTATCTTGCCACAAACTGATGGGAACCTCCGTTTGCTGCTTCTCCTTCCTATCTGGTGTTCCTGTGATGGAGGTCAACTCTCTTTGCATTTGCTAATAACTTTTCTGCTTCCTTACTGCCACTGCGAAGTCACTCTTCCGCTAAATGTAACCCAGGAATTCATGAAGGCAGTGGCATGGGACACCAAAACCACTGTACTGCAGAATCCTTTTCTTTTCTTTCCTGTTCACTGAGGGCTCTCTGAAATCACTTCTCTTTGATGTCTTTCCCACCCTTGAGAGAGACGACTGGCACCCCAGGTCACTGTGCTAGAGCCACTTCTTGATCTCCCTTCCCCTCTCCTGTAACTTTGCATCATCTCTTTGACATGGATGGTCCCTAAAGCTCCAAGAGCAACACCACATCCCTTGTTGCTTGCATATATGTTGCTGTACAATACATGTAGCAACAACAGAAAACATTTCTGAAGTAGATACATAAATCTCAGCCCCAGACAGGCACAGAAGGTGAAAGTCAATTTAAAAGAGATAATCAGATCTCAATTTGATGGTATTTCTTTAAAGTGTCCAATAACTAAATTAACTTTCTATGTTTTTTAAATGTAATTTTCACACTGTAAACCCCAAAAAAGCAGAGGTATTTGAGAAAAGCAGCTTTAGACAGAAACCTGATCTCTGGCAAAAATGCAGCATCAAAGGGACAAAAAGATTGCTCCCAAAGAAGGTTTAGAACTGTTCTGCTCAAAGCTGGAAAATTCACATCCAAATGATATATGCTGAACACAGAAATGAGTGAATTTCCTACAAGCAATTTTGGAAGGTACTGCTGAAATCCTTCAGGAAGATAGTTCACAGCAGAATCCTACTTCCAACAGATTCCTCTATCATTGGCACTATTCAAACATGTTCTCTTACACAGTATGAGCTACTGGACCTTTAATACACATTGCTACTCAAAGGGTACTGAAACAAAATACTTATCTAGGCTAATAATTTGCAGCAACTGAATCACATCACTGCAGTTACACCTAACACAAACCCTAAACACTGATGCACTTCAAAGGCCAAACCCTGGCCAACAAATGCACTCACACAACAAAATACACAGGCAATCTACATTTCTGTGTATTCATGTGCAGCACAGATAGGGGCTTAAAATACATAGCGGTGTCTGGTTTCATAACATATGCCCTTCCTTATCAAATGTCATTAGTATTGCCATCCCTGCATCTGTCTCCACAGATGTCATCCCATGTAATGAAGCATATGGGCTTAAGCTGACATTGTTTGCAAACAGGAAGAGCTTTTGGCAAAAGGCAGCAAACATAAAGGGTTCTGTGGGCTGCCTCTCTTAACCCATCTTTGGTTGGCTCCTCTGCTCAGCTGAAACTGGTCAGCTACTTTCTAAGAAGGCAGAATGCCAGCCTAACAGATGGGCAAAAGTAAAGTCATGCCAAAGAACCAGAATGTGCATCTAATTTGATAATTAGGGGCTGAATTTCCCCTTAGAAATACTGCAACTGCAGCACAGACCAAGTTTTCAAGCGTTAAGGGTAAGTGAATATGCTTCAATCTATCCCGTTGAGGGTTAATTCTGAAAATGACTAAACACAAACAAAAGTGAACCAGGGTGGAGACCAACCATTGGCTCCTAGCATTTAGGATTAGCCTTCTTCAAGCAGAGATGCGATAGAGAGAAGGGGATGAAAGAAACAGTAAGATTAAGCCTTTATCCTGAAACAGCTCTCCACAAGGGACACCTGCAAATCTTGGCCAAAACAGTTCTTTGGCCTTGCTGAAAATAATTTATGCTGACTACAGATAAAAGCAAGGAACTGATGGCCACTTTACAAAGCATTAAACACAGCTTTCCTGTCCAGAAGGAATAGCCAAACCAATAGCTAGTAAAAGGCAAAGGACAAAGACTGTTTATGGCTTGGTGGAAATCAAAACCAGTAATGTATACACTTACTTGGAACTGTTGACAATTATTGTCTCAGTTTTGATAGACAATGTTCCAGAGCTGTGGCATTCAGACGAAACATTTTATGGTAAAAGCAAGAGAAAGCTGGGAAGGCAACTGAAATCCTCTTCCCACACATTTTACAAGTTTTCATGCAGTAAAGGAGTAGTCCTGTAATTATTCTAAAGAGTCCTGCTGCAGAAGGCTCTTCCCCTTCTTTCTTACACCAGTTTACTCAGCAGGACAAGTGACAAGAGTCACACAAGACAGAGTCTGGAAAAAAGCATTGTTCTCATTCAGTCTTCTCATTCGACTCCTAAAGTTGCCTCTTCAGATTTATGGCTTTTAAAATAAATACTAAGAGT
Source organism: Pogoniulus pusillus (assembly GCF_015220805.1). Lineage (NCBI taxonomy): Eukaryota > Metazoa > Chordata > Aves > Piciformes > Lybiidae > Pogoniulus > Pogoniulus pusillus. Next base: position 12,858,662 of record NC_087288.1, read on the forward strand.
AATAGCTACATTGGCTCCAAGTAAGTGGGATTTACAGGCTTTTTGATTAATTTTTTAATCCTGACTTTCATCATATACCCCTGTGTTGAACTACTCTAAGAAGCTAAGAGATTGCTTGCTCTCATCTTGCCTACTTCGAGAAGATGTTTCAAGGGAGCTTTCACACTGTTGATGGAAGGAAATAAAACCACAGCTTGTGCTGGAGGAGCTGAGTCACATCTTCAGAGCAGAGCAGAAGGCTCAGCCACAGATTTTAAATAATTTAAAAGTGATAGCTGCTAAGTGCCTAAAATCACACACACACTGCTTTACAGACCTCCACTGAGACATTTTCCTCTTAAGAAATTTGTCAATGAAACATCCTTTGTTCTGCTGTCAAATTCTGGCAAGTTACTTTCCAGTACAGGGTGAGACTTAATTGGGCCTTTGTTTAATTACCATGAAGACAATGATGCTCAAATGAAGAGCAGGACATAGGCAAGTGAGTGAAAGCAGTCAATTAGGATGATCCTCGAACTATCTTTTAAGCAAAAGAAAGGGGCTATTTGTTGCTGTGGTCATAGGCTAAAAATGCAACACAATAAACCCGTCACTTACTAAAATGATGCCTACATTTTAGGAGTAAATAATTAAATGACAGACTAACTACAAAGAAGCAGCATTATTATGATTCAAGATCAAAATTTTATATCATAGCTCTGCTGCCACATCTTAGAATTCATTCAGTGGAATAATGTGAATGCTGGTGACAAATTGGTACAGACTCCCATGCTGAATTCTTTCACAGGTTCAGACTCAAAAAGAGGCTTAGATGAGAGACTAATCACTGAACACAGAAATAAATTACCAGAGTACATGTTAGTAAAAAATAACCATGCAATGAATTAAGAAACCATTTAGCATCCCAAAAATTGAAATACAAACAAACTAATTTAACTTTTATCCCGATAACTTCCAAATTCAGTATTACATTTGATAAAAGAGAAAAGGAGAGAATGCTCACTCTACAGCAATAACACAAGAGTTTATATAAAACTCACAAAGAAACATCAATTGGCAAGGCAGAAACTGCATTTGCAAACTCAAAACGTTTTAATTGGAGGGGTAAAGCCTGAAGATTTTCACATTCAAGTGTTACTTCAATCCTCTCACTTAATCCTTTCACTAAAAGCTGCAATCTTGCCAACATTATAGCCAAACACACGCTCTCATGAGCAAATGAGATCTATTAATGGAACATGAGACTTAGCTGTAAGCAAGACACAGAAAGTCAGGCAGAATACACAGCACAGCAAAACGCCTGCCTATGTTCTAAGGCAAGACTATCCTGGAGGAGTTCTACCTCAGTGTTCTCAAAATTCAGCTTGATATTTTGCTTTAAAATCTCATGTAAAGACTTACCTTTGTCTTCAGCTGGGCACCATAACAAAGATGTGATGGTTTGGGTGTTACCCCACCCCACCCCTCCACTTCAGAAATCACCCAGACTGGACTCAGCAGCTCTGGAAATCGAACGAAGCTTTATATTTACTGCTTAACACAATACACAAGCAGATATTTACAATATATACAGAAATATACCAGTTAAAAAGGTAATACAGAAACACAACAGCCCTCCCAGAAACCAGAGGCCCTAAGAGGGGCTTGCAACCACCCTTCCACCTTCCTCCCACCCCTCTACCTTACCCCAGACTTTGCCTTACAATTAAGGTAGTTTGGAGGGTTGGCCAGGGAGGTTAGGAAGCAGATGGATTAGTCACACAGACGGTGGTTAGGTTAGAGAGAGAAGTTCAGCTCAAAGCCCAGAGAGAGAACTCCCTTATCTATGTTTGTGTTCTTGTTCTCAACAAGCCTATGAGTGAAGTAGAGCTCACCACTGTTTCCTTTTCACAGCCTATAATCTAATTCTTCTCACCAAAGCATTCTAGCTAGGCTCAAACTAGCACAATAAGTAAAAGAGCACATAAGAAATTCAGCACATCAATTATTTTCAATGTCCACTTCAATAACTCTACCCTAGATGAGCCAAACAGAACACTGTGCATGCATCTCATTTCCTCATTTTCTCATCCAGAGTTCACATTCGAACAATCAGCTATTGAAACAACAGCACTTTCCCCAAGAGAGGCAAAAAATAAAAGCAGCTTAATGGTTGATTAGGGCAGTTAAACAACACAGCTCATTTCCTTTTTGCTGTCCAACCCAAGATATCACACAGGTGAGTTTACAACTCTTTCTGACACACAGACATCTAATAAACAAAGCACATAACCAAAATACTCAAACCATGGTGCAATATGCTAATGGATGTTTTGTGAGTCAGGTAAATGGGAATCCAACTCTGAAACAGTGAAAGACAGTGCCCCCACAGCACACACACACCCCACACACTTGAAAGTGCACTTAATAGCCTAGGGTACTTTACAGAGCAAGAATAAAAAGTGATACAGCTAAACAGGTTGTTCATCTTTCTGCATAAATTATTAGAGGACCAAGTACAGGCAAAAGTAGTATTGCTTTTTCTTAGCCTGCATGCTATTACAATAGCATCTACCATTAGAAGTCATCATCTAAGAAAGGGTCAGTTAGAATGCTATTGTAGAGAAAGTGGAGAGAAAAAAGTGAATGAAAGAAAAAAAAAAAGGGAAAAACCAATCCCATCTCATAATTTAAGTGAAACCTTTATCACTGAAATATTATATTGATAGCTCCTGAAAGAGATTACACAACTAATGGAAAAAACCCTGGTGAGACAGGAAGCTTAAACACAGCCAATCTAATGATGACTTTGGTAACGCAGGAAGCAGGCACACTACCAAAGAGATGGCAAAACCAGAGATTATTTTAGGTGCTTAGTTATTCCCAGACCTAACTGAAAAGTGTGCTTCAGGAACTCGGGGTAAACATATCAGTCTCACAACCACAGCTCTTTTGTTTAAAATAAAATCATAGCGACTGACTTTGCAAGCCACGCTTCTCCAGCAGAACTTACTTTGCAACAAGCTGTCAAGAGCTACTGACCCCTTTCACACACCGTTGGAAGTGCAATTTCCTGTTCCAAACTGATTCCCTGACTCCTCAAACCTCTATTCATGCACATTCTGGTTATGCTGGCGGCAGTGGGGCTGGTATGCGTATGCCAGAGGCTTTGGGATGCACTGCTCACCAACTGAACTTCCTGCTTGGAGCTCACAGTGCCAAGGTAAATAATCACAATACCACACTGACAAATGTGTCAGAAGTATGAGGTATTAACTAGATTGACTAGGGTCTTGAATAACTGAATTGTAATTTTCCGCTCTCCTAGCACGTAAGGTAAGGATGTGAGGTGTGTTACAATGCCAGCAGGTACCCAGCTGCAACACTGAAACCTTTTTGTATCTTAGAATCCACGCAGATTGTACTGGCTTCTCTTGCATAGAACTCACAGGCTCCTTTGTCTAATTTTCCTGCTTCATATTTGCCTTCAGAAAGAGATGTGAATGCAATCTAACAAAGTCTCAATTACTGATGCCTTACAGTCACACAAAACACAGTTGCCATCATCACGATGAGCAATGAAGGTGGTGAGGGACCTATGAGGAGAGGCTGAGGGAGCTGGGGTTGTTTAGCCTGGAAAAGAGGAGGCTCAGGGGTGACCTCATTGCTATCTACAACTACCTGAAGGAGGCTGTAGCCAGGTGGGGGTCAGTTTCTTCTCCCAGGCAACCAACAACAGAACATGTGGACACAGTCTGAAGTTGTGCTGGGGGAGGTCTAGGCTGGATATTAGGAGGAAGTTGTTGGCAGAGAGAGTGATTGGCATTGGAATGGGCTGCCCAGGGAGGTGGTGGAGTCGCTGTCCCTGGAGGTGTTCAATAAAAACCTGGCTGAGGCACTTAGTGCCATGGCCTAATTGACTGGACAGGGGGGGTGATAGGTTAGACTGGATGATCTTGGAGGTCTCTTCCGACATCGTTGACTCTATGCTCCTACCAAGACAAGGATCAAGTAATCAGCTCTTGGTCTTACTAGACATGGCAATTGCGTTTGCCTTTGTTTTTCATTTCCTCTAGCCTTGCAGCTTGTTCTTGTAAAGTTCATGAGTTAATACATCTGTGTTTAAACAAACTCAGTACATGAACTGCTTCCAAACACTTGATAACATCATCTGCTTATACACTTCTATCAGATCATCAGAACCACCATTGCCGTATTTCTTAAGTCAAGAAGAGATAAAAGTATATAAATCACTGAAGATACCATATAGACTTTGAAACAGTCTTTAAAGGCATAAACAGACAAATACCACAATGAAATATTCTTATTGATCACATTATTACAAAGTCTCCTAGATACAAAGAGAACTTTTTGTTGTCTGAAACATTTCTAACTCCTGCAAGAGACAAAGTGCAGCGGTAAAGCTTACAGCTGCATCTAGTATCTCTTTTCCCATGCAAAATACTGCAGTGGTTATAGTGATAGGCAGCACAAGGTGCAGTCAGATGGAGACTGTAATGAAGCACATCACATCTGAGAGACTCCAGATTAAGGATTTTTGTCATGTGGAAGAACTACTCTCAGGCCGTATACACTTCTGGTATTTTTATAACTTCATTTGCCTTTCATATACCTCTCTACCATTATGGGGATGAGATACATCATGTTTAAAAAAAAAGTATTTCACACACGCCTCATTTTCTTTTCCTAGTAGGCAGAGGCCTCACTGCATAAAGACAACAGCGACAACATCATCCAGAGCAGATTCTGCAGTGCTTGGTGCAGAGTCCCTTGTGCTGCAGTTAGAGCTTGATACCCAGCATAAGCAGTTTGCTACATTGATCAGATTCTTTTAGGTTTGACCCCTGTACACAAAGAAGTCACACAAGCCACTAAAATAACTTGAGGGAGACAACAATGGAGGAAATCTACATAAGCAGTTCCTATCTACACTCCTTCTATTGATGAATGGAACACATTTCTTAAAGTATGCTGTGAAGAACCGGTCTAATGATGTCTGATAAAACCTTGCATAAAGCACACCCAGTGTAGCTAGCATGAACCTGCCTTGGACATCACACCTCAAGACAGTCATATCTGTAATATACAAGGGGGAATGAATATTTGGCCTTAGGATAATGCAAATGAAGCACATAACAATGTACAAAGACGTGAAATATTGCAAAGGAGATCACTTTGCTCATAAAGACCCCAAACCACCAAACCATCAAAACTATTTACTTAAAGATCTCTGGATTGGTTTTCTATTACTGTTTTACTACATTCTTTGCTAAAAAAGCTTAAGTGTCCAAGCCAGAAAAAAAAATCCCTGACTTTTTTGAAGTTGAGTTATGCAGCTCATCTTCTCCCTCAATAAAGCTGTAGAAAAATAACAATTAGTGGAGCTAGTATTATGTTTTTAATTAGAAAAATATTTTATTCCAAACCACTATGAATAGACTTATATGATTACAAGGTCAAAACCTTGTCCATTTTACTAATGGAGACTTAGACTCTTCACTGAATGCTCAAGTGAACTGTCTAATGTTATTTTAACATGGTCCCTGAAACAAAACTGCTATTCCTGAGAGATTAATACAATAAAGCATAAAGCTCATTAGTAGGAAGTTGTCTTTTTTTTTTTCTGATAAGCAAAATAGATTCTGCCTTAATCTTATAAAATGATTTTATTCACTGTATTATCAAAGGGTCTTTTTCAACACCTGTGTTTTAAATGGTATTTTAATTCCAATATTTCAGCTCACAAAACACTCAGCTTTCCAAACTGCTCCCAGAGCTCACTAAGACCCTGGCAAAAAGCCTTTTTCAGATAAACAGGCACAAGTCCGTTTTTTCATCCTAAGAAAATACTGGAATAATTGAGGATATCCTTTCCTGTCATTGTCATATCCTTTGTCACTCTGATGGCAACATACAAGATGAAAAGACTGAGAACTGCATTTGCTTTGATTTGTTCCAAGCAAACACTAAACTACATTTTAAATCCACATTACAGTGGAAAACAGATAAGGCAAAATTTAAGTGGTATTTAATAGAGGACAGCATTTTATGAAGTTAGGTAGATATCCCATTCGTTTAAGAGATTGACTTGCATCAAAGTGACTGTATTACTGCAAGCTCGCAGTTCTGCTACTCATCACTATTTCAGTGTATCGATGTGGGAGGGGAAAGTTTCACCACTGTAGGCAATGTTACTGGTACTTGTCAAGGACACTGAACGCATAAAGCTAAGGCAAAAGTTAACCTACACGTTAACAAACTTCTATCCAAAACAAGCTGAAAATACAAAGGCAGGAAAAGAAACCTTATATAACATCAACAGAAGTTGACACTATTGACTAATGGGAGACAATTAGTAATTTTCTTCTGTGTGTACCCACACCTTGTCAGATGTTTTGACAGATTAATTAGTGCACAGGTGACAATCTGCATACCTTAGTCAGGTTCTAGGAAGAGTGTCAGAATGTACCGGTCTCTGCATAAACACATTTGTACATCAGAAGACACAACTGAGCCATCGTTAGGAGAGGGTTAACGTTTTCTGCAAGCACATCCAACCCACATGAATAATTTACCTTTTCAGCAGTGAAGATTTATCGGCAAATGTGTACTATAAAAGCTCAGAGCTATTCTGTGAGCAACTGCTTTAGGTTACAACATGAGCAACAAAGAACATGACTAGAGCAAAACTAACGTATCAGGTAGAGAATGTCTCTTAATCCACACTGCTGTATTCTCCTTGAATGTGCGTCCCTCCATCCCAGCTCCAAGGAAACATTCATCACCTTACAAGGTCTTGTTCTGAGGCAGTATCAGTAATTCCCTTCCAAAACAGATGTCCCTGAATTACTGAACTGTCCATTGGCAGGAAATGTGCCTTCCTGAACTTGCATATTTAACTACCTCTGCTTATGACAAATTATCAATTAAATACAGAAATCAGAAAAACTCCTGAGAAATGAAACCACCTATAGAGGAGGGCAAACCATGACCAAAAAGACCCAAACCTTCAGGTATGTGTCAGCAATCCCTAACACAACATTTGCCTACTGCACCAAATAATTTATTTTCCTTTCTTAGACTGTAACTCAAGTCCAGTACCATGTCTTTCGCTATTTGAAGCACTCAGCACAATTCACAATGCACAAAGGAATTAAAAAATATTATTAAATTAAATCTCTGACATGCAGCATAGTATTTAAACACTTTTCTCTATGTAACATTAAGTAGTATGAAGCATTAACTGCATACCAGAAGCCCTAAAATATGTAACACAGAAAAAACCCCAAAACTTTAAATGGCAGCTTTTATTTCCAGCTTGTCAGAAGGAAAGTTACTTTTAAAATTTGGAAGCTAAATATATTGGCAATGAACGTACTTCATGTTTGGATGCTAACTGCTCATCTGCCTCAATAGCACTCCCCAGCAAATATTTCACTTCTATTTTATGGACAAGATTTAGAGAGTCCAGGAGGCTACAAGGATGCTCAGAGGGCTGCAGCAGCTCTGTTATAAGGACAGGCTACAAGAGTTGGGGGTCTTCAGCCCGCAGAAGAAAAGGCTTTAAGGAGACCTTATAGTGGTCTGCCAGTATCTGAAGAGAGCCTATAAGAAGGCTGAGGAGGGACTATTGACAAGGTCTTGTAATGACAGGACAAGGAGGAATGGGTTTAAACTGGCAGAGGGGAAATTCAAACTAGATGTTAGGTAAGAGTTCTTTGCAGTGAGGGTGGTGAGACACTGGCACAGGCTGCCCAGGGAGACTGTGGCTGCTCCCTCCCTGGAGGTGTTCAAGGCCAGTATGGATGACGCCTTGAGCAATCTCTTCTAGTGGGAGGTGTCCCTGCTTAAGGCAGGGGGTTGGAACTGGATGATCCTTGAGGTCCCTTCCAACCTAAACCATTCCATGATTTCCAACTACTCACAAAGGCATTCTGGGACCTCAAACTACCAACAGAAACATGGAGAAGTAAAAGTAAAATTGCAAGAAAGCCCTGCCATCATCTTTCTTGGTTCTCAGAAAGGACCACAACAAAGTGGGAAGCAGCAGCTCTTATGCATCAGTATCATGATTTAGCTGCCCCTGCTATCAACGATTCCCACAATAGAGCCTTGGCAAAGGTGCCAGCAATTACAGGAACTTTACTCACATATGTCTACATGTGTCATTCTCTTCAAAAGCCAAAACTTACCCTGTTGGGCCTCCATTCTGAACCCAACAGAGCTCTGAACCTCTGTTAATACTTCTGTCTACCAGTGAAAGACTGCATCAGCCACCCCTTTAAGTTAGCAGCCAACTTCTTTATCTGGTACATTGATTGAAGTGTTGTCCTAAACAGAATAAGTCCTCAAAACACTATGCAGAATGCAAAGAGACACCAATCTTAGTAGTTCTTACGAGCATGACAACCAAGGGAAGAAAATCAAAATTAAATACATATATAATCTCTGATGCCTGTTTTAAAAGACCTTTGAAATAAATTATAAATTGCCATTATATCCTCAAAGCTCATCAGAGTTCTTCCTCCTGAAGCAAGTGTGATCACCTTGAGCATTTCAGAAAGCTCTTAAGGAAGAAGGCAGATTTTCACTATTTGGAGCAAGATTTTCAAGGCCTGCTTCAAATGAAGGCATCAGAAGTTTTACTCTACCTAGGCAGAAAATGAGCTTATCCATTGGATAGATTGCTTTTCCCTCTCCTCTCCTTCTGTCCTGGTAAACAACAGGCACAAAGTTTTGTGTAGAAATTCCTTTACACATTATCTCCTTTTTAAAGCACCTAAGATAAACATATCACATACTCAGAAAGTGCAGGGCTTCCACTACCAACAGGATACAGTTTGGCACTGAAAGAACAAATCACAATACTGAGGGAAGGGTGATAATGGCATGTATTAAGAGACATCAAAAATAGGATCTGGCTTCTATTAGTTGAATCTCAGATTGGCAAAGTCCCTGGATTTTGCCCAGACTTGCCCAAAAACCTACCTTAATTATCATCATCAATAAAAAGCTAAAGGCATTTTATCTACAGGGTAGTGAATGCCTCCTCTCAAAAGAGGGAGTTTCATGATAAGAGCTAATCTGAAAAACCTGAGGAATGCAAACTATTTTCTTGGTTGTAAAAACAAGAAAGAATTGCACAAACACGAGTTAAAACAACTACTGGTAACCCCCCAGTACTGCACAGCCAACCTCTTCTCAGCTAAGGCACTACACAGCGTCCTTCAGGTAGAAAAATGCTTTAAACCAAGTCCTATGTCCAAAGGATGGAGTCTTGAAAGAGTGCATTACTTTCAGGCATGGTCACAAATTTGGCCTTCCTATTAACCCCATATTCTGAGTTCATAAAAGCAGTGCAAGGTCCAAAAGAGCTTCAGCTCCTTCAGCTGGCAAGTCAGAAAATCAGTGCACGTTTTGTTTTGTCGATAGCTGCAAGACAGCCTTTCAGATAACTCATTCTGGTTGGTAAGACCACGTGCAGTCACAGAAGACTTAAGTTTTTATACTTTGGCCTGTAGCCTTGTTTTCTGAAAGTTCTACAGACAAAGTGTGTATTACACCCTACCTACACTAATCTGTTAACATCAGGTCTTGCTTATTAGATCAGTCACATTGCCTGCTACTAAACCAGTTTTTCCCCACTTTCCCCACAGCTTAACATTTATAGAATGGTTTAGATTGGAAGGGACCTCAATGATCATCCAGTTCCAACTCTCTGCCATAGGCAGACACCTCCAACTAGAACAAGTTCCTCAGGCCTCATTCACCCTGGCCTTGAACATCTCCAGGGAGGGAGCAGCCACAGCCTCCCTGAGCAACCTGTTTAGCCTAAACACATCCAAGAATCCCATGGTGTTGATACACTATTGCTTTGACAAGATTTTCTTTGAAAGATCCTTTAAGTTACAGAAGAGCTAACTACCTCCAGAAGCCGATCCACCATTTTTTGTCAGTCAGTGCACAACTATATTTTTTTTTACAGAAATAAAAAATAATTTTAGTAACTGTATAAGTAAAAAAAAAAAATCCTTGCCCACTGAAACACGCTCTAGAAATCATTGATCATTGCAAACCAATCATTTTTAAATGAAATCTAACCATCATTTCTGTCCTCCACATCAATGCAGGCTGTAGCAAGGCATGTCTCAACAAATTAAAATACCCAAATTTGTGTTGAGTTAAATCTGACATACAGCTTCTACGAAGCCTGAACATACATAATGAAGAACTAGTTAAATTCCACCTGCATTAATACTTAACTAAAACTACCACAATTCAGTGGTATTCCTTGTCCACTGACGCATATACTAGAAATCAGTGATCACTGCAAACCAATGATTTTTAAATGAAGTCTAACCATCATTTCTGTCCTGCACTTCAGCCCAGGCTGCAGCACAGCATGTCTCAACAAATTAAAATACCCAACTTTGTGTTAAGAGTTAAATCTGACATACAGCTTCTATGAAGGCTGAACATACATAATAAATACATAGTCAAACTCCACCTGCATTAATAGTTAACTAAAACTACCACAATTCAGAGTACAACAGAAATTAAACTGCTATAGTGGGTTAAATCATCATCATCCTGACACCCTGTTTCTAACAGCAGCTTACTCTATGTCCTCTAGAACAAAACATGAAATATCACAGCAGACAACAAAAGCATCATCTATCCTAAGGTACGTTTCTCAACCCCTTTCAGGTACTGCTGATTTATACCCTAGAGTAACACAGTTAAGATCCCTTCAGATATCCCTGTGACTGTTCCTCCTGTCCCCAGCAGTAGTTCAGTTTTTCATCCTACCAGGCTCTTGGTATAATGATAGATATTCCTTTGGCACTAAGTATTGCAATGACTTGTCGTTTTCTCTCTTTTTTAAAGGTGATTTGGTAGTACAAGACACTGTCTTTCAAAGTACTAGTCACTGCATCAAAGAGCAAGGGAATTATTACTTACTAATTGCAAAATATTATTTTGCATGTATATCCTACCTCTGCCAACCCCCTTGAAACAAAGTTACACTAATTTTGACCATTCCATTTTGTAAGAATGCCTTCCAATTTCTCCTCAATAGATGACAAATTGAGTGTTCCAGATGAATTTACACATGTTAATAATGTCCTCTGTGTTATTAAGACAGCACTGCATGATGACTGTGGCATTGCTTTTTTGCCCAATGCAAAGCACTAAGGATCAACACAAGTTCAAATAAAACGCTGTTGAAGTCTTTTCTCCCCACCTCAATAAATATAGTTAATTTACAATCTAGTCATAAGTCATTTGATTATTCCCTCTAACATGCATATTCTTGAATTTATCAGCATCATCTGCTGTGCTTCCCTTTTACCCAGCTTTTTTGGATTCCCTTTACAGTTCCTCAGTCATCTTCAAGCTTGCCTAATCCAAATACTTTTGCATCATTAGCAAGTTTTGGCACACCATCATTCATCTAGTTTATTAGATCACCAACATATACATTCACCACTCTCTTTTCAGAGCCGCTTCTACATCATGATGTAGTTTAAGATTTACATTATTATTGAAAAAAAAAAAGACAACAAACCAACAAAAACTTCTAGTCATAAGATGGAGTACACCAAAAACTAGAAAGGAAAGTTACAGTTTTGAAAACATCTGGTCTTAAGCAAGGCTGGTATCTAAACTCTTTACTTGAGAAGAATACAAGGCTCTCACTATGTCTACAAGACATAAGAGGGGGGCCTGCAGGTTAATGCTTTCTTTTTTCCAGAATGTTGCCCATCCAACATGTTACATATCTGATTCCCTCCATAAAAATCTTCTGGTTAGAAATCCTTCTCAATGTTACCTACATTTATGCTTAATTAGTCCAAGGTTTATGGTCCCCTCGGTATTTTCACAAGTTGCTCACATCTAGTTCACCATAATAAGTACAACTGCTTATTAGGGCAGCGCTGACGGCAGGGGAAACACATTTTAAAAGAAGCATGTGCATTCCTCAGACATGTTTTGGGCTGCATCATCATCTTGAGTCCTTAATTCCAGATGGCACTTTTAGCTTGAGAAACATTAAAGAGCAATCTTAAAACCTTCTTCACCTTCCTCTGAAACTACAGCCCAAAATACCACCCAGCACAGTTCAGACAGCAAGGCACTGTATTTGCATAGTTACATTACCTTTATTTGACCACAATCTTATCTTACCTCTTCACTAAAACTGGGCTAAGTTTCATTATATTATCCATGGACACTGAATGTCAAAGACAACAAAATTAAAATGCTCCTAATCCTTCAAACCCTCACATGAAGCCATCTTTTCATTCTGTATGTTTGCTTTAAAACTGGACTCCATTATATGTTAACAATTAAAAAACAACAAAGAAAAATAGCTCAACTGTACTATCTTAAAGGATCAGTAAAGCCAGTATTTTCTTGCCTACCAAAACACTGATTGTGAATAAACAGATTAAAATCACCTAAAGATTTATTTAAAGAGAAGAGGTGTAAGCAGGAGAAAAGACAATACATACATCCTTGTTTAACAAGGAAAGCCAAATCTGATTTCATCTAAAAATGGTAACATCAGTAACGATTTTGATTCCCCTTACACTTAATATAAGCTGTACCTTGTGATATATCTTCAGCTTTAAAGTGTTCAGCAAGCTCCAATTTTGTGCTCTGATTGCTTATCATTACAAAAGTATGCAGACACTTCAATCAAACTCAATTTAGCTGACTAAATGTATTTACAATAAAAATACCCAATAAAATAAGCACAAGCCCCAAAGATTGGATAATGAAGCCACATAGTATCAAGAGGCAGGAAAACAGAAAATAACCATCCCAAGAATGCACGTAACTCGAAAACAGTTCACAAAAGAGATGAGGACCAAGCCAACACCATCTCCATAACCTGATAATGCACCTAAATAGCAGCTTTTGGATACTTGGATGTTCAAGCCTTGATTCTTTTACACTCCAGAACTCTCATCACTCCTTTCTATAGCCTAGAGGAAAGAGAAGAGTCATGGACTGCAGTTCCTCCTCCCAGGGCTATTTCCATATTTGAGAGGAGCCCTACTCCTTCAGAGCATGTGAGAGGTCTCCTCATAGATCGCCTCTTCAGCTCCACGTGCAGAGCAAACCAGAAGGCCTTCAGGAGAAGATAAGCATGTGTAGCATAGACTACACTCCTTCTGGACAGGGACTGAATACAGCACAACCAGAGGAAAGTTCAAGTGCCCACTGAATTTTGACATCTCCTGTGCTAGGTTAGCAAGTGGAACCAAAAAAATCACACTTTTATCATGATCTTGAGTTTCCTCTCAGGTCTACCTCAGTGACTTTAGGATTTAATCTTCAATTGTTTTTTAATTTGTTGTGTTTTTTTTTTAAATATGCTTTTTAAAAAATCAGCCTAAGAATCAAGGAATCAGCAGATTTCACAAGGTCTCTGCATAGAGAACCCACAGATTTGAAAACTGCAACCAGACCTTGTCACATAAATTACAGAGACACTTGTGCACAGGCATACTCCTCACAGGGGGCAGATCTACAAGGTAAAGGTTTGTTTTCACAGATCAGGAGCTGAGCCAGCAGAACTCCACAAAGTAAAGTAAGGCAAGGCACACTGCAGTTGACAACGGACTTAGACATAAACCAAATTTTATGGCATCTGCTCTGCATAAAAATTAAGCCTTAATTGAAATCTTCTTGTAATTGTGCTGGAGGCATATGCACAAATATATTGCATACCAAGTATTACAGCCTGGCTCCTGCAAAGACGTGTATACATGTTTATTATTATGTATAAAAAATAAATTCCATAGTTTCAAAAGCACTATGCATGAACATGAACTTAAGCACAAGTGCACGGGTGGGACTTTTCAGGACTTCAAGACCCATACACTACTGAGCAGCACTGCAAGCTGAAAACCTTTTACCTTCCTATACTGCCAGCAGTTTATAAAACCCCCTCAGCTGACTAACCCTTGGAACAGAAAAGGACCTGCTTCCAGCTCAGAAGCTGGAGTTGTAATACACTTTTCACACTCCATGTATCTATGCTAAACTTAAATCTTGATTAAAATGAGGTGCTTAAGTACCATTTAATCAAACAGCCTCACTGGATATGAAGAGAAACAGAACCAAGAGCAGCCACTATAGCTGTTGTGGTAAGAAAACAAACAGAGAAAAAGGAAACCACAGAGTTACCAGAAGTATGCAGACAAATCCGGGTTTTTTTATATTAAATATTTTCTTCAAGGCTGGAGGAGCAACTAGCGGCCAAGACAAGCAGCTAAGCATACAAAATTAGAGATATTTCAGAGAATGCCATTCTATTCCTAAGTTATGGTAACTGACAGTCATGGGCTTCTGCTGGACAAGAACGACCACCAGGAGGAAAGCCAGGCACTAGTATTACCATTGGTTGCTAATTAACGACGCTGCACCAAAGCTACTTCTGCTGCTACTACAGAAACATTTAACAGACACGTTTAAAACTCTGAAGTATAACGTCTATACAAAACCTCAATTTGCCGTGCTGGGATCAGCCTGGCAGCCCTCGCTGTAGCCTTGATCTGACCACTAGGTCCCCCGAGCTTGCACCGAGCCACTTGTGATCTCAAGCTTCTTGCACACAGACGAAGTGCCAGAACGGATGGCCACAAACTTTAGGGCTTATCTTTTAGCTGACAGGCTGTGCTTTAAACTCTAAGTTTGCAAAACTCCCGACTTCTGTATCACGACCCATTAGATACACACAAGTGCCCTCTGCCTGTAAGCAACTCTGGCACAGCTTCTTAAAGAAACCAAAAGAAGTTCAAGCAAGTACTGCCAATAACAGAACAGGGCCCAAAGCTTATTTGCATCGCTATTATATCAACACATGCTTTATTTTACACCACGGAACAAGGACTAAACGTCAGCTACAGACCCCCCGGAGGGCAGGAGCAAAAGCTGTATAGTCTGTATTTAGTTACTCAGATTTCATAGGACATTCTCAGCTGGATAAACAGAAAGCAGCCCCTGTTGGGGCTTTCTTACCTCTCCCCAAGGAGACCTGGCTACCTTCTCGCTTAATATGGAGGTTGGCAGGTGGTGACTTGTGATTTGGGGGGAGCCATTTTATACGTATATTGTCCCAAACTCTGAGGAACTTCACCGTGTAACAGTGCTTTCAGAATAACCAAACCCAGCAGTGATTATCTACACAAGAGTTTAAAGAAAAAGAACTGTCTCCTGGTATATTTTTTTTTCGCCTACAGCTTCAGCCTGCGTGCCAAAAATCCCGCAAAACTTATTTTGGACAACAACCTCGACCTGCCACCGTTCCCATCTTGTTAAAGTTACAAACAGCTGAAGCGTTCCTTATAATGGAAGCGAATCATTATTCCATGCAGAGATAAAATGTTCTCGATGGGAAAGCTCCAGCACACATTATATCCACATACCACACATACATTACGTAACGCTTGTCCCAAATACACTGCGATAAAGAAAGGCAGCTCGACACCTTAAAAATGCATTGCCTTTGCCACATCAGAAATGTGAGTAGATGTCACTCTCTCTCCTTGCTGGGTTCTTTCCTGCATAACTTAGAGCTACAAGTTACTTGCTCGAAGACGAGCGGCCGGGTTCGGCTTGACTGTTAACTAACAAAGAACAAGGTAAACCCCAGGGCGGGGGGAGACAAACAGGAGCACGCCGCGGTGTAAATACTGGCGGCTCAGCAAAGAGCCCTTCTCCTCCTTGGCTATTTACAATTACCTCTTGATTCCACGAATGCCATGTTATCTGGGCGTCCAGCAGCTTAAATTCACAGCCCAGGCAGGCTGTCCGAAGCTTGTTTTTCGCAGGTCACCGACTGGCCCTGGTAACCCAAGCTCAGCTATTTTCGTCATTTACGAAGAACAGCGCACACGCCGCGCAGCTGTAACCGCACCTCGCGAAGCGCTGCGCGCCTCACGCAAACACTGCCCGTCGCACACATGGAGTCAAAGGCATCACTCAGATCGTTTCAAAGTCAGCGCGGGTGGCTGATAGGCGCGGAGACGCGCCCCAGCCCAAACTCCAGCAAACTCGGCGGCTCCTTACCTGCTGGGCGGGCGCCGGGGCAGCGCGGCGGCTCCGGCTTTGTGCGCTCCCGCGGCAGGCGGCTGTCCTGGCCCGGAAGGCGGCGACGTCTGCCGGCGGGATCCGAAAGGAGCGGGGAGCGCGGCGATCCGCTCTCCAGGGCGGTGAAGGAGGGATACCCGCTTCCGCCGCCCCGGCCCGACCACCGCGGGGAACTTCGGCGGGGCAGCCCGGAGCTGCGGCCGCCAGTGGCGGCGGCGGCGGCGCGGGGGGCCGGGGCGTCTCGAGCTCCTGCTGGCGCCCGCGGGGTGCGGGAAGAACGGAGGCAGGGCGGGAGGGAGGGAGGGGACTGGTGTCCCGCGGGGGCGAGCGGACCGGCGGGCTAGCGAGCCGGAGGCGGCGGGGCCGGGGCCGGGCTGAGGCGGCGCGGGGAGTCACGGCCCTGGAATGCCAGGAATGTGGGGCGGCCGCTGCGGTCGCGGGGCCCGGAGACGTCGGGAACGCGGCTTGGGATTTCTTTTCTCTGTCGTTGCTGGTAGGAGTTTTTTTGAGGGGTGGGGTTGTTTGGGGCTTTTGCTTTGTTTTCGGGTTTTTGTTTGTTTGTTTGCTTTAACTCTTCTCCCCTCCCCAAGGTAGGAGGAGAGCTGAAACCCACCCCGCGGAGGAGGGAAGCGAAGGGAGGAAGAGGAGGGCACAGCCTCCTGCCAATCCGTGAGAGTGCTGGCGGCAGCCTTCCCGAGAAGGGCAGCGCTGCCAGGCGCCAGGCTTCTTTGGCTCTGCGGTGCTGTCCCGGCCGGTCCCGTCCCGTCCCTCCCCGCCGCCGGGAACCAGCCCCTTTCCCGGCCTGCGTGTGGCCGCGCGGCGCCGGTGGCGTCTGCGCACGTGTCGGCGCGGGCCGCGGCGGGAGGGGCGGGCGGGGGCCAGCCCAGCGCCCTGTGGGCAGTGCGGCTGGGCGGGAGGCGCTGCGGCAGCCCGCGGCCGGGGGCGCACCTCCTGGAGCATTCGGGGTGGGGAGCGGAGAAGCTAAGGAACTCTTGGTACTCGTGGGCCTCGAAAGCTCCTGCGTACCCCTCCCAGCCCTACTGGGGGTAGGCGAGGTGCCACCCTGTGCCCCTCTTACAGAATCGTAGCTCCCACGATCTCCTTTCCATCTCCCCCGAGACTTGAATTACAGCATCATTTTTTATGCTCTCCCTGAGGTCGCTCTTCCTGCTCTCTTCCCGCTTTTCCCCTTGTCAGCTCTTTCGGTCTCGTAGTTACTGTGTGACCCTCGCTCCCATGTGGGTGATTCTCCCTGCTTCTCCAGCGGTGCAGAGATGCATGGTGCCTGCCTCGAGCACCAGCCTTGCTGGAAAGCAAAAGGCAGAACACCCGAAGTTGGTACGAAATGGGATAGTTGGCAGTACATTAAATGTCCAGGATGCCCAGTTCATGGCAGATGTGAGGAAGCCTTGCAGTGGTCTGCCGTGAGAGAGAAGGGGTAGAAAGGGCACCATGCTGTAGGAAGAGTAAGTACCATCAGGAAGGATTGATCTACCAAGAGTGAATAGATTACACCAGATAAATCAGGCTTAAGAACAACGTATGAGAAATTATGTGTAGATGCTCTTGCATATCATAGCTGATGGACAGTTTGCAAAGTTATGTTTGCCTTAAAATTATCCACATTCCCAAAAGCACACACAAATACTTCAGGTACCAGTGGGTACCAGAAAAAATGTCAAAGGGAGGTATCCATCCCCAGAGCGCAAGGACTTGTACACCTTACTGAACTCGTACGTGGGCAGATTTGTTGGGAGCCAGGATTACTCAGATTGATAAGAGGATCAAGAGCTGAGAGAGGGAGAAATAGATTCATGAATTTGATAGATAACTAATTGTATTTAAATACTGTATGTGGAATCAGGAATAATATAGTTAACGTTCTTGCACAGAAAGTCCTTTTCATCTGAGACTCAAACAAACACCACACCTTAATGAACTAAGCAATTACTGCCATTTTACATGCAGCTACACTGAGGCACTAAGAAGTGACACCATTTAAGATTTTAATATGAAATATGCTTGACCAAGTGTAGATGCAGAGTTTTGAGTAACAGTCTGGAAGAAACCTCAGGTGTCAGCAGTAGATGAGAAGATGGATCATCGAGCTCCTGTGCCCTGAATTGGTAAATTTTATGCTAAAATGTAGCTTTCCCCTGCTGAATGGAAAGTTGCATGAGGGGGTAGCATGCATCAGAAATAAGGTTTAACTTGTTTTGTTCACTCTCAGGTTCTTCCCGTGCCTGGGCAGGTGTAAGGATTTTGGGGTTTACACAGTAAGTACTAACGTTTGCATCTATGCCTCAAGGTGGTGTGCTGCTGCCTTAAGTGTTTTAGTTGAATTCCTGGCTTGCAGCTGCTCACTTCCATAGGTCTCTGCATTGGAACTGAACTTATTTAATGAGCCTCACTGCAAATGAAATAATGTTGCCAGAAGCATAAACATGTTGACAGATGAGAAGATTTGGAGAGGAGATTTTATGTATTGTTTACCTGCGGAATGGGTTCCCCTAGAAGAAATGAAACCAACTAGCATAAATAAAATCAGACTACTTGTCAGTAAGAGCTTTCACTAAAAGGTCAGCTCAACAAACTCTGCAAAATGAAATGTATTTTAAACTAACTTAACAAAGGGAAGCTCCTGAAACTGGGAATGGTGAAGATGATTGGTTTTTTTGTGAGATTACTTAATGCAGTGATTAATGTCTGTATTAGTCTTGCCAAGATTGTTGCAGGAGGTGCTTTGGAAAAACTAACTTTCCCAGTGATTATAGCCCGTTACTGCAAAGAGTCTTCCATCAGAAGATCGGTTGTGTTGGTGCTACTACTGCATTCTAGGACCATTGAAACCTGGAATCTTTACATTCATTTTGTTCCCCAAGAGATGTCAGGAGTACAGAACATAGGGATTAGAAGCAAGAGTCATTACCTGCTAAGTGGGGAGTGGTTTCAGGAAATACTAAAACCAGACTAGGTGCTCCTCACACTGTTTCAAAATTTGGATGTTAAAATGATACAAGTAATTGATTTGTTTCCAAAGGCTGGTTCAGATTAGCTCAGAAAACTTTGATGGTTAGTCTTCTATTAATTATATGTACTCTGGCTCAGGTGTCATCTTTCTGTGTTGCTGGAGAACCATGCTACAGGTTTGTTTTTTTTCCTGAGAAGGTGACAACTCTAAATTATATTTAGAGATTTTATTGACTTTCTGTAATGATTTATGGAATTGATCTCCAAAATATTCCCTGTGCTCTGGTGTAATTCTTTTACTGGCTCCTCCTACAATTCCATTACATTAAGATGCTCTACAAAACAGTAGAGTAGATGGGAAACTACTTATTGACTGCACCTCAGTTACCTTAGCTACCAGTATTCACTCTGATTTTGGGCATGTAGCAGCGCATCCCTGTGATGTAATTTTCTTCTCTGAAAACTGAGATAATGATCTTTAGAAGGTGCTTTTTGTGTTGCAGATGAAAGCACTGTGTAGAGAGAGGGGTTTTGGTTTTGTTTGTTTGTTTGTTTGTTCTTGGGGTGTTTTTTTGTTTGTGCCTTTTTTTTTTTGTTGTTTGTTTGTTTGTTTGTTTGTTTTATAGAATGATGGAATCAACCAGCTTGCAGGATACCTCCAAGATCATCCAGTCCAACCTATCCAATCAACTAGACCATGGCACTAAGTGCCTCATCTACTCTTTTTTTGAACACCTCCAGGGAAGGCGACTCCACCACCTCCCTGGGCAGCCCATTCCAATGCCAATCACTCTCTCTGGCAAGAACTTCCTCCTAACATCCAGCCTAGACCTCCTCCAGCACAACTTGAGACTGTGTCCCCTTCTTCTGTTGCTGGTTGCCTGGGAGAAGAGACCAACCCCCACCTGGCTACAGCCTCCCTTCAGGTAGTTGTTGAGAGCAATGAGGTCACCCCTGAGCCTCCTCTTCTCCAGGCTAAACACCCCCAGTTCCCTCAGCCTCTCCTCACAGGGCTGTGTTCCAGGCCCCTCAACAGCCTTAGTGCCCTACTCTGGTCACGTTCCAGTACCTCAACATCTCTCTTGAATTGAGGAGCCCAGAACTGGACACAGGACTCAAAGTGTGGCCTGACCAGTGCTGAGTACAGGGGAAGAATAAACTCCCTTGTCCTTGTGAAAATAAAGCCCAATGCCATTCATCTTGACTGAGTGGTTAACTATCAGCAGAAGAAACCTGGTTTAATCTCCATCAAAACAGAGGAGACATATTCTTTCAGTGTTATCTGCAGCTACATGCAATGAATACTGCACTGCCTTGGCACTTTGCTAGCAATACCAGTATTAAACATTTTTTTAACGTGTTTAAGCTGAGGCTAAAAGTAATTCCAGTCTTGTTATAACATGGAAAAATCTGTCCTTGTTAGTTGGTGAAACCATGTCATAACCTGTTTCATATAAAACTGCCTTTAAACTGTGCTTAAGCAACAGCTGGTGGTTTCTCCTGTGAACAGCAGAAGATGTTTAATTAGCTTTGCAGTCATCTACATTACAATCAAATCAGAGAATGCAGTTGCAACACATTCCCGATTTGTATTGTAAACGTGACCCTAACTGTGTTCCTAAAATCTCTGTCATGTGCTACAGCTGGCCACACTGACCCGATTGTAACAGAAGCAGAAACTTCACATGCTGCTAGCCGAAATTTCTGCTCCTAAAGTCATAGTCATTCTTTATAATGTTTGAAGCTTACCAAAAAAGTTTACTCCTCAAGCATTCCATGCTCGTTAATTATTCCATTTAATAGTGTTTCTCAAAGTCATCTCTTAGAAGAGGAATTTGGATTACACAATCTTGGAAAACAAACCTGTTGCCACCAAGCATGAGCTAACATGTTATAGTACTCTACAGCTTATCACAAGTAAGCCAGCACCCAGTTTTGTAGACCAGAAAAAGCCTTGATTGATTATCTGTGCAAATAAACTACGCTGTGTTGAATATTGTAGCTTGCTTAGGTTAGAGTTGTGTTCAGCCTGTGGACTGAATACCTGTGCCTCTTTTCAGCTCTTCAGGAAGAGCTGTAAAACTTTTAAAACTGTCTGGCATTTGTGAATAAAGTGAAAAACTTTCACACTTAAACTTTCTGGCATTTGTGAGTGAAGTGATGAACTTTTACAGTTGCATCATTATAAGTACTTCAGATGGGATTTAGCATGAGGAATATACCTTTCTAGGCAACTGTTACTGCTACAATAGTCAGAATGAGTAATATTTTTCCAGTTTTCATGGATTATAAAGTTGGGTACTTCTAAATGTATCATTTGACATGGTCTCTGGGTTTTCAAATTTCTGAAAACTGGTCTCCTGAGGAAAAAAAAAATTACTGTTTTTTAACAGAGGTTAATTTAGGAGCACACCTAGAAGTCAGCATACACCAGTGACTTGTAGGTATTTTAATGGCTGCTCACTACAGATAATTTTTATGTGTCTCAGCATGAATTTAAGTGTCTCACCATGGGCTCTCAGATGAAAATGTTGTGTTGGCACTTAGAGATAAATGGTTTATTGAGAAAGCAAAGCCTAATGTTGTAATACAAAATGTGGCTTATGGAACTGTCACAAACTTGTGTACATTGAATTGAGCCATTAATGTTTACTTACTGGTGTGAGACCATATTTGGATATGAGAGTACTGTGAAACTCTGAATTTCTGAAATTAACAATGAAGTGTACTCTAAAATAATAAAACCTCAGCTAGATATACCTTAGCATTACCTCCTTGGTACTCCTGGGTGACTTCACCCTGATATGTGCTGGGAAGCTCACAGAGCCAGGCATAGCCAGTCCAAAAGGCTCTTGCAGTGTATCAATGATAACTTCTTGATGCAGCTAGTGGAGGAACCAACAAGGAGAGCTGCACTGCTGGACCTTGTATTAACTAATGAAGAGGGACTAGTTGAGGGTATTAAGGTCAGGAACAGCCTTGGAGACAGTGATCATGACATAACGGCGTTTAGTATTATACAGGGTAGAAACAGGGCAACAAGTAGAAGTACAACTCTGGACTTCTGCAGAGCTAACTTCATGCTCTTCAGAGACATGCTTGCAGAAATCCCACAAGCTAATGCTCTAGAGGGTAAAGGAGCCCAAGAAAGTTGCTTAATTTTTCAAGGCCACTTTCTCCAAACCCACGCTAGGTGTGTTCCCCTGAGTAAAAAATTGGGTAGACATGCTAGGAGAGCTGCGTGACTAAGCAAGGAGCTCCTGAAGGAAGTCTGAGGGAAGAAAGAAACTTACAATTCGTGGAAGAAGGGATTTTTCATTTGGAAGAACTATGGAGAAGTTGTCAGGGCATGTAGGAAGGCAACAAGGAAGGCCAAAGCCTTCTTGGAACTGAAAGTGGCAAAGGAAGTTAAACAGAACAAGAAGAGCTTCTTCAAATCTCTCAGTAGGAAAAGGAAGAACAGGTCACACAGGAACACATCCAAACAGGCCTTAAAAGTCTCCAGGGAAGGAGGCTCCACAGTCTCTCTGGGGAGCCTGTTCCAGTGCTCTGTGACCCTTACAGTAAAGAAGTTCCCCCTTGCATTGAGGTGGAACCCCCTGTGCTGCAGTTTACATCCACTGCTCCTTGTCCTGTCCCAGGGAGCAAGTGAGCAGAGCTTGTCCCCCTCTCCTCGGGGGTGGGAACAGCCCTCAGATTTTTATAAACATTT
The DNA here is from genome assembly GCF_015220805.1 of Pogoniulus pusillus. Classification (NCBI taxonomy): domain Eukaryota; kingdom Metazoa; phylum Chordata; class Aves; order Piciformes; family Lybiidae; genus Pogoniulus; species Pogoniulus pusillus. The sequence continues at coordinate 12,881,448 of NC_087288.1, forward strand.
CTTAAATCCCCTCTCAGTCTTCTCCAGACTAAGCAGCCCCAGGTCCCTCAGCCTCTGCTCATCAGACAGTGATCCACTCCCCAAATCATCTTTGTAGCCCTTCACTAGACCCTCTCCAGCAGATCCCTGTCCATCTTCAACTGGGGAGCCCAAACCTGAACACAGTATTCAAGATGAGGTCTCACCAGGGCAGAATAGAGGGGGAGGAGAACGTCCCTTAATCTGCAGGACACACTCTTCTTAATACACCCCAGGATTCCATTAGCCTTGGCCACAAGTGTACATTGCTGTGCCATGTATCTTATCCAGCAGCACTCCCAGGTCCCTCTCCACAGGACTGCTCTCCAGCAGATCACCTCCCAGCCTGTACTGGTGCAGTTTATTATTCCTCCCTAGGTGCAGGACTCTGCACTTGTCCTTTTTGAGTCTCATTTGGTTCCTCTGTGCCCAGCTCTCCAATCTGTCCAAGTCTCACTGGACTGCCCTGGCAGGGGGGTTGCACTCTATCTCTGGATCCCTTCCAACCCCTGACATCCTGTGATCCTGTGATTTTTGAAGTCTGTATATTGCTTCTAAAAGAGCCCTGGATTTCATTCTATTTTTTTTTGGTCAAAATTATCAGGAAAGTTGCTGAGAGTTAGAGCAATTTGCGAATGTGAAGCAGCCTATCAATATTATTTTCTATGCTAGCTATCCTTTGCATGATACACTAGGCACCCTGGAAAAACTTAAAACACACACAAACGAATTCCTGGAAAGGACTGATACAAAAATGGCGAAAGAAATACCAACAAAGCTGTTAGGAATGATACTCGGAAGAGGTGAGCAGGTCAAGTGACAGCCAAAGCCATTAAGATGTACAATGCAGGTGTTCTCTCGCTGCATGCAGAGATACAGGCTGGGGTCGGAGTGGCTGGAGAGCAGCCAGACAGAGAGGGATCTGGGGGTGCTGATTGATACCCGCCTGAACATGAGTCAGCAGTGTGCCCAGGTGGCCAAGAGAGCCAGTGGCATCCTGGCCTGCATCAGGAATGGTGTGGTCAGCAGGAGCAGGGAGGTCATTCTGCCCCTGTACTCTACACTGGTTAGACCACACCTTGAGTACTGTGTTCAGTTCTGGGCCCCCCAGTTTAGGAAGGACATTGAGATGCTTGAGCCTGTCCAGAGAAGGGCAACGAGGCTGGTGAGAGGCCTTGAGCACAGCCCTACAAGGAGAGGCTGAGGGAGCTGGGATTGTTTAGCCTGGAGAAGAGGAGGCTCAGGGGTGACCTTATTGCTGTCTACAACTACCTGAAGGGTGGTTGTGGCCAGGAGGAGGTTGCTCTCTTCTCTCAGGTGGCCAGCACCAGAACGAGAGGACACAGCCTCAGGCTGTGCCAGGGGAGATTTAGGCTGGAGGTGAGGAGAAAGTTCTTCACTGAGAGAGTCATTGGACACTGGAATGGGCTGCCTGGGGAGCTGGTGGAGTCGCCATCCCTGGAGCTGTTCAAGGCAAGATTGGATGTGGCACTTGGTGCCGTGGTCTAGCCTTAAGCTCTGTGGTAAAGGGTTGGACTTGATCTATGAGGTCTCTTCCAACCCTGATAATACTGTGATACTGTGATATTTGTTACATTCTGCTGAAGCATTTCAGTTAGTGGTTCATAAACTATGGCTGTTTGAGACAGGTTTCCCACTGCAATTAGTTGGGTGACTGAAAACTCTCTCTGAAACTTGCCTGTGAAAATGGCAGAAGTAATGTTGAGGTGGTTATGATGTGTGTAGGATAAGGAGGCATACTTCTGTCTTATCTATGCAATCTTTTAACAATGAAACACTGGAAGACTTTGGAGACAGCATTAAGATAGGTAGAGGTTAATAAGTAATTTGATTAGTTTCTCATCAGTGGTGTAGGTGATGTTCTTAATTATTCCACTGTCTGATAAGATTTGACCAGTAGGTAAACAAAAGAAGCAAGTACAGGTTCTCAGATAATTCTTGTGCTAGTTTAAGGCTAACTGGAATGAGAAAAAATGGATTATAGGCTGTGAAAAGGACACAATGGTCATGGTTACTTCACTCATAGGCATGATGAGATGTCTGAAAACAAGAACACAAACATAGATAAGACAAAGTGGGAGGGTCAGAGTGTGTGGGTATTTGTTGCAGTTGGTGCCTGTGCTTTTCTTCTTGGGCTTCTTCTGTGTAATTAACCCTTCTGCTTTTTAATCCCCCTTGCCTGGGAACTCTGATTTCTGGGAGGGCTGTTGTGTTTCTGTATTCCTTTTAACTTGTATATTTCTGTACATAGCTGTATATATTGTAAACATCTGCTTGTACATTGTGCTAAACTGTAAATATAAAGTTTCATTCCTTAATTTCCAGCCAGCTGAATCTAGTCTGGGGGATTTCATAAGAGTAGGGGGGCAGGTAACTCTTCTCTTAAATTCATATATATAAAAACCCCACTTTATGTGTATATATATATATATATATATATATATATATATATAATAAATACATATATAGTATATATACATAATAAATACATATGTAAAATAAATATAAATTGAGGTGTAACACAGAGAAAAAAATATGAGCTTTAAATTAGGTAATTCCCAGAAACAGGTTGTTTAAATGGATTCATAAAAATGGGTTGTTCAAATAGAGATTAGGCAAGAGCAACCATGGCAAATGGACAAGGACTTAGAATAGGTGTTCAAGAGAAGAGTGGATGAGGCACTTAGTGCCATGGTCTAATTGATTGTCTAGGGCTGGATGCTAGGTTGGGCTGGATGATCTTGGAGGTCTCTTCCAACCTGGTTGATTCTATGATGCTATGTGTGCACTTAAATAACAAACGTTTTTAATGTTTGCCTTTCTTTCTACCCTTCCAGTATACTAACAAGGGTTAAACTACTGACAAACATCCCCAACCTCTTGTTTTCAGTCTTTTATATGGATAAATAATTGTATTATTGTTTATGGTAATGAGTCTATCTGTGTAACTGTTCAGCAGGTTTAATTTCAGGGGTTACCACATCTGCAGAAGTTTGCAGATTACTAAAAAATCACAGTACTTTGACACTGCTCGCAAAGGTCAGAGAATATTTTCCTATGATGCAAATTATTCAGAGTAATTGCACTTAATATGTCAGAAGCAGTTAAAGGAAAGTCAAAGATAGTTTTATTCTTGTAAAGCATACAGGTTATAAGACACAATAATGTATTTACTGTGGGAAGGTTTCTTACTAGCATTTATGACAGATAGGTGGTAGGAATTAGAGCATAGGGAGTTGAGGTCTTGTTCCATAATGTTCTAACTGATCGAAGCTGATGTTATCATAGCACCATCCACTCTCCTGCATGTGTCCATTCCATCTTGTGATCTGAATCAGGCATTTTTCTTACCCCACAGTGCAGCAATGTGGAGACCCAAGCTGTATACACGCTGATATTACTGCAAAAGTTGTTGCCTAGTTTAACAGTGCTTACTATTTTAACCATCTCACCAGGCAGTTCAGATCTGCATCAAAGTTGTCATATAGGAGCAGTGACAGCATGCAAATGGAGGGCAGTAGAGAGGGTGAGAATATGGCAACATTGCCTTGAGGTGTTTGAAGCTGCCAGGGGCCACACCTGTAGGTTCATTGCATGTGATTCACTGTTACCTTATACATGCTAGGTAACCTCAGTCACCTTCTCAGTACTAGGCAAAGTACCCAGTGGTGTTGGGTAGGCCAGATGAGACAATGTGATCACCAAAGAGTAGAGCATCTGTAGGTATTTGGTCCACTAATATGGCCATCCAGTTGACCCTGACACTGGTGTCAACATGAGCATTTCAGGAGCACTTTCCATTAGTAGGTAAGAAATATGATGGTCCTTACTAGAGAAACACCTTGTTTCCTTTCCCAACAAATTTATACTTTATAACTTGTGATGTGCTATGGTCTCTGATTCTGTCCATGAACTGGGAAAAAAAAAAAAGTGCAGGTTATTTTAACCTTTTTTAAGAGCTTAAAACTAGACAGTTAAGAAATGTAAGGTATGAGGTTATCCATACATCCTAATGGCACTCTCCTTTATGTTCATTCTGTTCACCACCCAAAACATGGCTTCCATGAAGAAATACAACTATATAAAAGGATAGGTAATCTAAGAGTGTGTAAGTGATCAAACATATTTTACAGCAGTAGCTCACTGGACTTTATTAGCACAGACTTAAGCTTGCAACTCCTGTACTAACAACTAAACTGCCATCTTCTTAGTTACCTGCCTGCATTGGCAAAGATGGAGAATTTTGTTTCCCAGAGGCAAGAGGAAGGACTTAGTAGAGAGTGGGGTTTGGGTGAGGCTAAGAGAAGTGATCTGGCTTTCTTTTCTCTCACCCCCAGTCTGGCAGAGCACCTGCCTCTAAGCACCTCAACAGGGAAGCTGGAACCACGTCACATGCAGAGTGCCTGGCTTGTTTCTCTGGATGAGTGGGATTACTCCAGCTCCTCGGGTGCTCTTTGATCTCTGTGTGTGTATATGTATACATATATATATATATATATATATATATATATATATATATATAAATGAAATAGGCTTTACCTGACAGCATTTGAATCTGGCAAGGAATAATATGGAGGAAATGCTCTGCCTAGTTTCTGCTCCTTGTAATGTCTATACCAGGTGAGATTTTGTCACCAGAAGCTCTTTGCTTTTATTTCCCTTCCAGTTTTGTTCTTCTGTGTGCTCTGACATACGCTGCAGTAATATGAATTCAGCCTTTAGTGGTTTTTGTGTTCTACTTACTGTTCTGGCCTTTTACCAAAAAGTAGAGTAAAGGATACACGTGGGCAAACGTAATGCTGATTTTTTAACATTTGGTAAGAACTGAATGGAATTTCAAGGACAGAGAAAAACCACTTCACAGGGCTGAGGTTGGTTTTTCTGCTTGAACTCATAGGGTGTTTTAAATCTGGGAATTTTGAGAGCCTCTTAGAAAGACCTCAAGAATTCCAGCCATTAGAAAGTAATAAAAATTAGAAGTGTAAAGCAAACTGATGGTTGCTAGTAACACCTTTTATTACTATTGTTCAGTATATTTGGCCTTACTCTCCTATCTTCTACTTCAATTTTACATTGACTAATATTTTGTATTTCATATTTACTTCTGATTAATACATATAAAATACTTAGGGAGTAAGTATGGATTGATTCCATCATTTTTTGTTCTAGAGCTAGTTTAGATGCTTTATAACAATGCACTAGTGAGTTTGTTGCATCTTTTTATCCAATGAATGTCTCAAGGAAGGTTTGTTTAACTCCATTTCCTAAATATGATTAAAAGGGTTGGGTGCTCAGGTGCCCCTCTGGCAAGCAGCTCCTGTGGGGAATATTGCAGGAACCAGATCATCTTTCAGGCCCCTTCTACCCCGACCCATTCTCTGCCTCACATTCCCATTCCCGCACTCTGTCAGGGTCCAGAAGGACAAAGCTAAACCCTCCTCTTTGCTTTCAGAGGCTTTTTCCAGCCTCAGTCCACCCAAGCAACTCAGCCCCACGAGCTGCAAATTGCCATGAATCAAACCCTGTCACCTGAAGAGGTTAGAATCATAGAATCATAGAATCAACAGATTCTATGAACAGATCTCCAAGATCACCCAGTCCAACCTACCACCCAGCCCAGTCCAATCAACTAGACCGTGGCACTAAGTGCCTCAGCCACTCTTTTTTTGAACATTTCCAGGGATGGTGACTCCACCACCTCCCTGAGCAGCCCATTCCAATGCCAGTCACTCTCTCTGGGAAGAACTTCTAATATCCCGCCTAGACCTCCCCTGGCACAACTGGAGACTGTGTCCCCTTCTTCTGTTGCTGGTTGCCTGGGAGAAGAGACCAACCCCACCTGGCTACAACCTCCCTTCAGGGAGTTGTAGAGAGCAATGAGCTCTGCCCTGAGCCTCCTCTTCTGCAGGCTGCACACCCCCAGCTCCCTCAGCCTCTCCTCCCAGGGCTGTGCTCCAGGCCCCTCACCAGCTTTGGCGCCCTCCTGTGGACACATTCCAGTACCTCAACATCTCTCTTGAATTGAGGAGCCCAGAACTGGACACAGCACTCAAGGTGTATCCTGAGCAGTGCTGAGCACAGGGGGGAGAATAACTTCCCTTGTCCTACTGGCCACACTGTTCCTGATCCAGGCCAGGATGCCATTGGCTCTCCTGGCCACCTGGGCACACTGCTGGCTCATCTTCAGCTACAATCTAGTAGCACCCCCAGGTCCCTTTCTTCCTGGCTGCTCTCCAGCCACTCTGTCCTCAGCCTGTAGTGCTGCTTGGGGTTGTTTTGGCCAAAGTGTAGAACCCTGCACTTGGCCTTGTTAAATCTCATCCCATTGGCCTCTATCCATTCATGCAGCCTGTCAAGGTCCCTCTGCAGGGCTCTCCTACCCTCCAACAGATCCACACCTGCTCCTAGCTTGGTGTCATCTGCCAGGAGCTGACCCTGGAAAACCAATGAAACCTGCTCTTCCCAGAATGATCTGGACAGGATCACCTCTGTGATTATTATTATGTGCTTTTTTTGTTGTTTTTTTTTTTGGCGTTGGTGGTTGTTGCTCTCTACTCCTGGGGTTGGGGAGCAGTGAGGAGAAGGCTGCCAAGACATTTAATTAGGTGAAATGATAATCAGCTCAGTGGTTCCGAGTTTCTGATAGAAAACATCATTGTGTTTCAAACCTGAAAACTCCTTCAGGGTGGTGGTCAGGGAATAAAAAACACACTGGAAAAAAAAAATGTGCTCTTTTAAACTTTTAGTACAGCAATCATACAAGATTGAGCTGAATTATCTTTCCTTCCTTTCAGAACAACCCAAACTCCCTGGAACAGTTTGGGCAGAACTAAACACTAAGCCGCTTCGTGATCCTTCTGTAGGTCTTTTCAAGTGAGTATGTTCTCATGAGGACAATCTTTTTTTCCTTCGCAAAACAGTTTCTCTGTGAGACCGGGAAAGTGATTTCGGGTAAAGAGGTCTGAAGCACTCCCTCTGCCCCTGTGTGACATCTACTGCCCCCCTGGCTGCGCTGCTCACAGCCCTTCCCGCCGTGTCGGGGACCTGCCCCGGCGGGCTGCCCTCCTGCCCGCGGGAGTGCCCGGTGCACGGCTCAGCGCTTGCCTCAGGGCCGGTCCCCCGGCCCGGCTCCAGACAGTAGCCTGCAGGGCCAACCACGAGCCGGCACCGCCCGGCCTCGGCTGTGCTCCCTCCCCTAGAGCTTGCACGCTTCCGAGCCAGGCAATCAGAGGGGGGGCCGGCCGGCGCTGCGCCTTGCAGCTAAGGAGGCGAGACCCCCGCGGCCAGCGGTTGTGTGGCGGGGCCAATGGGCGCGCTGCGGCTGGGCCGTTGCTGGGGTGTGCGTGAACGGCCGCCGGGCAGCGGCGGCTTTGAGTTGCGGCGGGGACCCGTCCGGGCGCGTTGCGAGGGCTGCCCAGCGGGAGCTGGGGGCTCCTGCCTGCCAGCCGCCCACTCAGTCACCCAGCAGCAGAGGCTCTGCTTGGCCTCATGGCGAGCGAGCGAGAGTTGGTTGTGCTTTCGGGGCGCCTCTGCGCGGTCCGCTAGGCAACCCGAGAGGGCAGCTGCGCTGAGGCCTGCCGTGAGCTTCGCAGCGTCGCTGCTAATATGGAGCAGGCAAGATGCTCTAACAGAGCGAGTAACTGCGGTTAGCTGCGCACTGCCCGCGGCTGTGCCCTAGGCAGCGAGATGCAGGCGGTGCCTGCCTTCAGCGCGTCTCAAGGAGGGGACAGCAGCAGAGCTCAAGTCAGGCCCAGTGAGATGCGGGAGACGTCGAGCCCCTCAGTCCAGGGTTGGTTCTGTTTGTCCCTCCATCGTTAAAATCTGGGTTTACTTGGTTTGGGGTAACTTCTTGCTCACAACTCTCTTGCAGAGTCTCTAAAGGTAGAATCATTAGAACATCAGGACATAAAGTCCTATGAGTGTGTCAAACTTGGATTTGGGGCTTCAGTCTCACACTGCTGTCTGTGCCATCAGAAGAGAGCATTGTCGGTGTCTTGGGCTCGGCATTGTTGTACTGAAAAGTTGATTTGAAGACAGAAGCATAGCTGCCACCTAACCCAAAGCCGTGTTTTTTCAGAAGGCTTTCAGGCTGAGCACCACTAAAGTACAGTTCTGTCTGACTGCTAATGACCTTCTGCAGTGGGAGCAGATGTGAAGGGACATCAGGGAGGTGGTGGAGTCGCCGTCCCTGGAGGTCTTCAAGAAAAGACTGGATGAGGCACTTAGTGCCATGGTCTGGTTGATTGGATAGGTCTGGGTGCTAGGTTGGACTGGATGAGCTTGGAGGTCTCATCCAACCTAGTTGATTCTATGATTCTACAATTTGTTTAGTACAGGGCATTATTGTTTAGGGTTTGATTGAGGTTTTAAAATACCAACTTAACCTTCCAGAAGTGTGTCAATATAGGACGTTAGAAGTTGCTGCTTAGTGTTTAGATCAAATTACCAAGATGTATTATCTGGTACTTGTTAGGGAGTGGGTTAGTATTTTATTTCTTCCCACTGATTGTCTGGAAAGGTAGCACAAAAACATAAGCTTATCTCCATCTTGCTTCACACACATCACATTCTCCCCGCTGTTTAGTTCTTATTGATTGTTAATAGAATTCTTGCCTTCTGTCCATGTTTGGCATGATTGGCCATCTCCAGGTGTTTATGTTTACACTGAGACTTTCCTACATCTCTTTATTATTAGAAACAGAAGTTACTTTCTACTTGTTTAAAAACATTGATAATAATCACTAGGCCTATGTAGGTAGTTAGGACATAATTTTACACCTCATCTGACTCCACCTTGTCATCCCTCTATCCAGGAAACCTGAGATCCTCTTGGTCAGGGTCCTGTTATGCTTCAGATCAGAAATGATTCACAGAATGTTAGGAGTTGGAAGGAACCTCTAGATATCATTGAGTCCAACCCTCCCTGACAAAGTAGGATCACCCAGGGCATGCCACACAGGAACACATCCAGGCAGGTTTTGAAAGTCTTCAGAGGAGACTCCACAACTGCTATGGGCAGCCTGTTCAGTGCTCTGTCACCCTCACCATAAATAAGTGTCTCCTTGTGTTGCAGTGGAACCTCCTGTGTTCTAGCTTGTACTTGTTGTTCCTTGTCCTATCACTGGGCACCACTGAAGAGACTGGTACCTTCATCTTGGCACCCACCCCTCAGATACTTATAGACAATAAGATTCATTTGGTTCAGTTTTCTTTTGCGATGTTTCAATACAGCTCAGAGGAAAAGTTTAAAGGTTGCATTTATTCCCCTTAGGCTGCTGCAGCTTTCTAGCAAAACTTAAGCCCAGTAGTTTCCTTTAAGTTTCTTCCTGTGAGCTTCTAGGTACTTATTTCAGCCATCCAGAGGAACTGCTGTGCTCCCCAGACACTGAGCTTGTGCCTAGTCTGATTTTGTACACACCTAAGAAAATTAAAACTGAGGATATCTGGGGTTTCCATGCTGGCAAAATTTTGAAGTGCTATGAATAAAATCAAAAGTTTTCCATATTAGAGTCTGTATTTGGGATGAATGTGTGGCACAGAAGTAGTCTTAAAATTGATAAAGTGAATAATAATAAAAAATATTACCCAATACAAATAATATTGACCCACAATGAACTGACAGGGCACTGTAGTGTGGGACTGCCAGACCACTGTGATGTACAACTTCTCTAATTGTTTTGACACTGAAAGGTGAGAAGGATGATGCTGTTGTTTTAAAAGAAACCTTGTAGTGCTGATAGCTGTCAATGCAATTCAGTCAGATCAGATTTCTATTCTGGGCAAGTTGGTAGATTCATAGATATAATGTATGAAGAGAAGATCATTTTAAAGTAAAAATCATGCTTCCCATTTTCAGGAGTTTTGGGTAAATCAGAGTTAAGTGAGACTTAGTGTAATGTTGTTGGATATCCATAAAACAGGAAAAATGGAAACAATATTGGTAAAGGGGAGTTAGTGCAAACTTAGAGAGTGAGGACAGTGAAAAACCACAAGTTTTACAGTTGGAGAATGACCCAACAGTGAATCCTGAAAAGGATTAGTAAAGACAATTGGGCTACTGAGCATATTCATTAGTGATCTGAAAAGGAGATGAATACTAACAGTGTGGCAAGGAGGACAAGGGAGGTTATTCTGCCCCTGAACTCAGCACTGGTCAGGCCACACCTTGAGTGCTGTGTCCAGTTCTGGGCTCCTTAATTCAAGAGAGATGTTGAGGTACTGGAATGTGTCCACAAGAGGGCGCCAAAGCTGTTGAGGGGCCTGGAGCACAGCCCTGGGAGGAGAGGCTGAGGGAGCTGGGGGTGTGCAGCCTGCAGAAGAGGAGGCTCAGGGCAGAGCTCATTGCTGTCTACAACTACCTGAAGGGAGGCTGCAGCCAGGTGGAGATTGGTCTCTTCTCCCAGGCAACCAGCAACTGAAGGGGACACAGTCTCCAGTTGTGCCAGGGGAGGTATAGGCTTGATATTAGGAGGAAGTTGTTGGCAGAGAGAGTGATTGGCATTGGAATGAGCTGCCCAGGGAGGTGGTGGAGTTGCTGCCCCTGGAGGTGTTCAAGAGAAGAGTGGATGATGCACTTAGTGCCATGGTCTAGTTGATTGGATGGGGCTGGGTGCTAGGTTGGCCTGGATGAGCTTGGAGGTCTCTTCCAACCTAGCTGATTCTATAATTCTAAGACCACACAGTATTTCATAATACACAATAATTGCAATAGTTAAAATGGTAATTAAAAATCCTTTTTTTTAAAAATAAAATCAAAATGAAAGTGAAGTAATGGATTTGGGAAACATAATCTGAACAATGCACACCCAGTACATCTAGGCTCTGACTCTGATGGCCTGATTCCAGGAAGCTATTCAGTAACTCTTGTGGCTAGTTCTCTCAGCACTTCAATAGAGTGTTCACCAATGATAAAAAAGACTTTTATTAGGAAAAGAATTAAGAACTAATTAGAAAATGTTCTTTGACCATACATAGCCAAATGTATTTCACATCTTGAATATTCTTTGAAAATCTCGCTTCCAAACATATGGTAGAAGTGAATGGTACAAAGAAGAGTGAGGATCAAGAGAAGAACCAGGGAATGTTCATTTTTCTGCTTTTCATGAAGCATAATTACAGTACTGGCTTTGCAGGCTCAGAACAAAAAGCCTTTTATTACACTGTGCTGTGTTAAAAGGCAGAACTTTTTGTCACGGAGTACTGTAAAAATCCCAGAGTGGAAATAGATCCAAAAGCGAAAGTACATGTAAAGTATTTCAGTTAAAAAACATTATTATTTACCATTAATTTCTTGAATTGAAACTTTTGTCTCAGAAACACTGTAGATTTAGATGGCATATGCGAGGTACGATTACTAAATGCATGGTTAGGTTTGTATGGTCTTTAAACAAGTTACTTCACAGGGTTGGATTCAACATTTTGGACTATTTAGATTCTTGCTTCTAGCATAGGTATTCCTACATAAGATATTCTCTGGCTGAATTGAGAAGTCACAGAATCATAGAATCAATCAGGTTGGAAGAGACTTCGAAGATCATCCAGTCCAACCTATCCCCCTGCCCTACCCAGCCAAATAGACCATGGCACTAAGTGCCTCAGCCAGTCTTTTCTTGAACACCTCCAGGGACGGTGACTCCACCACCTCCCTGGGCAGCCCATTCCAATGCCAATCACTCTCTCTGCCAACAACTTCCTCCTAACATCCAGCCTATACTTTCCCTGGCACAATTTGAGACTGTGTCCCCTTGTTCTATTGCTGGCTGCCTGGGAGAAGAGGCCACCCCCCACCTGGCTACAATGTCCCTTCAGGTAGTTGTAGACAGCAATGAGGTCACCCCTGAGCCTTCACTTCTCCAGGCTAAACACCCCCAGTTCCCTCAGCCTCTCCTCATAGGCTTTGTGTTCCAGGCCCCTCACCAGCTTTGTCGTCCTTCTCTGGACATGTTCCTGCACCTCAACATCTCTCTTGAATTGAAGGGCCCACAACTGGACACAGTATATGTTGTGTATTACCTGGTTTGGGGCTTTAGTTGGAAAAAGAGTAGCTCAAATGAGAGGCATTTAAAATCCAGCTAGAAATACAATAAGGGGTTTACTGTTTGGGGGTTGTTTTTTTCACTTAAGGAATAAAAAGCTGCCAAGTATTATTACTGTATTCTTTCTCTAGAAAGAGGTTGAAAGCTGGTACTTGGCATGTTGTATTATTGCAATTTTGGAAGATTTAGTGTGTATAACTTGAAATGTCTGTTCTGAATTTACCTGTGTTTGTCCAGAACAATTAACTGTGGGTCAGATATCACAGATTGCACTGGCTTGGAAGGGATCCTCCAAAATTCTCTTGTCCACCCTGCTGCAGTGAGCAGGGATACCTCAGCTGGAGCAGGCTGCTCAGGGCCATGTTGAGTCTGATCTTGCCTGTCTCCTGTGACAGGGTCCCAACCACATTCCTGGGCAACCTGTGCCAGTATTTTACCACTGTCATTGTAATGAACTTCCTCCTTATGCCCAACCTAAATCTACCCTGCTCCAGTTTAAAACCATTGCCCCTTGTTGTATTGCTACAGGCCCCTCTGTTCAGTCCTTAGCCTTCCTGTAGGTCCCCTTCTGATACTGAAATTTAGCTCTAAGGTCTCTCTGGAGTCTTCTCCCTTATCAGATATGTTACTCTAGACTTCTGTATTTCTTGAAATTCCCTTCTGTTAGCACTTGCCTGCAAAAATGTAGGCTTCAGTTTTGGAAAATGTAGGATGTAACCTGTGGGATCTCTCTTGCAACTGACAAAAATATGGGTTTGTTACTTAGAAAGATACACAGATCAAACTACTTTTTGGGGAGACGTTTTTGTATCAACTATTCTTGGATACCTCTGCTAAATTGATTTGTTTAGTATGAAAAAAAGCAATTTGATTCAGTGATTTGCACTGGTGTGATGTTATAAAAACATGAAGTGACTACCATCTATCATTTACTTCTTAGTTATTTTGTGTTGCATATAGAGCTGTGTAAAGATAAATCCCTTTTTTATTCTTAGATGCAGAAAATAAATGGGCCTCATCTTCAAAGGTCTTTGCAACAGAGAGAGATTGTTTGACATCAGTCTTCCTCATCTGTGTTTTCATTGCAACAAGAGAAGACACCATCTAGAAATCATGAATCATAGAATTAACGAGGTTGGAAGAGACCTCCAAGATCATCCAGTCCAACCTAGCACCCAGCCCTAGCCAGTCAACTAGACCATGGCACTAAGTGCTTCCTTCAGTCTTTTCTTGGAAGGTCTACAACATTCTTTTTTCCATGGGAAAAAGAAACAAATTATCAGAGAAGAATGAGTTTGACAACAGCTTTATTGAGAACTGTAATTTTTCAGTTGTAATCCAGCTAAAAGCACAGAACCAAGGTATGTGTTATAATTTCTTTAAAACCCAGAGCCTGTCTCCTATATAGTTTCATGAAAGTTGATGGATGAGTAGAAGAGAGGTATCAAAATGAGTACTTTAGTGAGGAAAAGAGAAATATATCTGTTGTTGCCTTTGGCAGCTAGCCCAGCTGGCTGCTTGTTTATCCTTTTTCAATGATCAACCAGTACACATTGGTGATCCACAAGCTGTGGTATCTTACCTACTGGATGTTAGAAGGAAGGAGTTTGTATTTTGGGGGTGAGTAGAGACATATAAAAGGAAAATGGCCTTTTCTGATAATTTCATTGCTTATGGATCAGTTCTTTTAAAAGACAGTTAAAAAACTCAGGATTTCATGACATCTCACTGTTCAGTTCAATTTTATTACTTATTTAATTTTATATGACTCTTGAGATTTGTGACTAAGCACTACTTGAGTTAAAAATCCATTGATTGAATATGCTTCATGCATAACTGAGTTGATCCATAATAGATGCTAGTGAAAACACAAAGTGAATATCCAATGAAATGAAGTATGATGAAAAAGCAAGGTATGAAGTTGTATTGCCCATATTGACATGCTGAAATACTCTCTTCCATCTATCAGATATCAGGAACGAGTAAATAGTTGGTTTGTTGTGGATTTGGTGTAAAACTTCAATCTAGACAGCATTTTTAAACTGGAAAACATCTGAAGTCAGCACCAGGAAGACAGTGGGTGGTTTCTTAACAAGAAGTATTACCACATGATAGTAATTCTGGGTAACACTACCTGTAGGTGACTAAAGTTTTCCACTGTAAAATTACATTGTGATTTTGGAAGATAAACTCTTACTGATGTATATTTTGGGAAGATCACAGAGTTTCACTTTATATGTTTCTTACTTTGGTAAAGGAAAAAAAAACAAATATAAAATATTCTATGTACAGATGCTCAGTATCTGAAAAGCCTATTTGAAACACAAGTTCAGAGTTGCCCCAAAACAAATGTTTGTAGTGCATATAAGTAGTAATAATAAAAATGTAAGTCAAGTGACAGGTTTGTGTTTAAAAACACAAAAATAAATGCCTACAAATGGTCAGAGGAACAAATTGTCTTTGCTTTTGCAGAATTAGTGGCCAACCTTGCCTTTTGCTGCATTCCCATATATTATGAAGTGGAAATTATAGGTTGTTAATTGTCTTTCCGTCTTGTTAGTTTTAATCATTGATATAGCAGTAGAAGAGACTTGAAACTTTTATTTCAGCTTGCTGAGCATTTTACAAGGGTGTCTGTCTGTGTCAGGAACTTGAGTTCACAGGATCACAGGATATTAGAGGTTGGAAGGGACCCAAGGAGATCATTGAATCCAACCCCCCTGACAAAGCAGGACAATGCTATCTTAACACAGATCACAGTGGAACACGTCCAGACAGGCTTTGAAAGTCCCCAGAGGAGGAGACTCCACGATCTCCCTGGGAAGCCTATTCCAGTGCTCTGTGACCCTTACAGTAAAGAAGTTCCTCCTTGTGTTGAGGCAGAACCTCTTTTACTGCAACTTACACCCATTGGTCCTTGTCCTGTTACAGGGAGCAAGTGAAAAGAGCCTGTCCTCCCCATCCTGGCCATCCTTCAGATACTTATAAACATTTATCAAATCCCCACTAAGTCTTCTCTTCTCCAGACTAAAAAGCCGCAGCTCCCTCAGCCTCTCCTCATCAGCCATGCCCTCCAGTCCCCTAATCATCCTCGTAGCCCTATGTTTGTTATCAAACATACTAAAATACAGCTGGAAATTTGAATACCTGAAAGACATACCTTTCAAAGCAGGAAATATCTTTAATCTGTACTTGTTTTACAATTTAGAGTTAAATTCTACTGTTAGAGACCTAGAACAACAACTGCAAGCTCAAGAAAAAGTGAATAAATCCCATAGGAATAAACAAGAAGAAACCGAGCTACAGCTGAACAGAATGAAGCTGGAATTACAGAGAAGGATAAAGTTCTGAACCAAACCAGAGATGAACTGACTAAAGGGAGAGCACAGCTTGATCGAGCTACCACACAGGTAAAATGTTACATCACTTATCTTCTGACTGTCCTTACAGTTAATTTCCAGTTTTAATGTGCACCAGTTTAGTAAGAGCCAAGCTTCTCAGATGTGTTTCTTGAACGTTTGCCAAGGTTCAAGATTTGAGAAGTATCTTAGCTTGATATGTATTACCTGTAAACATATAAAACCTTGTAAGTAGTTGGAAGGGTCTTTTAGCACCTGGAGAAATATTTTTCCTCCTCAGGCAAGATTGAGCCCAATTCTGAAAAAAAAAAAAAAAAAAAGAAAAAAAAAAATCGATCTTGATGGAGTGGCATAGAGCAAGGGTGACATCTGGTGGCAAGTTCTGACCTTAAATAGACTTTGTCATGCAACTGGCTGAAAATCAGCTGTTCTATGTACTGCTTAATGTTGTGGAGGCGCAGTCTTTGGATTGCGAATTACTTTTGTTAAAACAAGACAAGCAAAAAATGTAAGAATACCATGCAAGTCTGGAGTGTGTGTAGTTTCCAAATGAGATTTTACAACTGAAGGAGTTTGGCTTCATAGTGAAAAATCAATAGGTTACTACAAATTGCTTAGTCAAGAATATTACAGAGTGTATTTAAATTACATATATGTGAAAACATGAAATGATTTGCATTTTAGCTCAGAATCATGCAAAGAAGAGGAGATTCCTGGTGTTTAAAATCACAGTATCACAGTATCACCAAGGTTGGAAGAGACCTCACAGATCATCAAGTCCAACCCTTTACCACAGAGCTCAAGGCTAGACCATGGCACCAAGTGCCATGTCCAACCTTGCCTTGAACTGCCCCAGGGACATAACAAGTAACAGCAATTTTCTCTTTTTCTTGATTAGTCAAGGGGCATTACCTTCCTAAAATAATTTTAAACAGCATTTGACAAATTTAGAAGTAGTGCACAGGCATCATAATTCATTGAATCTTCATTATTTCCATCTATCCTTTTACTGTTTGTTTTTTAAAATGTATTTTATTAGTTTTATTCATCTACAGGGTAAGAAAAGAGATGTTTCTGCGTGTATCTTCTCCGGCTATAATGATCATTCTCCATCTTTGTCAGCAAGGTTCTGCATGCTATTTAACTCTATTGGAGGATGTCTGTTTCCTGCAACTTCTGCATTGGTCCTTGAAAAATAAACCTTTGCATGCCGAGGGTTAATCTGTGTTTTAAAACAGATGGCAGCACTTGGTTATTGGTAGCTGTGAGGAAGTGGTTTAGGGAAGTCTTGGCTGGGAGTAAAGTGAAATCACGTTCTTCATGTAGTTCATTGACTACAGAAAGACACTGTCATCACAGTAAGGCTGTGGAAAGACAGCTTGCCAAACCTAGCAGCTCAGTTTGTCTGAAAAAAAAAATCTTTCTTTTCACTTATTTGATCCTCCTTGTGACCTGATTCAGCTTCCTAGATGATTTCGGTATTGAATGTTGCCTTGTTAATTTTCTGTGGGTTTAAGAGCTGCACTTCGAAATCAAAGGGGCATTAAATCCAGCCCAAGGGACAAGGTTACATAAGAAGACTCCTGGAGAAGGATGAGGAGTAGTAAGACAGCCTGGTCTCATTTGATTAGAGGTACAGCCCATCCTTAAGGTGTAGCATAACATATTGTCCAAAAAGATTCCTTCTGACCTGACACCTCAAAGTTAGCTCCTTTCTGTTTTGTTTCTTCTTTCTTGCACTGCAATTGGATCTCTGCTTGCTCTTGGACTTTGGATGTAGGTCTGTATTGAGATTCTTGATTTCAGTTTTCTGCCTCCTAGCTCCTGCTGGGGAGCTCCAAGCTGCATCTCTCTCTAACCTCACCCTCCATTTCTCTGATTAATCCATTTTGCTTCCTAACCCCCTGGCCAAACCTCCATTCTTCCTTGGGATTGGGGTAAGGTTGAGAGGGGTAGGGGGAAGGTGAAGGGGTGGTTGGGAGCCCCTCCTGGGGACTCAGGTTTCTGGGAGGGCTGTTGTGTTTCTGTATTACCTTTTACCTTGTATATTTCAATATATACTGTAAATAGCTGCTTGTATATTCTGCTAAGCTGTAAATATAAGCTTCATTCAATTTCCAGAGCCAGCTGAGTCTAGCCTGGGTGATTTCCAAAGTGTGGTGGGGCACATAACATCCAAACCATCACACTTTGTCTCTATTATCACTAATAAAAGGAAGTATGAGTTTAGTACTTACTCTCAAGTTGTGCCAGGGCAGGTTTAGGCTGGATCTTAGGAAGAAGGTCTTCACAGAGAGAGTGATTGGCATTGGAATGGGCTGCCCAGTTGCTGTCTCTGAGGGGTTTGGGAGTGGACTGGATGAAACACTTAGTGCCATGGTCTAGTTGACTGGATAGGGCTGGGTGATAGGTTGGATGGAATGATCTTGGAGGTCTCTTCCAACCTGGTTGATTCTACGATTGCTAAGAATTTATGTGGTACCAGCTAAAATTAACCTGTAGGTTATAAGAATGCTAGAGCAATTGTAGTAGATGACATCAGTCTTTCTGTATGGATACATATAATTTTAAACAAAAGTCATGTGTGCTTTTCACACTTGTGGTTGATAACTAAATTATGATAGGTGCAAAAGGTGAAAAGATTATCAGAAGAACTGAATTGACAAAGTGCTGAGAGTGCTGCTCAGTCTTTAGAACAGGAAATAAAGGCCAAGGTAAAGGAATACCAACAGTTAAGGCAAGGAAAAAAAGTATTTTGACTTCCTGAGGAGCTGAAATCACATGGCTTATTTTGTGCAGCCATTATTTTGTGCACCTGAGAGAGGTCAAAATTGCAAAGGTAATTGAAAAACTGAAAACAATCATCCCATTAGAGGAGGAAGGCTGATGGAGAGGTGCAGGATTATGTTAGTGGAGGGGTGCAGGATTATGTTAGTATTCACTAGACAATAGAAATATGTGCCAGAGACTCAACAGATACAAATCTATGAGAAACCAGACTTCATTGTTCACAGAGGTACATGTGTGTTAGTTCCAGTGTAATAACTGTCACAGTTATCTGACTTAATTTTTCATGCACCTTGCACAAAGAAAATAGTTTCTTTAGGATTACATATCTATTATTCCAATTTTGGTTCATGTGCAGAAATTGGTAAAATATGGGATTAGCATAACTGTCTTTAATTTCCTAAGTGCCAGCTCTTGCAAAGTGTAGCAGTATTCCCAGAGGTGTTTTGGAGTGAAGTTCTGTTTAGCATTAACACTGATTTGGCTCAGATCTAAACTCTTGGTGTTTCTCTTTTTGAGCTTAATAATGCAATGAGTGTTAGGAAATCCAAGATGTAGATTTTGCCATTTCAGATGTGCATTTTAAGTTTGCTTTTGAGGACTGAGTAAGAGTATGAACCTGAAGAAGACTACTGTTGTGTTAAATGTTGAACTTGAAACCATTTATCTGAGGTATGTCCAGAAAGGGAAATAATTGCCAGAGGATTTGTGCTGCAGTGGCTGATGAACGGGGCTCCTACCAATGTTCTTGAGTGAAAACTGGTTTCATAAAGTATCTGTGATGGTTTGGGTGTTACTTGCCCCCCACACTTTGGAAATCACTCAGGCTAGACTCAGCTGGCTCTGGAAATTGAATGAAGCTTATTATTTACAGCTTAGCACAATATACAAGCAGATATTTACAGTATATACAGTTATAGACAGAAATATACAAGGTAAAAGGTAATACAGAAACCCAACAGCCCTCCCAGAAACCTGAGTCCCCAGGAGAGGCTCTCAACCACCTTTCCACCTTTCCCCTACCCCTCTCAACCTTACCCCAGTCCCAAGGAAGAATGGAGGTTTGACCAAGGGGTTAGGAAGCAAAGTGGATTAGTCAGAGAGACAGCAGAGAGGCTACAAAGAAAAGCAGCTAAGGCAATGCCCCAAGGAGAAGTACCTTATCTGTGTTTGGATTCTTGTCCTTATAACTCTCAGCAAGCCTATGAGTGAACTAGACATCACCATTGTTTTTTTTCTTTCACAGCCTGTAATCCTTCTCACCAAAGCATTCTAGCTAGCTTCAAACTAGCACAGTGTCTTAGTCTGGGTGCTAATACAGGATCTCAGAGATACTGAACCTTATGTAGAAGTGGCAAATGAGAACTGGTCTTTGTATTTGAATTGTTGTAGCATGATAACATCCACTGTTGGATGCTATATTCAAATATAGCAGTCATATTAATCAAAACATGGGTTAAAGGCCTGTGACCCTTCTGTCAGAGTTTCTCCTTGCAAACACAGTCCATAGTGACTCTGTTATGCCTGGTGCATGCCCCTTGGGCACTAGCACTCTCTCAAGTGGGATCATTTCAGAATATGGCATTTTTGAGGCATTTTTTCAGAGAAGTAGCATGTCATCCACTGTGTGTGGGTTGTTGCTACAGCTTGTTTCCCCAGCTGATCGTTTGGATGTCAGGCAGTTTAGGTGCCATGCACAGGAACTGCTCTTGTGAAGCAAAATTTATTTTTAGTTACAAACAAAGTCATAAGACTAATGTGTAATTTCACATACCATCATCTAGGTTGTTCAGCAAGGCCTTTAACTGTGAAGGACTCTCTTGCAATCTGTAATGTGTGTGAGTTGTTATGTGCTTAATGTTCATT
Organism: Pogoniulus pusillus; assembly: GCF_015220805.1. Classification (NCBI taxonomy): domain Eukaryota; kingdom Metazoa; phylum Chordata; class Aves; order Piciformes; family Lybiidae; genus Pogoniulus; species Pogoniulus pusillus. The sequence continues at coordinate 12,901,534 of NC_087288.1, forward strand.
CATTTCTTTTTGGCTGTCAAGTCCAATTTAAAGGCTCTGTTTTACACACATTCAAATTTATGTGATATTGTGGAAATTCTGATCTGTGCATTTTCCTCAGGGAGGGATTCAGCCCTTCTATGAAACCCAGATACCAGTGCTGGTCTTACTGAATTCCATCCTGTAAAGCCTTGCTTCTGTGTACCTTACTACATGTCTGTTTCTAGAAGGCAGATGAGATTCAGCAATGCATTTCATGAACTTCCACCTGAGAGCCACACTGCAGAAAACATCAGCTCTAGGACTATTTTGGAAAAGCTGAAAGCTGTTTAGATATTGTAAAATCTGTGCCAGGGGAGCAGTAAGTGCAGTCATGATGCTAGCTTCCCGATTTGCATACCTTAGCAAAAAAGCTATTGCAACCTCAAGTCCAATTCTATCCTACAGATACCACTGTGCTGAAGTCACTGCAAGATGGATGTGTTAATCCAATTTCAGACACACTAGAAATATCTTAGAGTCATACCATCTTTCTGGACAGAGGCAGAGACATGCAAGGCAATGAGCAGCTATTTTGTTAATCACAGTAAAGCAACCTTAGGTTCATAGTGGGATAAAGTATTGTAGTCTTATTTTGTAATCATAGAGTGGTTTGGGTTGGAAAGGACTTTAACAGAATGTTGGAGTTCAAGAGTTCAAGAACGGGAATTAAAAAACCAACCAAACAAACAAAAAAAGAGCTATTATTATCTGTAAATACAGCATTGATTTTCAAACTTCTTATGAGTAATGGCAGTGAAACAACACTTGGAACATGAGACCTGTGACCTCACCCAGAAGCTGTGCAGAGCAGGCTGAGAAAACTGATTTGACAAGAAGCTTTGAGGTAACCGGTGCAGAAGAGTAGCTGATAGAATTAGTAGCATAAATTGGCAAGCTGTAAGCAATAGTGCTGTTGAGCATTTACTTACATAGCATGTTTTCCTCTAAGCAATCTTAAAATACTTTAATGGGTTATCTTAATAACCTATCTTAGTTGTAACACAAAAGGAGACCTTCACTAACATCACATAGATGAATGCAATTTGTGGAACTGGCTGTGTGGTTAGGATTTGTGGCTGTAACGCTGCTAATATGGTTCTTATCTTTTTCGCAGAAATAGGCTTTTGTTGCTTTTAGTCTCCAAACAGAAGTATGTCAATGCTTATCTGAGTTTAAAGTATGCACATTTGCTAAATTCAATGATTTTGTACAAAGGCTTAATATATCCTCGTTTTGTTTAAATAATCAATATATGCTGCTATAAAAAACTTTCCCCCAAATAAGGATAAATTCAGAGAGGTCTTTCAATGCTGCCCTACTACCTCATAGTCACATATGCAGGAATCTTTTCACTTACATGGCTCCTTTGCCGTCTGTGCTGGTTTAAGGCTCAGTGGAATATTCTAAGAGGAGAACTTAGATCATTGTTTATAAAAAGTATCATTCATGGGTTTCTTAAAAGGGATAAAATGCCAAAGTACAAACAATTTATCCTTTGCTTCTGAGCACTTGCTTCCTTCACTTCTCTTTTAATATCTTCCACTAACTTTGGCTGACCAGATAACACTTAAGCCTCAGTGGTTGTTTTCTGTCTGGGAGGGAGAGGGGGTGGCATTGAGCCCCTCTTGGGCTTCTTTTCTTTGTCCAGGAGGGAGTTTGGATTTCTGTATTATTTCTAAATTGTATATAGTTGTAAATACATGTGAATATACTGTGTACATATGCTTGTAAATTTAGCTTTGCTGCAAACATAGTTTTATCTTACTTCCAATACATCTGAGCTCATCTGGTAAACGTTGAATGGAGGTTCCTAACCCACTACATCTTCTCACTTTTGCTTTGGTGGCAATTAGAGAAGCTACACTTCAACAATTTCAAGTTGTGCTTCTAGAAACCTCTCACTGCAAATTTTACCCTTTCTTTGGAGAATCAATTAAAAAACAGAGCTCAGCATCTATATTTGGTTTATTTTATTTATTTTGCTTTTCACTTGTAGACGTGAAAAGATAGAATCTGGCCTTCTTCACTGAAAGGGTTATTAAACACTAGAAGAGGCTGCCCAGGGAGGCAATTGATTCCCCATCTTTGGAGGTATTCAAAAGCTGCAGAGATGTGGTACTAAGGGACACCTTTTAGCACCAGACTTGGTAGTTAGGTGATGGTTGGACTTGATGACCTCAGAGGTCTTTTCCAACCAAAACAATTTTATGATTCTATAATTTCTGCCAAAAATTTATCTGTCAAAATTGAGATTGTGGCTTTTGTTCAGATCTGCACAAACATTGGTACAGCTTTTGTATATTGTGAAACTTTAGGTACATTCATGCTGGTAGATTACCATGTCTGGAACATTCCCAGCTATTAGAATGTGTCTATTTTTGCTGCTAATTGTTAGAACAGCACTTTGCATGGCTTTAGCCCAGCTGACTAGCACTCTTTCATACAATTCCCAGGCACACTTTGGGAGTTCACATGAGCCTGGGACCATTCCCAGCAAGCGGTTTGGTTAGAGCCACCTGTTGTGGAAAACAGAAGGCTTTCGTGGCTGTTCTGTGCCACTTGGCCTCTATGCCAAACACTGGTTCTTGAAACCTGTTTAGTAAATAAATGTAACTGGTGCTTTCCAGTGGTAAGACTAATAACTTTTGTTTTTCCAGTGTATCTCAGAGGAGGAAATCTTTAGAAAATAAAAGAATTTATATTAGATGTTGAAATGGGCTGCCCAGGGAGGTGCTGTCCCTGGAGGTATTCAGGAAAAGACTGGATGAGGCATTTAGTGCCATGGTGTAGCTGATTGGCTAGGGCTGGGTGCTAGGTTGGACTGGATGATCTTGGAAGTCTCTTCCAACCTGGTTGATTCTATGATTCTATGATATTGTGCGCCTGTGGCTCTCTTTGGCCTTAAGAAGTTCAGTCTGGAGGAAATTGTAATATTGGAAGTAACAGTTCTGTCTTAAGAGCTGTGCATGAAACCATGGTATACATCACATTAGTACATAGCTTGTTGCCTTCACTGTCAGAAATCAATATAATGCAAAATATTACATGGAATTGTTGACTGAGTCTTGGAGGGTTTGTTTATAGCAAAAGAAAGCAAGAGTGAGATTGGCATCTGTTTTCCTTTATTAATGCTAATGGTCTAGCTATCCAGTGGAGAGCACAGCAGTGGTTAATCCACTACTTTGGTTTAGTCCTTACTGTGTAACAAGGCTGGTGTTCCAAAACACATACAGTTGTGAGACATACAGCATGTGTTTACTCTAAGGACAGCTAGGTTTTGCAATTGTGCTGTCTCAATAACTTAGCAGTTACAGCATCTTAGCAGTGGTTTACATATTCATGCTGCAGACAAACCCCTAACAATTCAGGGGAAAATTGGTCAGATGCTAAACTGCTCCTAAGTTTGCTCCATGCAGAGTATCTCCAGATAAACAGTACTACCTTTATATATCTTGTGGAGTTTGGTTTGGGTTTTGCTGTTTCAAGGGACAACTGCAGAATGGCTACCTTAAGTAATACAGCATACAAGTAGAATTGATGACCAGATTGAAAACAAATTGATTCTTGTGCTTATAGCTTTGGAAAGTGTAAATGACTAATTATTATTAGATACTTGATCCATTAAATCAAGTGAAGTCGGGGCTTGCTTTTACCCATTTAGGGCAGAACATGAACAAGTGTATAAACAAGGTATCCTCACGTGTTTACAAGTTAGAATGGAACATGGAGGAGACTCAAAGGTGTCAGGCCTTTCATTCTCCTTTCCCTCAGTGCTTCCCCCAACAGCAGAAGAGAGGGAGAGCAGAAAACATGTCTGGGCAAGCCAGAACATGTTTAGGCCTAATTTGGCCTTCCATGACAGGATCACAGGCTTGTTTAGGTCATGTACTTCTATTGTATCTGCCTGTGGTACCTTGAATGCAAGGGGTTTAGACATTTGTACTTTAAAAAAATCACTAAACTTTCTTAACTGAAACTTAGGTGACTACAACTTTATTTTTAAGAACTGTGGATGGAGAAGGGTATGAGTAGAAGGGAAGGTAACTGTTAGTGACAGTGACAATTTTAATCATGTTCTGAGGGTGATTTATTTATGTTGTTGCAAAAGCAAGCCTGTCATGCCAGCAAGCTTTTAATTTTTTTTCCCTCAGACCTTTCCATTTCTTGAACTTGGCTTTTGTGCTTTGCTGCCCATCTGGTAGCAGTAAATGGATGAATAACTGATGGCCTGTTTCCAGTTGGGCCATGCCAGTTCTATGCCATCTGTTGTCCAGCAGCACAGGAGTATGGAGAAAAAGGATTAGTTTCCTTAAAAGAACTTGTATTTGGCTTCCTAGATGGAATGTAGTTACATAGTTTTGTTTGTGTTTTGGTTTGTGGTTTGTTTTTTTGTTTGTTTGTGGCTTTGGTTTTTGTTGGTTTTTTTTAAGCACATCCTCAATTTATTTGGAGGAAAACACTTATAATGGTGAAACAACTCTCAGAAATATTCTGAACAAAATTTGGATGGTGTTGCCATGGTGGATGTTGCAAAATGTTGCTGTGCTGTGCCACAACTCCAGTGGAAAGAGAACTTGCCTCTACCTGAGATGATAGATGAAATCTAATCTATACATTTCTTGTTGATTTCGATGCCATTGCATGTTTTCTTTCCTTTTGTTGCTTTAGGAAAGTAGTCCAACTTTATCAACTCAGATTTTGTATACTATGTCCTGTCATGATCTGTTTGAGGCAGGTCATGTGGAGCTGGTTGCTCTAAGCAAACAAAGACTATGCCAACTACTTCAGCTGATAGCATGTCTCAGGTGCTGTCAACCAATAAAGAATAGTTCAGCTTATGCTCCTAAGCAGTGCTTAGGAACCCAGGCATAGCTGCCCAAACACTTAATATGACCTAATGGAATATCTTGCTTTTGATTTAAATTAACTGAATGGTTTGGCAATTCACATGAATGTGATCTTCCTTTGATTTTATAGAAAATATACAATCAACCAGGTTGGAAGAGACCTCCAAATCATCCAGTCCAACCTATCCCTCAGCCCTATCCAGTCAGCTAGACCATGGCACTAAGTGCATCATCCACTCTTCTCTTGAACACCTCCAGGGACAGCAACTCCACCACCTCCCTGGGCAGCCCATTCCAATGCCAATCACTCTCTCTGGCAACAACTTCCTCCTAATATCAAGCCTATACCTCCCCTGGCACAACTGGAGACTGTGTTCCCTTGTTCTGTTGCTGGTTGCCTGGGAGAAGAGACCAACCTCGACCTGGCTGCAGCCTCCCTTCAGGTAGTTGTAGGCAGCAATGAGCTCTGCCCTGAGCCACCTCTTCTGCAGGCTGCACACCCCCAGCTCCCTCAGCCTCTCCTCACAGGGCTGTGCTCCAGGCCCCTTTGTCGCCCTCTTGTGGACACATTCCAGTACCTCAACATCTCTGTTTCCCAGGCAGACAAACAAAATCAACCAGCAAAGCTTATGTTATGTGTTAGTGGAGGAATTAGGACGGAGTGAAAAGGAAGTGAATCGAAGCAAAGCTGCAGAACAGAGCAGGACAAATTATTGGCATTTTGGCTTTTTATCCCTCTCAGCAAAGCAATGAATGACATAGACTTCATCTCTCTCTTTTTTTTTTTTTTTTTTAACAATCAAGGATTAAATTTCTGTCGTTAAAATATTCCAGTTGGGAATCTCTTGCCGAGATCCACAGCCCTGTGCCGTCGCAACCTAATGCAAGACCAGTAGCAGGGGGCCAGTTGCCACAGAGGGCACCAGCACCGGGTACTGCGGTTGTTTCGGGCTGGCTATCGCTTACAGCGAAGGCCACACACGAACTATCCACACCCGCGGCTGGGGCGGGCTGCAGCCGGCCGCGTCGCTGTCCCTACGCCGGAGGAGGCAGTGGCTGCGCTGCAGACCGTTCGCCCCAGCGCTGCGCAGGGGGTGGCCTCCTCCCTTCCCGCTTCTGGGGATTAGCCCGGCGGGCGGGGGCTCCGCCGTCTGCCGCCAGTTTTGTTACACCGACTGCCGCTGCTTCATCCCGCAGGGCAGCAGGAGCAGCCGCAACCGCGTCCCATGCCGATCAAATGCATCGGCCGCTGTGGCTGCTTCCACCGTCGGGGAATCCGCGTCGAAGGGCGGGGAAGCGTTTGGTTTGGTTTGTTTTTACTAAGCGCCGGGGCGAGTCCGTCCGGACCGGTCTTCATAGTGCCCACTGTCCGAAGCAGTAGCTGCCACTGTTTTCCTCAGGGCTGCCGCCGCCGCTTTCCCCCGTGCCGCATTCAAAGCTGCTTTTCCACCTGAGACCGTAGAAAGAGCCGCTCCGCCTGCACCATCCCCACCGCGCCGCTGCCAGGGAGGGGCTGAACGGGATTCAAACTACCCGATTAATCTCTGGACCTGCGCCAGCCTACTGCACATGTACTCTGTAGACGCTAGAGTGAGAAATGAGGTGCAACACCAGAGAGATGACAGCTAGGGGGTTCCTGCCTGCCCGAACAATTGCGCTAAAAACAAGGACCGGGTTCAGACCTCTATCTCCTGCACTCACATCTCGCCGAATTTGCAGTGTGCAGCACAGCAGAGTAGGCTGTGTATCTAAAGGAAAGTCAGGGTGCTTTCCCCAGGTGCTTGCTTATTTGTGTGCTTCTAGTTATTTCAGTACCAGAATCAGTAATTAGAAAGTGTGCTAACTTGTAGTACATTAAAGTTCCTCGAATTCCCTGAGTCAAAACTGTTTTGCCTACAAGAAACTTACAGCATCCTTCTGGCACATGAAGAGGGCTACAGGAGAGCAGGGGAAGAATGTTCTACAAGGGCTTATGGTGACAGGATGAAGGGGAATGGCTTTGAGCTGGAAGAGGGGTGATTTAGGCTGGCTGCTAGGAAGCAACTCTTCACAGCGAGTGTAGAGGACACTGAAACATTGCTCAGGGAGGTTGTGAATGCCACCTCTCTGGACATACTGAAGGCCAGGTTGGATGAGACCTTGAGCAACCTGATCTAGTGGAAGGTGTCCCTGCCTGTGGCATGGGGAGTCAAACTAGGTGATCTTTAAGGCTCCTTCCACCTCAAACCATTCTATAATTCTACGATTGCTGCTGCACCTTGGCTACAGTTTGCAGGGCTTGCATATCAATTTTGGAATACACAAAATCTGTTCATCAGTCTTTTGGATCCACTTGCTTTTATAGGTTGTATTATTGATTTTAATCAGTTATTTTTATCCCTGTTGTGAAAAAAAGACACCTCTCTGAGAAAATCAGAGAATCACAGAATTAAGCAGCTTGAAAAAGACCTCTGACATCGTTGAGTCCAACCACTCACCCAACACCTAATTAACTGAGCCATGGCACCAAGTGCCTCATCCAGCTTCCTTTTAAACACAACTCTGAGCTCTGCTCAATCTTGGTGGGAAGAGTACAGAGCCAAATGCTTTGCTCCTGCCCCAACTGCCAGCCACTTACTCCTCCAAACATCACATTGGGGTTCACATCAGTGAGTGAAGAAGCACCCAGAAGGTGTCCTCCTCTTCAGAAAACACAACACTATCATGTCACCTATCAACTATTTTTCACAGAAGCAGTTCATTTTTCAGGTTTTGATGATCTCCCCGCTGCAAAGACTCGCCCTGACATTTTACGGAGAGCAGCTATCAATGTAAGAAGCAGTCCCATCTGGCTTCCCCTAGTGAGAAGTTGCCTTTGCCTACACAAGTAGGGAGATGCAGAGCACACAAGCCTGGTGAGTGCTCTTGTTCGACACTTGGTGGCAGCAAACCACAAAAGGTAACTTAAAGAGTATCTGAACAGGAAAGCCCTGGCGAAAATAAATACATCCTCCAAATATATTCATCTTGCTAAGGAAGTTTGAGTGCATAACATCATTCTTTACATCTCTCAACAATTCAGCGAAGATAAGATCATAAATACTAAATCATTAAAACACAACAATTGTTGATTGGATAGGGCTAGGTGATAGGTTGCACTGGATGATCTTGGAGGTCTCTTTCAGCCTGGTTGATTCTATGACAGAGGTCTTCACCGTGCAAACAGTCTGAAAATTGTTCCTATGATGTAATTAATGACCATTTGAGAATTGTAAATAAAGCATATTTCACTTTCTTATAATGGATATTAAAGAGCAGATATTCCTTAGACTGAGGTTTGTTAAGTTTCAGGAAAAAAACAAACAGTAAAGGAATTAATATCTGGGAACTTGAGTTGAGGCTGAAATTTTTCTGCTAAGAAATTTTCTTGGAATTCCATATTTGAAATATTATAAAATAACTACAGATAACTGAGAAGCTGTTGAATGTATAATCAGGGAACATGTAGATGGTAAAGAACCTGGCCTTTAGTGGTACTGCTTGCCAGATTTTGAGGTTATCAAAACGAATAAAAACTACAGAGTTATGTTTTGACAGCTGATGTTTATTAACAAAACTTTTAGTAAGTGAAATTTACAGTAACTTTACAAGTGCTTTCAGTGATGCCACACTGCTGAATGTTTCACAGTACACCAGAAAAAGGCATTCTTTCCAAGCTGATGCAAATGCTTTGCAGATTATAGAAACATGTTCTATCTTAAGAACAGAAGTAAACCTTTTGTCTGAAATCTCCAAAGTTTTTAACCATGATATCTCAAACTGATCAGTAAGAGAATAGTCACTCTATATTGATTCTTGAGGGCTCAGTTCAAGAGAGATGTTGAGATACAGAACCATGTCTATAGAAGGGTGACAAAGCTTGTGAGGGGCCTGGAGCACAGCCCTGTAAGGAGAGGCTGAGGAAGCTGGGGATGTGCAGCCTGGAGAAGAGGAGGCTCAGGGGGGACCTCATTGCTGTCTGCAGCTACCTGAAGGGAGGCTGTAGCCAGGTGGGGGTTGGTCTCTTCTCCCAGGCAACCAGCAACAGAACAAAGGAACACAGTCTCAAGTTGTGCTAGGAGAGGTATAGGCTTGATATTAGGAGGAAGTTGTTGGCAGAGAGAGTGATTGGCATTGGAATGGGCTGCCCAGGGAGGTGGTGGAGTCACCGTCTCTGGAGGTGTTGAAGAAAAGCCTGGCTGAGGCACTTAGTGCCATGGTCTAGTTGACTGGCTAGGGCTGGGTGATAGATTGGACTGGATGATCTTGGAGGTCTCTTCCAACCTGGTTAATTCTATGACTACATAGAAATACACCAATATATAAATATTGTTCCAGTTTGCCAAGCTTCACAACAAGCATTCTCTTGGCAATCAGTGGAATCTGATGCACAGCTGTAAATAAAGCCTTAAAGCAAGAGAACAACTTTTGTTTTGTTTTTAAAATGCAGCTATTTTATGCTAGCACAGAAAATATATTGGGAAGATGCTGAAAGTAAGTAAAAGCAAGAGCCACATAGTTTACTGAATATATAGGTTTTGAGGTCTGAAAGCATTGTTTTGGAAGATGACTTAGATCATAGCCTTATGTTTTTATAGCTATAGCAATAGGAGATCTGTATTTTGAAGTGAACCTGAATCCAAATTCTTGTATGTTATTTCAAGTGTTAGTTACCCTCCTTGCGCAAATCTGCTGCTTCTTACAGATGCTGGCCAGAGGTCTATGTTTTAGTATGGAATAGAATCAACCAGATTGGAATAGACCTCCGAGATCATCCAGTCCAACTTAGCACCCAGCCCTAGCTGGTCAACTAGACCATAGCACTAAGTGCCTCAGCCAGGCTTTTCTTCAACACCTCCAGGGACAGTGACTCCACTACCTCCCTGGGCAGCCCATTCCAATGGCAAATCGCTTTCTCTGGCAACAACTTCTCCTAATGTCAAGCCTATTCCTCTCCTAGCACAACTTGAGTCTGTGTTCCCTTGTTCTGTTGCTCGTTGCCTGGGAGAAGAGACCAACCCCCACCTGGCTACAGCAATAAAGTCACCATTGACTGTGGGAGAAATTTCCCAAGTAGTCCTCCTCTTTGCCTAAGATTGTATTGTCTAGCTCTAAGGACAAACTCCTCCTTATCTTCAACTGTATGTGAGAAGCTAAGATTTCAGAGTTGTTTTTCCTCCATATGTAGTCTTCAGTTCCAGGAATTTGTGTCCTTCTCTCCTGGCCATCCACGGATATATCCGTTTGGTTTATTTTAAGGTGACATACACCTGGTAATTCCAGGAGGAATTGCTCATAATATCATTCCATCACTTATTGACACTATCAAAACATGCTGTTTCCTGCCTTATATGAATGCAGTAATTGGTATTTTAAAAGTTAAGCTTTATTTCCTTCTGTTTGACAGTTACTTGTGGGTACTTCATTTCAGATGCTCAGTTTCAAACTGTTGCAAGTTTCTCGGGGTAGTTAAGATGTACCCTGTCATATTTATACACAGATTATACCTTTTTCAATGTGAATTTAATGCAGCATTTAAATTGAATGCTTTGACTGCACATCAGTTAAAATGTGAAAGCAGTGGTTTCTATCTAGATATCAGTAAAAAGGGTGACAACTATGCTTTATGTTTTCAGAATATGTGCAGGAGAAATTAAATACAGATCTCAGTACACAACACCTAGTAATCTTAGTAAACAGATCCAGAGTACTGTCTCCTCCTGATTTAGCTTTTCCCTGCTCCTAGCAAATAGCTTGCCAACTGTGTAGCAGCTGTGTGCATCTTACACCACATCAAAATGATTGATATTAAGTCTTACTGTATTGTGTATTTAAAGTGCTCAGATGCATTCAAAATGCTTTTGTCTGGTTTTGACATTTATGGATATGATTTTGGCAGATTCTCAATATTTAGTCTTTAGAGCTGCTACAGAAAGGTAATAGTGGTTTTCAACTACAAATAAACCAGGACACTTCTGTCTGTGTTACAGGTAAATGATAAGCAGCAGTCCCAAGCAGGTACAACTTCTCTACCAATGAAATCTACATCAGGGTCAAGCAACCAACAAAAAACACTTGTAGGAGAGTCACATGATGCACAAAGCTAAAAATCCTTAATGAAGAAGGACTCCCTAAGCAAGATGAGCAAAAAGGAAATCGTAAGTTGCAGTAAACCTGCATGAATTTAACTCATAGTAACTCTTAGTTATTGCTAACAAAAAGCCAGTTTGTGAAATAAATATTAAAAACTATATGGAGAGCACCATTTTATCTTACCCAGTGTTTAATGCTACAGGGGTTCTGCAGAGCTTGTTCTTGAATATTTACTAATATCTATAGTCACACAAACTTGTGGAATAAGAATGAAGAAGCAGATATCACTGATCTTCTGTAGAATTTTCGGTAAGTAATGCTTCATAAAACTGTTAACAAGATTAAACCTCAGGAAATGTGGACTACGTGTTGCTATTGTTGCCATTTGACTGTGTGTACAGTCAGTACAGGTTGATTTACAAATAGAAACTCAACTCACCAAATTATCTCTGAAGGCATTATGTCTTTGGAAAAATAAGGCAAACAGTAGTGGATAATTTCCTTTGTATCCAATACCCTACCTGATTTACTTTTTGCTATTTTTTTCTATTCAACACCTCTGGAATTTTACTAGACTATGTTTATAAATTACAGTTAGGCTAGAGGCTTAGTTTTAAACCACCCCAAAAATGAAGCAGTGACTTAATTTGCAAGTGGAAAACTAAATTTAAAGCCAGAGATATGATTCATGCAGTGCACAGGTCCAGTGCACTGTACCTTGGTATCCCTAATCCTAGATGGCATAGCATTCTGCAAGGAGGGATGAGGCCTGATGTTAACAGATCCAGAGAGGACTGTCAGTTTTTCCAGAATGTAAGCATCTGCCAATCCATCTCTTTTTACTTCCCAGCATACTGGCTTTGACCATAGCTGAAGGTCTTATTATATTCATCTTCACCTCTGCAGAAGAGAGCATCATAGAATCATAGAATCAAACAGGTTGGAAGAGACCTCCAAGATCATCCAGTGCAATCTATCACCCAGCCCTATCCAATCAACTAGACCATGGCACTAAGTGCCTCATCCACTCTTTTCTTGAACACCTCCAGGGACGGTGACTCCACCACCTCCCTGGGCAGCCCATTCCAATGCCAATCACTCTCTCGGGCAACAACTTCCTCCTAACATCCAGCCTATACTTCCCCCAGCACAACTTGAGACTGTGTCCCCTTGTTCTGTTGCTGGTTGCCTGGAGAAGAGACCAACCTCCACCTGAAGCCTCCCTTCGGGTAGTTGTAGACAGATCTTGCATTTTTTTCTTAAACATCTGTGTGTTAAGTAATTAGGTAATTCAATCAATCCTTGTCGTACTATGTCTAGAGACATCTTCCAGGGAGACTGAAAGAGGCCCATCTTAAAGAATGCATTTTGATTGCCTCATTTTCTATCATTATATCCACAAAGCTGCTCATAAAAAGTGAATTATTCCAGGTAAGGTTTTTGTCTTCAACTTGTTTAGAAATCTCATGTGGAATTGTAGCAATTAAAAAATCAACTCTATTGAGGAGCGAGCATGGATGTGAAAACACATTGGTAGCAGACAATAGGAAAGAAAAACAGTGACAAAACTGGTGTGTTTTCTTTTATCCCAGTCATTGTTTGTCTGTTTTAATCTGAAGCCTTGAAAAGTGTCCACTTGGAAAAGTGCTTGGAAAAAAAAAATCTATCTTTAGAAAGCTGCCTAATCTTTCCCAGGCATATTTAAATGGCTTTCTTATAATGAAGTAAGTAAATGTCACTAAAAGAAAGGACTGAGGTTTTAATAATCACTTATTTTCCTACCTGGCCTTGTTTGTGTTTTACAAGACTTTAGCTTTTGCTAAGTGTGAAATGTCTGCATTTTGAAAGATTGCAATGCCTGTTATGTTTCAGTAATTGGTATGAATTGTATTGGTTAATCTTAGCTTTTTGTTGCGTGAGTTAATACAGGTTAAGATTTTCAAGAAATCTGAAGTTACTTAGGTAGCTGCAATATTGAAATCAATTGAAAATGGGACTTCATACTCTACATCATGCTGCAGACTGATGAGACTTGAGGTCACATTTCATATATATCAAAGCCAGTTTTCAACCTGTCCGTGACTCAAGCATGCAGTGGAAAAAACATCAAAATGCCTCAGCAGAATTCCCTGTGAGAGGATTGCACAGGACATGTTTTACCACTGTGGCTATCCAGAGCAAATGAAAGAACATTTGTATCTGGCTTCCTAGTCTGAGTGTGAAAGTCCCTGTGAAGATGTCTTTGGTGTTCTGGTGCTGTTTGTAGCATGCTCAGCTGATTGTTGCTCTAGCGATCCTGTACTACATCACAGGAAGATGCGTTAGCACTCCTTTATTTTCCTGTTACATTGTAATTGGGGTAACATCTAAGTCGCTGTCCTAATTAGTTTTGAATGCTCTCTCAAATGCCCAGAATTCTAAGTGTTTCAGGAATGCTGGTATCCTTTTGCTGTGCACCCATACAGCTGATGGAAGGGTTTGGTTCATTCAAGATGTTCAGTTCCTTCTTCAGCCTTTAAACTGAATTTCTCCTTTTTACCTGGAAGGAAAGTGGAACAGAAAGGCAGATCTGTTTGGCTGCTGCACTTCCACAATTACTAAAGGCCAATGTTTGAAGTGATTTCTCATATATTAGAATTCAAAATACTCCCAGATCAGATCCTGCTGTGACTTTTGTAGCCTTTACAGCTGCATCATGAGTTTTCCAAGCCTTGAACACAGGAGCAGTACAGCAGTGGCAGGCCTGAGGCAGTCTTATGCACCCCACAGCATAGCTGCAGTCTAACTACCATTTGGGTAGAGTTTGCACAGCACATAAAACTTAATCCTTGGTAGGAGAAATGCCACTTACTGAAGATGAGGGTGAGCTACTTTTTCAAGCATCAGCTTCCACAAGATGCTTCACACCAAATTTCAGTTCCACTCTTGGGTGTAGTGCTACAATAGGTACAGTGCTACTGCTGTATACAACTACCTGAAGGGAGGTTGTAGCCAGGTGGGGGTTGGTCTCTTCTCCCAGGCAATCAGAAACAGAACAAGGGGACACAGTCTCAAGTTGTGCCAGGAGAGGTATAGACTGAATGTTAGGAGGAAGTTCTTGACAGAGAGAGTGATTTGCCATTGGAATGGGCTGCCCAGGGAGGTAGTGGAGTCATCATCCCTGGAGGTGTTGAAGAAAAGCCTAGCTGAGGCACTTAGTGCCATGGTCCAGTTGATTGTCTAGGGCTGGGTGCTAGGTTGGACTGGATGATCTTGGAGGTCTCTTCCAACCTGGTTGATTCTATGACCCAGAGTCTTTATGGCCAGAGGCTTGCACTTTGCATTCTAAAGCTCCTATTTGCTGCACCAGGAACTGTTGTAGTGTGTCTTTTAGGGCAGCAAATTTGCAAAAGTTATTTTACCCTCAGTAATGCTTGTTGATTTACAACAGTATCAAATCTGTCGTCTCAGCTATGCATACTGGACACTAATCCTATAGGACCCTAGAACCTGGACAGCAGTGTCAGAGAGAAGTGCAACGCACATCTAATGGGGATTTTCTGTGTACTATACACTGCAAGTGAGTTCCTTTTTAGAAGGGAAACATAGCTGAACAATGTAAAGACTCTGTACAGTAGGGAAAGTAGTATCACTCCATGACTCAAGTGCCACCTTTGTGGTGAGAACACTGAATTTGTTACAGAAATGGTTTCAGCTGCCTTATCCTTGTTCTTCTGTTTGATATTTCATCTGTCTAACCCTTAAAATGAGTCCATCTCCCTCTGCTTTTGTTACCTAAATAGCAACATATCCCAAAAGGCTGCAGGAAACATGAATTGGAAGCAGCTGTTTGAACTTTTTTAAGATACTGACACATTAATACTTGGTGGACTCACTGTGAAAGCAGATTGCAGTAGCAGCATTCAAAAGCAGTGTCGTGGATTTGTTTAAAATATGGAGTAGTGTATATATCATTTCAGTGACAGGAGACAGGTATGTCTCTTCTGTTGGATATATAGAATCATAGAAGCAACCAGGTTGGAAGAGACCTCCAAGATCATCCAGTCCAACCTAGCACCCAGCCCTAGCCAATCAACTAGACCATGGCACTAAGTGCCTCATCCAGGCTTTTCTTGAACACCTCCAGGGATGGCGAATCCACTACCTCCCTGGGCAGCCCATTCCAATGTTCAGCTACTATCTACCAGTACCCCCAAGTCCCTTCCTAGCTGCTCTTCAGCCACTCTGTCCCCAGCCTGTAGCACTACTTGGGGTTGTTGTGTCCAAAGTGTAGAACCCTGCACTTGGCCTTGTTAAATTTCATCCCATTGGCCTCTGTCCACCCATCTGCCTGGCAAGGTCCCTCTGCAGGGCTCTCCTACCCTCCAACAGATCCGCACCTGCTCCCAGCTTGGTGTCATCTGTAAACTTACTGATGCTGGACTCAATCTCCTGGTCCAGATCATAATTAAAGATATTGAAAGATATTAAAATATATCTGTGCATGTGCATATTCTCTGACACAGAGGCACAGCCAAACACTTGTTTCTGTGTAGCGTTCAGAAGCTATACAGAACTTAGCTATTTTATGGCTGCATCCTGGGTTTTTTAGGTCCACTTAGTTTTTTTGCATTGTTTTATTTGTTTTGCTGGTAATTTTTTAAACAGTAGACAGAATTTCCCTTGACAACTCAACTGGTGAAATACTTGAGTGCAGTGATGATTGATGGGTGCACAGAAAAGTCAGCAGCTTTCTGTATTTTGCCCTTCTGCTACTGTGCTTCATAAATTAAACAGATGAAAGCTTAGTGAGACTCCACTTTCAGTACTGGATGGATGGTGCCTCAGGGTACCTTTCTTTAGAAGCCCTGCTGAGTACCACATCAAATTCAGTGTAAGTGCATTTGATATTGTGAAGGAAGATTGCCTTTTTCACTAAGTCTGTGTATCCACATTGGCTTACTGGGTTGGGGTTTTTTTTTGGACAAAAGAGAGGAATGGGAAACTGTTAATTGTGCCTGGGGACTGCTTTGGTTTCTCCACTACAGACAAGGGAAATGTTCTGGGGTTTTTTTGGTCTTGTGCTGAAAATTAATATTTTCAGTGCTGTAGAGATTTAAAGGTGCTAGTCAGATATCGTCTGGCATGAAGTGATTGAAGATTTTAGTTCTCCTAAGGAGCATAGTTTAGATCCTTTTAAATTAACTTAGATTCAGGTGGTGAAGGTTAAAGCAGGAATGGAGATGACTGATACTTTGTCCTTGTCAATTTCTTGTGAGCAGTTACAGAATCACAGAATTACAGAATTAACCAGGTTGGAAAAAACCTCTAGGATCATCAAGTCCCACCTGTCACCTAACCTTTTAATTAACTAACCCATGGCAGTAAGTGTCTCATCCAGTCTCCTCTTAAACACCTCTTGGGATTTGACTCCACCATCTCCCTGGGCAGCCCATTCCAATGCCAATCACTCTTTCTGTGAAGAATATAATCTTTGCTCCTTTCCCACCCCACATTTCCCCCTTTTTTCCCCAAACCTACAGCACCTGGGTGCTGTTGCAGTCTCCTCCCACCCCAGGTGCGACCACTTTGCCCTCCCTGCTCACTCCCCTTTATAATCGGCTGCAGAAGAGGCAGTAGTCTCAAGCTTGCCCAACTGAGCAGAGGATCCTCCTCCTGTCACCACTGGTGAGTCTCCCACCTTGGTGTGTGCACACTGGGTGAGTGGTGGAGGGGTTCAAAGGCCAGGGGACCTGGTGGCCCCCTGGCTATGTAGGAATAGGCTTGATGAGTGCTCTGACATTACCCACAGGTGCTGGCTGGGCCTCCTCATATAGGCTGATCTCCTCTGTGTTTAACTGCTGCTTTCTGCATCCATGTCATCCATGGGACAGCAATGTGCCCTTGTGGCCAGGAGGGCCAACAGCGTTCTGGTGTGCCTTAGGAAAAATATGTCCATCAGCTTCAGAGAGGTTCTCCTCCCCCTCTATTCTACCCTGGTGAGACCACACCTGGAATACTGTGTCCATTTTTGGGCTCTCCAGTTCGAGAGACAGGGATATGCAGCAGAGAGTCCAACAGAGTGCTGCAAGGATGATTAAGGGACTTGAGCATCTCTTGTAGGAAGGAAGACTGAAAGTTTTGGGTAGAGAAGACAGAGAGGGGATCTTATCAACATTATGAATATCTGAGGGGTGTGTGTCAAAATGAAGGTGCCAGTCTCTTTTTGGTGATGCCCAGTGACAGCACAAGGAACAATGGGGACAAGCTAGAACACTCAATGTGAGGAGACACCTCTTCTTTACAGTGAGAGTGACAGATCACTGGAACAGGCTGCTGAGAGGGTTTGTGGAGTCTCTTTCACTGGAGATTTTCAAAACCTACTTGGATGTGTTTCTGTGCAGCCTGCCCTAGGTGATCTTGCTCTGGCAGGGTGGTTGAACTGGGCAATCTCTAGAGGTCCCTTCCAACCCCTAACATTCTGTGATAGCATTGAAAGATCTGCCAGAGCTTTCAAAAGCATAGGATGCTTTAGGTTGGAAGGGACCTTTAATGGAGTTTGTGAGCAGAGTTCACTGGGTTTGGCTACAAGGTAGAACTAAAAGGTGGGGAAACTGAAGTTTTGTCTTTGCTCTAAATCTGATGCTTTGAAAACAGGCACAACCTAACCTGCTGTAGGATGGGTGCTGGAATAGCTGTATTCCATACCCTGTGAACTGGTGAAGAATGCTTGGTGCTCTGACGAGCTCTAACAAAGGAGAGCAATCCTTAATGAAAATTTCTTCCCTATTGGTTTCTCATCCCATATCTTGTCACCAGCAGAGGAAAGTGTGGGATTTTGCAGTCATTTTAGAGGCAAGTCTCCTGGTTTCAGCCACCACAGTTACTATTTCTGCATTGCTGCCTAGGGTACATTGTGAAAATGTTGATGAGAACATAAGTGATTGCTGCCTTGCTGTAGCAGGCAAGAGAATTCTGTAGCAGGCATCATCCCTGTAGTACATGGGAGAAACTTCTATAAATTCAGTAATGCAGCTATGATTATTCTTCTCCTCTCCTCTCAATTAACCAGTACTGCACATATTGTTCCCTGTCAAATATCTTATTTTGTCAGATGGCAGAGAGCAGTGTTGTTCTCTTTTCGAATTGCTGGTTTGATTTCTGGCAGTGCTTGATTGCTTTAAAATGTGCTTTTTGCCTCCATTTCCCTCAATACTTAATTAACTGGAGAAGAAGACTGAAATGAGGTTTTGGTTAAGTAGGTGTTTCAGTTTTGTCCCCGCTATCTCATTCATTTATTTCCTCTAGCTCCCTAAAATACTCTGAGAGACTTTTTCATTTGTAAGAAATTTTGCAGTCCAAATTATCTCTCCTATAGCTAAATCTCTCTGGCAACTGCAGCCCATACTGGGAAGAAGCAGGGAGGCAAAACTGCTGAAGGGGTGCTGAAAAACAATTCAGTATCAAGCCAAAACTGCAGTGACTGTAGGTAAGCAAAACACAGCTGATTGGTTGAGAGGCATGTTCAGCTGGCCATGGCAAAAGGCTGCATGCCTGACAGTGCTGCAGCACCAGAGCTGAGTTAGGAGTGGCAACACAATGCAGGAAAGCTCTTGTAACTTTGCAGTCATGTTGCAAATGCTGTTTCCATCTGCACAGACAAAGTGAGGAGTCTAAGTACTGCTTTACAAGATTGCAGCAATGCTCAAGCAACACCTGAGGTACTTCTGTGCCTGTACAGGAATGTTTTTAGACATCTACAGTGCAGGCAAGTCCTCAAAAGCACTTGGCTCTCACCTTTATCCCCTTTCCCTTGGTACAGCCTCTTCTGTCCTAAGTGCCTGTGGGAAGATGAGAGCCTGCACACAATAAGCTACCATGGAGCAGAGCTCCAAGGAACACATTGCAAAAAGCAGCAGCACATTTACCTTTCTAAGATGACTTGGGAATTCCCTGCCCCTCCTCCCACTCATATGAAATCACCCAGACTAGACTCAGCTGGTTGAAAATTAAGGAATGAAGGTTTATATTTGTGGCTTAGCACAATATACAAGCAGATATCTATAATATATTCAGCTATACACAGAAATATACAAGTTAGAAGTGATACAGAAATGCAATACCCACTCCCAGAAACCAGAGTTCCCAGGAGGGGCTCCCTTCCACCTTCTTTCCACCCCTCTACTTTATCCCAGAGTTTGCCTTATGTGCGAGGTGAGTTTGGAGGATCAGCCACGAGGGTTAGAAAGGAGAAGGATCAGTTACACAGAAAGCAGATTAGGGAGAGAAGTTCATGCACCAGCTGCAACAGAGAGCCACTGCAACTGTGGTATGTATGTTTTGTGTTCTTGTTTTTATACATCTCAGCAAGCCTATGAGTGAAGTAGCCATCACCATTGTTTCCTTTTCTCTCACAAAAATATTTCAGCTAGCCTCAAACTAGCACACTTTTCTTTCTAAGGATAATATGGAAGTCTGCTACTTAGCCTAGAACTCCATATAGTCTAAGGTTATGCCTACCACATACACAGGTTCCTCAGGGATAGGGCATCCAGCTTGAAGTTTTAGAGTTAACTTCAGTCAGTAGATCAGTGTTCCAGCACAACTGTAGTGGGAAAAGGGAAAATGGTAATGAAATTCATGATTTACTGTTTAATCAGTTAGGAGTACTAGAACACCTCCATGGAATTTCACTTCATATATGATCTGCAATTTGAATCCTGGCTTGTCAGTAAGGCACTGAGAGTACCTAACCTGTGTGATTTGACTTGCTCAAGACAGAGAAAATTACTACTGTAACAGAATGAATCAAGTGGAAAATGGATTACTGTTTAATCAGTTAGGAGTACTAGAACACCTCCATGGAATTTCAGTTCATTAAGAGATGATAATCCTGATAGGCTCTCTTTGAAGACCTGTGGGTATTTGTAACACAAAAAAACCTGGGTGGAATTTCACTTCATTTCATACATGATCTGCAGTTAGAATTCCTCCTTGTCAGTAAGCAGTCTAAAAGTTCACCTGTCTTGGAAAACACATGAGTGGGTTCTGAATGACACATGATTGCAGAGTGGACTGAGGGTGTCTAACCTGTGTGATTTGACTTTCTCAAGACAGAGAAAATTACTAATGTAATAGAATGAATCAAGTAAAAAATGGATTACTGTTTAATCAGTTAGGAGTACCAGAACACCTCCATGGAATTTCAGTTCATTAAGAGATGACAATCCTGATAGGCTCTCTTTGAAGACCTGTGGCTTTTTGTAACACAAAATGGAATCTAGAAGTTGTCATGTAGAAAAGGAAAAAGGAAGGATGGAATTAAAAGCTGTTCAGCAGAGTCTGAGAAACTTATTGGAAAACCCTGAAAACTAGTCCAATTTGAAATTCATTAGGATGGGCACTTCAACAAAAAATGAGTTGTTCTTGTGGGAACATATTAAGGACAGTGGATAATTCACTTTTCACGAGCTGGGAACGCGGAATGTCCAGTGCTTCAAAAGGAATCACTTGTCTAGCTTGGTGTACCTGGTGCTTAGGAAGTAAATAGCAATCCAAACTGTGTGACAAAGATCCAGTGGTTTTCTTTGTGCAAATGCTCTGTTAAACTGACAGATGAGATCTGCCATATTTAATGGCAAGGGCTTTCCTCTCCTCTAGAGACATGGATGGCCTTGACAGACATTGAGAAATACCCAAGACCGGTGAAAAGAGCAACTGTCAAACCTCTTCCCTGGCTCTGAAGTGATTCTTATAATCGTGTCTGAAGTAATCTAAACGTTATTTAAACCTATTTGCAAGGCTGATCTTTGTAAATATTATGAGGTCATTTTATAGCTTCTGTGTTCTGTTTTGCTGAGTTGACTGCTAAAGACAGCCTTCAACAAAAGGGAAAAATTCAGAATGGGAGGCTGAGGACTGTGAGCACTTGTGGCTAGATCTCCACAGTGCTGCACCAGAAGATTCTGTTCTGTGTTTTGATTATGTGAGCATCTCCTTTCCTTCTTTTTTTCTCTTCCTGCTGATATAACTAGGCCATGGTCTGGTTAGACTTGGTTTCAGTGGCTAAGATAATCAAAACTCTCATCCATGCAGATGTGAAAATTCAGCTGTACATGTGTCCTGTCGTTGTGAGGTAGATGAGCATCCTGTAAACGTGGTTCATGTATGTTTTGCAATTGTTTCCATTTATGGAAGCCCTGAAGAAACTGGTATTTACTACTGTATGCATGTAGCTGAATCAGCATGCAAAGGGGGAAGAGCTGGACCTTGCCAGGCTGGATGGGTGGGCAGAGGCCAATGGGATGAGATTTAACAAGGCCAAGTGCAGGGTTCTACGCTTTGGCCACAACAACCCCAAGCAGTGCTACAGGCTGGGGACAGAGTGGCTGGAGAGCAGAGAGGGACCTGAGGGTACTGGTAGATAGTAGCTGAACATGAGCTAGCAGTGTGGCCAGGAGAGCCAATGGCATCCTGGCCTGCATCAGGAACAGTGTGGCCAGTAGGACAAGGGAGGTTATTCTGCCCCTGGACTCGGCACTGGTCAGGCCACACCTTGAGTGCTGTGTCCAGTTCTGGGCTCCTCAATTCAAGAGAGAGGTTGAGGTGCTGGAAAGTGTCCACAGGAGGGCGCCAAAGCTGGTGAGTGGCCTGGAGCACAGCCCTGTGAGGAGAGGCTGAGGGAGCTGGGGGTGTGCAGCCTGCAGAAGAGGAGGCTCAGGGCAGACCTCATTGCTGTCTACAACTACCTGAAGGGAGGTTGTAGCCAGATGAGATTTGTCTCTTCTCCCAGGCAACCAGCAACAGAAGGGGACACAGTCTCAAGTTGTGCTGGGGAGGTCTAGGCTGGATGTTAGGAGGAAGTCATTGCCAGACAGTGATTGGCATTGGAATGAGCTGCCCAGGGAGGTGGTGGAGTCACTGTCCCTGGAAGTGTTGAAGCAAAGCCTGGATGATGCACTTAGTGTCATGGTCTAGCTGATTGGATGGGGCTGGGTGCTAGGTTAGACTGGCTGATCTTGGAGGTCTCTTTCAGCCTAGTTGCTTCTATGATTCTATGTCAGTATACACTTGGCTAGGCAGTGTGTACTGCCAGAGCAGGCAGTGAAATGAGTATGTCCAGTTGAAACTCCAGAAGAAATTTAAGAAATTGAAATGGAACTGTTCTCACTGGAATTCTTGAAAATATTATCCATGCTACTTTGCCAGAGTAGAAGTTTCCTACTTTAAGTCCCATGCAGAAGAGAACATCTTCCCTTCTGCTGGGCTGGGGCTGGTGTGTCAGTAGTGGTTAAGAAAGTTTCCATATACGAGATCAGTGATGTTTTCTGTTGCGAGAAGAATAAGCTTGGGTGCTCATGTCAGCACAGTCACTTATCCTGCTGCTCTTTTAAAACTTTCCCATGTGCATTATCTAATTATAGAGCATTACAAGAACCTGTATTTAAATGGTAACAGTGCACACTGCTGAAAGGGATTGTTGGTAAATTGCTTATTCACTTTGATTAAGCCAGTAATTATTGCATTAGCATCCAAAATCACACTCATCTGCTGGTATATCTGGCAAGGGGGTGGGACTCGATCTCTGGAGGTCCTTTCCAACCTCTAACGTCCTATGATCCTGAATATCTCTTCCTAAGGCAACTCTGAGATGTGGTGGGCTAAGTAGAAAGGGTATGGCCCTTGAAAGGAAGAGTAAAGAACATGCATGAGATAGCACCAGGGATTAAGCAGAGGTCGCTTTCTGTGTTTGCTTCCATGTGACTCAGGGTAGTGCTGGGGTGTGGTACATCAGAAAGGATTTTTGGTTTGACTTAAAAATGTAAAAATAGGCTTTCCCCCTACTGGCTATGAAAGACACTGAAATATCCTGTGGGATCTTACCACAGAGGCTATACTCCCACAGTAATCAAAGCAAATAATTATATTTGAGTAAGGGCTTTCACCTTTTCATCTGTGGCATTCAGCTGTCTATGTTCCTGTCCTGAAATCTTTGGTAGTATTACTGGATGACATTTATCAGCTGTCTTCCACCTCAAATGAGGTGAAGCTTTTGATGTCTTTACAATGCTTTTTTTTTTCTTGAGAATTAATGCTTTATGATGCTTCTGAAAGTAAAGGCATAACACAAGTGTAAGATGTTACTTTTTGTCTTCAGAATGTTTTGGCTTTATATGATAAAAATCCAGGAAATAAGTTCTTTGGAACAGTTTGCTCACTGGAAGACAGATGGGCACCAGATCCTGTACCCTTGCAGGTGCTGTGTTAGCTTCCCAGCAATTTCCTGAAATGATGCACTTGCAGACCCATTCTGATGGCTATTTCAAGCCTAGGAATGATGTTTTTTTCCACTCTTCTGCATTCTAAGAGCTACTCTTTCAGCTATAGCTCTTAGCAAGAACCATATTTTTTTTTTGTCTTTATGGAAATATTTTTCATGGACTTGTGATGGCTTCTTGAATTCTGAGTATGGACCAGGGTTTAACATATCTATTGTGCAGCTGAAACCTCATTCTCACACTTCTTTATTGATGACTTGGACTGGGAGATTGAGTCCAGCATCAGTAAGTTTACAGATGACACCAAGCTAGGAGCAGGTGCGGATCTGTTGGAGGGTAGGAGAGCCCTGCAGAGGGACCTGGACAGGCTGGATGGGTGGGCAGAGGCCAATGGGATGAGATTTAACAAGGCCAAGTGCAGGGTTCTAACCTTTGACCACAACAACCCCAAGCAGTGCTACAGGCTGGGGACAGAGTGGCTGGAGAGCAGCCAGGCAGAGAGGGACCTGGGGGTGCTGGTAGATAGTAGCTGAACAGGAGCTGGCAGTTTGCCCAGGTGGCCAGGAGAGCCAATGGCATCCTGGCCTGCATCAGGAACAGTGTGGCCAGTAGGACAAGGGAGGTTATTCTGCCCCTGGACTCAGCACTGGTCAGGCCACATCTTGAGTGCTGTGTCCAGTTCTGGGCTCCTCAATTCAAGAGATGTTGAAGTACTGAAATGTGTCCACAGGAGGGCGCCAAAGCTGGTGAGGGGCCTGGAGCACAGCCCTGTGAGGAGAGGCTGAGGGAGCTGGGGGTGTGCAGCCTGCAGAAGAGGAGGCTCAGGGCAGAGCTCATTGCTGTCTACAACTACCTGAAGGGAGGTTGTAGCCAGGTGGGGGTTGGTCTCTTCTCCCAGGCAACCAGCAACAGAACAAGGGGACACAGTCTCCAGTTGTGCCAGGGGAGGTATAGGTTGGCTGTTAGGAGGAAGTTGCCAGAGAGAGTGATTGGCATTGGAATGGGCTGCCCAGGGAGGTGGTGGATTCGCCATCCCTGGAAGTGTTCAAGAAAAGCCTGGTTGGGGCACTTAGTGTCATGGTCTAGTTGATTGGCTAGGGCTGGGTGCTAGGTTAGACTGGCTGATCTTGGAGGTCTCTTCCAGCCTAGTTGCTTCTATGATTCTAAAACTACCTGATGTTGGTTTGAGTAAGTGGCTAGATAAAACAAAAGAAAACTCTTACAAGCTTTCCTGAGTGGAGACCATTTCATTACTAGCATGAATAGGAGACTCTGTTTGTTCTGCAAAAGTCTGTTAGAAAAACTGTCCAGTTTTTTAGTAAATGTGCTAGAAAAAAAATAGTTCTCAGACATAAAAACATATTTTAACCCTTGAGCTTGTGTAGGGAAAAAGAGCCCTTAGCCAAAGATTTCTAAGCAGACCACAGAACGCAGTCTGCAGGAGCAGTAAAACAGCATGAACAGCAGAAGTAAATCTTGGTGGGAGGAGCGGTGCATGCTTCCTCCTGGGCACACTGTTTGAAATTGCATGTTCTAAGGCAAAGAAAATTGCTTTTCAGACGTAGCTTGATGAACCAGACTGAAAATTGCCTTGGGCTGGAGTCCAGCAAAAGAATGGCACTCAGTGCACCACTTTACACCGTAGCTATGCCATGTAGGTACCTAGAGATTACTAGCACCTTCACCTTTGAAGTTAATCATAAAGGCTCTTGTCTTTGAGACACTCCTTCTTTCCTCCATGTATGCATTCCCTATATTCTTTCTTCACTCTTTCTTTCCCAGCTATGGAGTTACCGTCTTCTTTTGTGGCTTTTGTTGTTGGGTTTGGGGTGGCGTTGTTTTGTCTGTTGTTGCTGACTTCGTGTTTTGTTTTCCTAACAGTGAGGCAATTAATTGCTTTCTTCTTCCCCTTGGTTACTGTGTAACATCCTATTGAGCACATAACCCTCTCCCTGGAAGAGGGAAGGTTCTGCTCTTTCTCAAAGCTACAGGTGCTACAGCGGTGAATTTCCTGGTTGGGGGGAGAGGATCACTTGTCTGCAGTGCATGGCCCAACACAGGCTGTGGATCAGGCAATGAAGCTAGATGGGTTTAAGCATCTTCATAATGCATTAGCTGGCAGCAGGCCAGAGTGGAGGTTGTTGTAGGGAACGGATGTCAGACACTACACTGGAGTAATTGCCAGCCAGGAACTTGGAAAACGGTGTTGGTTTTGGACAGCAAGTACTCAGAAGAACAGAGCCCAGAGAAGGAAGTACCCAAATAACAAGTTGACAGGCATCCAGCATGGGTAAAAAAGGATAAGGCAAAGACCTTGAGAAATGTCTCCATATTCTTATTTTGTCTGTCTGGTCCAGAAAACAGTGATACTGAAAAAAAAATACTTTGGTATGAAGACAACAATGTAAAAGAGGAAAAATATATTTCTGTAGGACAAGAAGCCCACTCACTATGAAATTCCTTTCCCTCTGCTGGCCAACTAGCTTTTTCAAATTTCAAAGTGATTCAGCTTCCATTTTGTCTCTTGTGGGAACTATACCTATTCTAGTAAAAGTCACTGCCCACAGAGTTTTCATACTGTAGGTTACATTTATACTTCTCACTATCTTTCCCAAGAGTGTTTCTTTCTCCTGTGCCTGCTGTGTCCTTCTAACATACAGAGACAGTATTGGTCTTTTTCTTTTCATTGTTGCATGACTGAACATGCAGACATATAATTTAAAAGTCCTTTAAATCTGTCCTTGGGCAATCAGTTTTATTCTTTTTTTTCCCCTGGATTCCTTTGAAGTCTTCAGTCAGTATTTTTGGAGAGGAAAACACCAGGCTTAAGCTTTACTCAGGTGTACAACAATACATGTATCCTTAGTAAGCTTTATTTTTGAGGGAATTGTGTATAGCATCTAAACAACCTCCATCTCAAGTCAGCACTTTACAAACCTGAGCAGAGACACCCTGGTGCCCCACAGTGTCCTGAATTTGGCTTCATGTGGAGCTCACACATGACCCCTGCTGCTGGCATGCCACACAGGTACCACTTTTTGTTCTCTTGGTTTGGTTTTCACTATCTGTAGGGAAAACCAACTTATTTTCTGAAGGATGCCAATCCTCCTGTTAATAAGGAGGCCAACACCCATTAGCATTCTGAGGTTTTTTGTTATTTGAATATTTATCATCTTTTTACCTCTGCTGTATGGGCAGGCATGATACTTGGCAATCTCTCCAATCTGTGGTGTCAGTGTTTCTCAAACCAGCTACTGTTCAACTCAGTGTTTGGGCCTTGAAATTTGCCTAAAACTGCTGTATCCAGAAGGCAGGAGAAAAGATCTTACCTTTGCTCAGAAAAGAAGCTAACCACTTGTCTTAAGAGACACTTAATAAAACAACATTTAGAAGAGGTTTTTTAAGTGAAATCCTCTAGATTGAAAGGGACATATCTTTGTTTGGTGTCAGATTGCTTTGATTTGGTCTTAGCACTTCTCCAGCATCAAAGCATAGCACTTGAGAAAGACTGAAGTCTTAAACACAGGGGTTAAATTCTCTACCAAAGGTGGAGTTTGTCCCATTTAAAGTGCAGCCCAGGAAATGGCATAGAAAAGGAACACACAAGGCTGTCACTTTTAGCAGGCCTCCAAACAGACCTGTGGTTGATCACAGCTCTCTAAATATTAGGAATGTGATCCACTTCTATTAGAAGTGGGAGCATGAAGTGTGTGTGTGACAGGATGTCAGATGCAGCAAATGAAACCCAGAGAGGATGCTGCAGCTGGGTGCCAGCAGCACTGGTTCTGTTTGGCCCTAGCCTTTCAGTGTGGATCGTTGTGATAGCGCA
The DNA here is from genome assembly GCF_015220805.1 of Pogoniulus pusillus. Lineage (NCBI taxonomy): Eukaryota > Metazoa > Chordata > Aves > Piciformes > Lybiidae > Pogoniulus > Pogoniulus pusillus. The sequence goes on from NC_087288.1 coordinate 12,928,599, forward strand.
AACACCTTAAAGAAAGAAATTCTTCCATTTATTTATTTTGCTTCTATAGGAGAGGGGAACAACTCTTTACATTTTTTTTCTATGATGCACTTTGCTAAGATGCATTGTAGTGTCACAGCTTGCTAGTTCAGGATTGACTGGGATCTGGAATGAAACTGTGGGAGCAAGAGCTGCGGGAGCTGGGGTTGTTTAGCCTGGAGAAGCAAGAGCTGCGGGAGCTGGGGTTGTTTAGCCTGGAGAAGCAAGAGCTGAGGGAGCTGGGGTTGTTTAGCCTGGAGAAGCAAGAGCTGAGGGAGCTGGGGTTGTTTAGCCTGGAGAAGCAAGAGCTGAGGTTTATTATCCTGGAGAAGCAGAGGCTCAGGGGTGATCTCATTGCTGTCTACAATTACCTGAAAGGAGGTTGTAGCCAGGTGGGGTTGGTCTCTTCTCCCAGACAACCAGCATCAGAACAAGGGGACACAATATCAAGTTGTGCCAGGGGAGGTCTAGTCTGGATGTTAGGAGGAAGTTCTTGCCAGAGAGAGTGATTGGCATTGGAATGGGCTGCCCAGGGAGGTGGTGGAGTTGCTGTCCCTGGAAGTGCTGAAGAAAAGCCTGTCTGAGGCACTCAGTGCCATGGTCTAGTTGATTGTCTAGGGCTGGGTGCTAGGTTGGACTGGATGATCTTGGAGGTCTCTTCCAACCTGGTTGATTCTATGATTCTATGATTTCTGTATTATTGCTAAATCGTTTATAATTGTAAATATATTTTGTATATATGCTTGTAACTAGCTTTGCTGTAAAATATACCTTTATCTTACCCCTAAGCTGTATTTAGCTGGTCTGGTAAATTTTACCTGGGGGGAGGGGGGGAGTTCCTAGCCCACCACACATGTATCTTCTAAAAACATGAAAGGAAAAAGCATGGTGAAAAATCAGTTCTGCTTTAATAGCAAAATTATTTACTTGTAGTACTGATGTATAAACAAAGTTATCCATGCAACTCTCTTTTCTTGTCGTTGTTGATGTCTGCTGATTTAAGTGATGGTTTGCCAAGGGAGGAGTTCCTTCTTTGAGGAGGAGGATTATAATACCTATATTTTACAAGAAAAGATTGGTGTGATGTTTTCAAGATTTGAGGAGTAAAGCACTGCTGCTTTTCTGAGAAGTATATTGAATGTTTGTCAAGGAGGTCCCCAGAGTAGGTTTTATTAGAAGAGTTTTGAAACACCTTCTTCCTGCTGCAGCTGTCTAAATGCATGCAAGGCTGCAGAAGTGGTGTAGCAGATGATCTGCCTCTACTTGAGTTGTGAACAGCAGTCTGAGACAAAGCATACTGAGCAGTACTTTGGGTAGTCTTCTCTGCAGTGGGAGCTGACATCAAAGTCCTTGAAGAGGGCTTCTGAAAAGATACAGACAGGCACTTCTCTCTCTTTGTCCTAGAACTGTTGCTCTGGCCTGGTGTCAAATGTAGGTGAGCATTTTCCACCAGTGGCCACTTTGCCTGTAAGTTAAAGAACAAAGTAACTGGGATAAAAATCACAAAACCAATTCATTGAAGGCAGTGTCTCCTACAAACCAATTCATACAGGAGGAATATTAAGAAACTTTTCAGATGGTCTTATGTGCACTGAGTTACCAAGGAAGGAGAAAAACCACCCTGCCACTGTGCTAGGGCTAGTTAGCAAGCTCTTTTTTCTAGCTTCTTTTGCCTTCCTTCTCTTTACAGGGTTGAGGATGCTAATGACAAGTAGTCCTAGGAAATGTTTTGCTTACCAGGGCCCACACAGGGAGAACAGGACATTTTTCTTTCTTGGCATTTTGCATTCTCCTCTACACAACTGATGCTTACTGGCAATCTGATAGCCCTTAAATAGCATCTTCTATTCTTTCTGCTTGTACACCCGTGCAGGTGTGAGCATGACTGTAAGAGGGAAGAGTTGACATGTGTTTGATCAGAAGTTATAGGAGGCTGGTTGTCAGTAGGTTACTAGAGATAAGATCTGGGGCTTGCAAGTATGCCCATGAGCAGTAGGGAAAGATGGGATGTAACAGACAGCAAAATAAAGGAGGAGCTCTGTTCTGCTTTGTTCAGCCTTCTGGGATGTCTTGGCCATATGTGACAGAATTCTGAACCCATCTCTAGTGAGAGCCTAAGTGGCTGGGTTGGAGCAGCACCAGTCTTACCACCCTGACAGTGTGGTTCCCGGTGGGGACGCCTGCCTTAAGAAGGTAAGTGCCTGCCAGCCCTGCCATCTATGCATCTCAGGAGTTTTGCTGGTCAGTTGGGTAGGGTGAGTATAATCTGCTCCTTGATCAATAGAGTTACTCAGCATTTCTTGTCATACACTTTTCTCTCTATGATTTCAGTATTTGAGCTATAAGCATTGTAGTTTCCAGTATACCTTTCTCTTTATGGTTTTTGTATTTGAGCTATAATGAAGTGTTGAAACTGTACCCAGAGAGGGGATACCCCTGTGTGAGAGCATTCCCTGCTCCCCCAAGAACTCGCTGAACACTCCTTCTCATGGATTCAAAGTCAAACAGAGCCATTGTTATCCTCATTAATAACACAGGTGAAATTGTGGCCTGTGATTTTGCTACGTGTCTCAGGGAGAGCACAGTTTCACAGATCCAAATAATGCACATGCTTGAGTTGGATGACATTCTTTATAAACAGCATCACTGCTGATCTAAAAGGAAACCTCAATTCTCAAAAACTGGAAAGTTTTACAATCTAAATATAGTCTACTGTATTTAGAGACTCTTGACTATGGCAGAAGGAGATGTTCTGCAAGACTTTGAAGTGAGGTACACTGGCCAAATTTGGTGAAGAACAGGCCTACCCATACTAGCATGAGGTTGAACAGCTTCTGGTATCTGGCAGAATATATAGAATTAAGCTGAATTACTTTAGGGTCTTGCTTTCACCAGTAAACATCATTCTGAAATTCAAAGGATTTAAAGTTATTACATTGCATTCAGGGGGAATCCTAAGAAAATCTCTGATTTAGTTCTCTTGAAAATGTTGCATATAGAAATCGTCCTAACAAGAATGTTGTCACTCCTCAGTAAGTTATTCAATTAAACTCACTCCCTTTTTGTCTGAGCACCCATGTAATACTTTCTCAAAGATTCTAATTCCACCTGTAAAAGGAGCAAAAAGAAAGTGTGTGGGTTTGAGTGGCAGGCACAGTCATGCTGGACATGTTTTAGTCATGTACATCTAATCATGACACAGGTGCCTATCATTGTAGGTCATGTAGGGATAGTAACAGTTAGATGAAAGGGCAGCTGCCACTTGGCAAAAGTGGGAGTCAAATATTCTCTTTGCCTAGACTACACAAAGCTGTGAGGAACAAACCTGCATTTAACTGCTGTGTTACAGGCACTCCCCAACAGCTCACAGTAAGGGGACTGGTCTCTTTCATGAGAGTCAGTGGTACCAGTGTGACAGGTCCTGCACTGTCAGAGTGTCACATACCTTCTGCTGGTTTGGAGAAATGCTTCTGGAATTGAATGGTGAGGCAGGAAGACCATGTGCAAGACCCTTATATTTCACAAGGCCTTGAATCAGTCTGTTCCTTTTCTGCTGGTCTTTGTCTGTACAAGTAAACATGTGAAAACCTGTGGTCAAGTCATAGGGTATTGCTCTTCGTTACTCTTTTTGCCACTAAAGACTATTTTGTCCTCTGATCTTAACACTAAGTAGCAGTTAGAGAGGACTACCCCTCTGTTCAGTTAGTGCCTGCTTCTTCCATGCTCAGCACACATCTGAGTTTGAAATAAATGCAAGCCAGCACTTTGCTATGTCACTTGCACAGTGAGTAATGAGCTCCTAAAGGAATAAGAGAGTGGGTTTTTTTCCAGCTCCTGCATGCTCTTCTCCCTATCCTAAACAGGAGCTGAGGCAGATCAAAACAAAAGAAAATCTGCAGCAATTAAGGAAGGATTCAAGTCCTGTGTACCAAGCTGAGTGACCAAAGTTAATCTGTAGCCTGTACAGTCTGCAACGCCAAGGAAGTCTCCTCTCAGTACCGCTCAAACTCAAGTTGAAAAGAGTAGGGTGACACATCTTGTAGCACCTCATGCACAAAAAGAAGAGAAATAGACTTAGCACAGGAAGATCCAAAGCACTACTGAAAATACGCAAGCAAGAGCAGGAATACTTACAAAAAGCATTATTGCTATAGGTCATACTTCACACATCAGATATATGAGATATACAACTAAATAAGAATACCTATAAATAAGAAGGGGATATGAGTTACCCAGGGCCACGGAGGCCCAACAGGCATATTCATGGATAACACAGTCTCACCATCCACTGCCTTTAGTCAGAACCTTACATTTGGCAATGAAAACTAGAATCATAGAATCATCCAGGTTGGAAGGGATCTCCAAGATCATCCAGTCCAACCTAGCACCCATCCCTAGACAATGGCACTAAGTGCCCCATCCAGTCTTTTCTTCAACATGTCCAGGGATGGTGACTCCTCCACCTCCCTGGGCAGCCCATTCCAATGTCAATCACTCTGTGAAGAATTTCCTCCTAACATCCAGCTTAGACCTCCCCCAGCACAACTTGAGACTGTGTCCCTTTGTTCTGTTGCTGGTTGCCTGGCAGAAGAGATGGACCCCCACCTAGCTACAGCTTTCCTTCAGGTAGTTGTAGGCAGCAGTTCATCTCACCAGTAACATGACAGAATAATGCTTGGAATGTGGCAAAGCTAGCTGACACACTTTTTTTTCCTCCCTAAAAAGCAAGCAACCAGAAAAAAAAACAAACCACCCCAACAACAAACCAAAACAAACCCCAAACAAACACCACCACCACTTAGGTATCACACAAAATGGTTGGCTCCTCTGAAGTTTGTGATGGATCTGTTGTGGGGCACACCATGTCACTGAAAAAACCCCAGATTTCACTAACAGCTAAAGCTGATTGGTACTCTCCCTAGGCATATAATCTGGCTTTCCAGTCTTGCATGAACGTGAGTTCGCAGCATCATCCTATTAAGAAAAACATGTTGACTGTGCTAAATCCTATTTGGATGACTGGGAAGTAGGATTATGCAACTCAGTGGAACAAATAACAAAATGCACTTGCTTAGTCTCATTCACACACACATTAATACCATCTCCTTTTGTCTAGGTTTGCACAGCACTCGGGACATGATTATTTTCATTCCTGCAACAGCCTGTTAGCTCTTAACTATATTTTTGGCTGCTGCTTGGTGAACAGATCATGTGGTATAGTAGGTGTAGCTGTTATTTGGGCAAACTTATTCAGTAACCTGTCTGTGAAGCACATTTATTTGCTGCTTTATCATCCCTCCTGTTTTGTCAGGTGTCAGTGTATCAGTACTATTGTACAGATTCGCTGATACTTGTACTGGTATCTGGTACTTGTCAGTGCAACAGAAAATAAAAGGGATTTAGTCCAAATCTGGCCTGTTTGAAAACAGGAAGATCCAGATGCTAGAGTCTCCACTGTTTTCTTGGCAGTTCCTTCTCCTTACCAGCTAATAAACCATCTTGTCCCCCTTTTGATGCTATGCAAGAGGCCTGTGTACAAACTGAGCAAACACAAACTTAACAGAAGCAATTTAGCTGATAAAATTGCTTAATCAGAACAAAACTAACTAAACTATGGTTTGCTGGGTTTGTTTTTGCTTAAAACTCTAGTGCCTTTCAGTTCTACTTCCCTTAAATAGTAAGAAGAACTGGCAAACACCTTAGACTGATTCCACAGCTGCCTACTAAACCAGAAGGTTGTTTTCAGGCCTAAGACAAAACATTATGGCTTGAGTATGAACATGGGATACAGAGCTGGAACAGGCTTCCCTGAAGTTGTTTACCAGATGTTATGAAACTCGGTGACTGCAGATAGAAATAGCATCCACACCTTGGCTTGTGCCTTCGTTTTTGGCTTGGAGTGGGAGTTCTGGTTTAATTCCTACCAAGTGTTTTAAAAGAGTTGGTTGATGTTTACCTCCTGATGAGTTTTCAAACAAGAAAGATTTGAAGGGCTGGTGAGGGAGAGGGAGGCATGTGAAGAAGAGCAAAAGTGGTAAATGAACTTCAGGCTGCTTTCAGACCTGATCATAACAACTGAATGATTGGTACAAGACTCAGTTAAACAAAGTAAAAAGTGTGTGGATTTTGTTTTTTAATCACCATGCCAGCTTGATAAGAAATAAAAATTTCCAATTATGGTTGAGTGAGATAAAAGTGTTGGTTTAAAAGACTTCTGTAAACTCTTTGGCTTTGTTCTGCATGATGTTTTGACTAAGAAATTAGAGCATGACAAAATTACTTGTGTTTACAAAACAACTAGCTGGCAGATCTGAAAATGTAATTGGGAGTGAGGACTTGATGCAAGGCAGGTATTTCATAGAATCAAACAGGTTGGAAGAGACCTCCAAGCTCATCCAGGCCAACCTAGCACCCAGCCCCAGCCAATCAATTAGACCATGGCACTAAGTGCCTCATCCACGCTTTGCTTGAACATCTCCAGGGATGGCAACTCCACAACCTCCCTGGGCAGCCCATTCCAATGCCAATCACTCTCTCTGGCAACAACTTCCTCCTAACATCCAGTCTGTACTTCCCTTGGTACAGCTTGAGACTGTGTCTCCTTGTTCTGTTGCTGGCAGAAGAGACTGACCCCCATCTGGCTACAGCCTCCCTTCAGGGAGTTGTAGACAGCAATGAGCTCTGCCCTGAGCCTCCTCTTCTGCAGGCTGCACACCCCCAGCTCCCTCAGCCTCTCCTCACAGGGCTGTGCTCCAGGCCCCTCACCAGCTTTGGCGCCCTCCTGTGGACACATTCCAGTACCTCAACCTCTCTCTTGAATTGAGGAGCCCAGAACTGGACACAGCACTCAAGGTGTGGCCTGACCAGTGCTGAGTACAGGGGCAGGATAACCTCCCTTGTCCTGCTGGCCACACTGTTCCTGATCCAGGCCAGGATGCCACTGGCTCTCTTGGCCACCTGGGCACGCTCATGTTCAGCTACTATCTACCAGTACCCTCAGGCCCCTGTCTGCCTGGCTGCTCTCCAGCCACACTGTCCCCAGCTTGGGGTTGTTGTGGCCAAAGTGTTGAACCCTGCATTTAGCCTTGTAAAATCTCATCCCATTTGCCTCTGCCTGCCCATCCAGCCTGTCCAGGTCCCTCTGTAGGGTTCTCCTACCATCCTACAGATCCACACCTGCTCCTAGCTTGGTGTTATCTGCAAGCTTACTGATGCTGGACTCAATCTCCTGTTCAAGATCATTAATAAAGATATCGAACAGGACTGGGCCCAGCAGTGATCTCTGGGAAACACCACTAGTGACAGCTGCCAACTGGATGTGGCACCATTCACCACTACTCTCTGGGCCCAGCCCACCAGCCAGTTCTTGACCCATATAGTTGTAAATATCTGTATATATTGTGTATATTTGTTTATACATTTTGCCTTGCTGCAAATATAGCTTCATTCCTTAACTTCTAGCTGGCTTAGTTAGTCTGGTAAATCATGGAGGAGGGGATAACTCCAAAACCACCACAGTGTTCCTCAAAGCAAGGCAAGTTAACCTTTGGGACAGTTTAATGTGAAGTGGGATGTAAATAAATGCAATAGTTTGGACATAAACCTTCCCTACCTATCTCTGTAAAACAACAATGAATGGAGAGAAGACTCAGGGTAAAAATGCACTAAATAGCCACAGCTGTTTATCCTCTCTGTGCCTATGAAACTCTGAGGTACACAGCAGTCATCATGGATCACCTGTCAACTTCTCTGATGTTTCATTTTCTCTCATTTTTTGCTGCTACTGTTAACTGATGTCATCTCAGAGGTTTGACTAGTACAATGCAAAGGGATGCAAGGACAGCTACTCATAATGATCATGTCTATGGGCTGGATGCTGCAGGCTGCACTGCTAATACCCTGCCTGGTGTGAGGATTGCTTATTTTGGCATTTCAGAGCAAGTAAGATGATTCCTTCAGCTGAAACCAGTGGTAGGTGAAGCTCGAGTGCTTTGATTTGATTTCAGATGCTCTTTGCCATGCTAGCTATCATTATGGAAAGCCTGTGCTGGCACACAAACCTACAGCATGTGGGTGTCTTTTTTTAAGCCCCAAGCTCTGGTTCAGCAGGATTTGTTTTCATCAATATTTAAATGCTGCAATACTATCAAGTGGGTGAATAACAATGATTTTATAGGGGAAGAAAAGTCTCTGGCATGCCACATATACTCAGAAAACATTGCTAAGCTACACTGCCTGCTTTTGTTTGCCATGTTCCTTTGTAGCTTGGTGCCAGATTCCACATGCTCGCTTATGTGAATACTCATGCTGACATTAACAGGGATTTCCCCAACAGGAGGGCAACAAGGAATCAGCTCTCCATGACAAATCACCTCGTACAGCAGTTCTGAGCTGCTTGAAGTGTTTGGCCATAACTCATGTCTTCTGTAACTGCTTCTGCCTTTATTCACAAATTCATGGACATGAGCGGAGATGATGTCACTTGACACAACTCCTTCACAGACCACATCAAAATAGAGAACATACTCTGTTCAGTTACTCCAGCCAAGACTAGAGTTGGCATTTGTTTTGTTTATATAAGGGAAGTAGTCTATTTTCCTTAATCTTTTAGTGAGTGTCAGTAAGATGTATTCAACAGGTCAAGTTCAGAGGTCTGTAGTGGCTATCCACTCTTAACCTCTAAGTATTCATAGTTTGCTGTAGAAGCAAATAAGAGCAAACTCTTGACACTTAGAGCACCTCCTATTCTTGCAGCTTATTTCTCATCTAAAGCATGTTTCAGTTCATTTCCTGGTACAAAAGTCCAGATCTCCCTCCCTCCCTTGTGTCAAATGGTACTTTATACTGTGAAAAGTGGTCCAACAGAAGGATACCTCCAGTAGCACTGCTGTGATTTTTCAAGATTCTAAGAATTACTAAAAATTAGGTTCTATATTTTGTGCTGAAAGGGCATTGATGAGGTCAGAAGTAGAAATAACATATACCTGCAGATGGCTGACAGGAATGTCGTAGTCTCTAGAGGCATAACAGCACTTTGAAAAAGTCGATACTGTACAGAGGTATTTGAGGGGGGAAAAGAATTCCCAAAGTTGGAGTAGAAGAGAAATATCACAGTGCTTCAACTCTTTTTAAAGTACTGCCCGATTTCTGGTTTCTCATTTGGTAGCAGAGTAGGAATGTGAAATTGAAGTAGCCAGTGCAGAATGGTCATGACAAGACTCCTGCTCTCTGCACCCACCAGTAGCTCTCACTACCTCTTACTCCCCTTTTACAAATACTCCTTTCAACAGCCCTGGTTTTGCAAGTAAAGCTCTGCACTGGGGAATCAGAAAACTTATCATTTAATTCCCAGTTCTACAACAGCCTCCAGTGTGACCACGGGTATGTTAACTAGTTTCTGGTGTCTTAATTTCCTCCCTGTGGAAGATGATAGACATTCATTCTGTCCTAACTGGCTATCAAAAAGAGTTCAGATCTGTGATGGTTTGGGTGTTACCCACTCCCCCACACTTCAGCAATCACTCAGACTAGACTCAGCTGGATCTGGAAATTGAATGAAGCTTATATTTACAGCTTAGCAGAATATACCAGCAGCTATTTACAGTATCTACATTTATATACAGAAATATACAAGGTAAAAGGTAATACAGAAACACAACAGACTTCCTCAAAACCTGAGTCCCCAGGAGGGGCTCCCAACTACCCTTCCACCTTCTCCCACCTCTCTCAACCTTACCCCAGTCCCAAGGAAGAATGGGGGTTTGGCCAGGGGGTTAGGAAGCAAAGTGGATTAATCAGAGAGACAGCAGAGAGGCTAGAGAGAGGAAAAAATGCAGCTCCGAGCTCCCCAGCAGAAGTGTGACTCAGGCAATGCCCCAAGAAGTGCCTTATCTATGTTTGGATTCTTGTTCTTATACATCTCAGCAAGCCTATGAGTGAAGTAGACATCATCACTGTTTGTCTTTCACAGCTTGTAATCTCGTTCTTCTCACCAAAATATTCTAGCTAGCTTCAAACTAGCACAAGATCCCAAGTGGAGCTGCTAGCATAGTGTAGGATGCAAAGCAAGAGCAAATTTTAGTTGTTTAATCATTGAGAACTGATGCAGTGTAGCCATACATTTGATATTCCCTTCATTGCAGGTCCCTTGTAACAGTGATGGGCACATTTATTTTTGCAGACTGTAAAATTTATTATTAGATCCCCTCTCACTAACGCTCTATAAACTTGCAATGATAGAAAATTGATCTTTGCATATAGAAACACATTTGTTTCCAGCGATTGCTAAATGATCCATTCAATTGCCCAAGATTAATGGCAGCTAAGATTCCACATCTATAAGGGTAAAATTATGTTTATCTAATTGCCTGTATAGATAATTCATACAGACTTCAGATAAATAACTGCAATTTTGTATGTCTTTGAACTGCCTGGATAGCATCTAAGTGAAACCACTTTGAGTTAATGCTTTAGTTAGAGTGATGCTGTTGAGGTTAGGCTGAAATATACTCTTCTAAGGAGGACCATTGATCAGCAGCTTCATTGTATAAGCCTGGTTACTTTGGTTAAACAGTGCCTGCCTTGCTAGGGACTATAACCTTGATAAGGAGCTCTGGATGTATTATGGTTGCTGCACTCCAGATAAATGACCCTGCTTTTGAGATAGCAAGGAGAAACAATTTGTTCTTTTTCACAGCTGTTACAGTCTTGAAAGTCACAAAGCAACTTCATTTTAGATTGGTTAAAACCTAAATAAAAATTTTGACTAAGATCTGTCTCATGCAGAGACTTAGACAGGGAAAAATACAGGTTATAAAAAGACCACTATGTGCCATATCTAAGCACTTAAGTACTCTGAATCATTGAATCATAGAATCATAGCATGAACCAGGTTGGAAGAGACCTCCGAGATCATCCAGTCCAACCTATCACCCAGTCTCATCCAATCAACTAGACCATAGCACTAAGTGCCTCAGCCAGAGCAGTGGAAAGGAGGTGGAAGGGTGGTTGGGAGCCCCTCCTGGGGACTCTGGTTTCTGGGAGGGCTGCTGTGTTTCTGTATTATCTTTAACTTGCAAATTTCTGTATATAGCTGTAAATATTGTAAATACCTGCTTGTATGCTGTGCTAGGCTGTAAATGTAAAGCTTCATTCCCTAATTTCCAGCTGGCTGGAGTCTAGTCTGGGTGATTTCATAAGAGCTGGGGGGCGGGTAGCACCCAAACTGTCACACCTCTCCTTTCCACACAAAAAAGTGGTGAAAGCTGGCACTTACAACATTTTAGAAACCATATTTAGAGGTCACAAGTATAACTTTTTTTGTAGGAAAGAAACTCAACAAATTCAATGATACTCTTACTAGATGCAACAGTAGTTATTCCATAAATTTAAAAGAGCAAAAAAGGCCAATAATGCACCAAATTTTAAACAGTGCCCTTCAGAAACCTAGATTTGAAGTTTTAAGATACATCTGAAGACATTCAGGAGAAAGTCCTATACATTGTACATCTCCCATTTTGTCTGTACAGTTCTTAATCTGCAACAGTACAGAATGGTACTGAAAACTGAATTTCCAGACTGTCAGAGCAGCTAATTGTCTACTGTGTTTTATCTGCAAGGCAGTTCTTAAAATTAAACAAAGCATTCCAGCTGTATTTTCTTCTGTCTTTTCAGAACTAATCTTTGCAGCTGTTTGAGTTTTCCTCTTTTATTATTCTTTCTTCTAACAGGTCTGCATATGTCTGTATCACTGCTATGTGACCTAAGTTTTCTTCTTGCAGCCTTCTGGTGAAACATGTGGTATCCAACAAAGCTCACACATGGGAAAATAAAGGGTCTGAGTGTGAGGACTGAGAACAAATAAATCATTCTGCATCAAAATGTATATCTATCTGCCCAAGTTCTGATACATCTCAAGGTCTAAAAGCAATCCACTCTTAGTAACTAGTAATAGAAATAGTGGGAGATTGTTGTGGGAGAAGATTTTACATGAAAAGAAGGAACTGCTGTAATCTTGTGCTAAGCAGAAAATTGGTTTTATCTTCCTATTATTCTAGCAAGGCTGGCAAAAACAGCCTTCATTTATTTTGTGTCTTTGACTATGCAAATGATAAACAGAAGCCGATTTTTGTAGGCATAAAGTCATTTTATATTGCTGAAATGATTTGCACATCAACCCCATTAGCAGCAACTCTGCTTCCATTGTGCTGCTTCCTTGCTTAACACTTCAGAAGACATGAGTTCAGATGCACCTTTTCATTGTGACTTCTAAGTTCTGAATTTTATCCTTCAAGGGACAGAATTTCTTGTGCCCAGACAGACATTTCTGTTAGAGAAAGGACTTGGCTGATATGTAGTATCTTTTAGTGAAGATAAATGCTAAACTGCAAAGGTGGGCTGCTTACGAGAATAAGATTGAGTCCTCACTGTCTCTGTATGAAAATCTGTTGTTTGAGTGTCTGTGTGCATCAATTTGTACTCAATGTGAGTGTCTAAACTGATAGAAATACATGCACACATCAGCAGAGTCCTGCTTAGCTATGTAAAAGTAATGCCTTCTTGGGAAAGCCTAGTAAGAAACACAGATAATGTTCACCTTTGATATATCATCTGGGAAAAGTTGCTGTTGTAGCTACTGCAGGTATCTGAACCTGTTCTATGTCATCTTGATCTTCTCAAGCAGGTGAGGTCCGCTTCTGTGTCAGAATCCTCTCTACCAAGCTAAGGTTCTCAGAAAGCTTTCTGTGGCATTTTTTCTGTTACCACAACACTGTTTCCATAAAATGATTCATCAAAACCACTTATTTAAAAACTACTATATAAAAGACAGCATTGAAAAAAGAAGAAAAACCTACTGTTGAGCATGAAGAGTTAAACAACAAAGAGAAAGGAATTCTGATTGTGATGTGTTATGATCCTGAACTTGCTCTCTTGCTTTTCTGCACTGAAGGTCTCCTATGAAACGTTTCCTGAATCTTTATGGGAAGGAGTTTGCCTTCTTGCCTTGTGTATATCTTGCTCAAAGAACTGCATCTCACCATTGCCTTTGAGCTATCTTTGCTTCAAAGTACTTTATAGTTTGCTCAGAGGAATAGGCTACCACAAATCTCTGTTACACAGTTCTCCTGCTATGCAAGCACTGTGGAAAAATAGAAGCTGTCGTTTTCCCAGCCTTTTAAATTTCATTTTAAAATGCAGGGGGATGGCATGTAGAAAGGCTGTGTGCTCCCTCGTACATAGCTATCGCACGGAGGAGCAGCACCTGCCTCACAACCCGGTGAATGACAGAAAGCTAAACACATTCCCAAGCGAATTCTCAGTTTTCAGGGCAAGGGATGAGTCATCCCTTTCCATCAACCTTGCTTTCGAAAAAGGAAGGGCAGAACAGACTGACATTGGGCGCTGCAGGCTTCAGCCAAGAGGTGGCGTTAAGGTGCAGTGCAATGTTCTCTTAACGAAACCCCATTCATTCCTCAATCTGTTCTAGCTGTAGCGTGCCTGAGGCCCAAAGATACGTCAAACAGTTAAGCAAATAAAAATAAAGTGTGGATTAGGAAGGGATTTAAAGGGATTTCAGACTGGAAAACTAAACCAATTTATGCCTCCAACAACCATGCTGCTTGAAGTTTATATATCAATCACACAGTCTGCAGGATATCTGTGTAAACATGACCCTAATGCTAGAGACAGCTATTAAGTCAGATACTAGGAGATAGTGTAGTATGGTATAGATACTATTTTATTTACCACAGTAATGCATAGTTTGAGCACATATATGCCTCTTCAGAACACCTTCCTTGTAAAAGACAAGTATTTCCAAACCAAGCTAATGCAGCCAAGCCTGTTTTGAAAACAAAACAAAACAAAGCTACTCACATTTAACACTGGAGTGCAGACTCTTTGGTGCAGATGAATCAACAGCAGCTGTACCAACAAAAAGGAGATTCAGTCCAATGACACACCAACATCACACTAATAATCATATGAAAATGGGTAGAAATAAAACTGATCATCCTGAGGTGTTAAAGTCCCTATGGGAATCTGGTAGCAGCCCAATGAACAATGCATACCTGCAACCCACCAAATCTTATTGTTTCCCTAGTGAGGTACAACATTGTGTAACTATTTCCTGCTAATAACAGACAAAGCTGTGTACAAAACTGCCTGTGTAATTGTAGAGTCAAATAACTTCTGTTAGTAGAAATATGTGAAGAACTGATGACCTTGAGCCTAGGGACAACTTGAATCACATGCTGAGAGCATCACTTGGCAGCTTCTCCTGGCTGTACTACTCATCCTTGAAATAGAAACTTTCTGGGTAGGAGTAGACGCCAATACAAAACTAGTGCAGCCTTCACCACTAGTGAGCTTTTGAAAGATAACATAGTGAAGTTAGTTGAGTTATGCCAACTGCAATTACACCAACCGAGGACTTGCTCCCTCATCCTCATCAGGGTAAAAGCATAGGATAAGTGCCTTAGCAGTGCTGTTGTTGGCTCAGTATCAAACCCGAGTCTGAATTGTGTGGGGTTTGCCATGTTTACTTGGGTACAGAAATAAGACCCCGTACAGCTACACTTATTAACTTTAATTTTAGTTTACAATTTAGGAAAAGCTGTACTAGTTTTGCATTGGTATCTACTCCTACCCAGAAAGGTTTTATTTCAGGGATGAGTAGTGCAGCCAGGAGAAGCTGCCAAGTGATGCTCTGAGAATGAGATTCAAGTTGTCCCTAGGCTCAAGGTCATCAGTTCTTCATGTATTTCTACAAACAGAAGTTATTTGACTCTACAGTTACACAGGCAGTTGTGTACACAGGGTTGTCTGTTATTCAGTGATTTGGTTTTCGTTGTAAAAGACTGAATCAAGAAGGCTTCAAGGAACCAAGCCTTGGCACTCTGCTGCTGCACAGTCTTCATTAAGCTATATAGGAGATGGCAAGGATGTTAATGGGCCTGGAGCACAGCCCTGTGAGGAGAGGCTGAGGGAGCTGGGGTGTGCAGCCTGCAGAAGAGGAGGCTCAGGGCAGAGCTCATTGCTGTCTACAACTACCTGAAGGGAGGGTACAGCCAGGTGGGGTTGGTCTCTTCTCCCAGGCAACCAGCAACAGAACAAGGGGACACAGTCTCAAGTTGTGCCAGGGGAGGTCTAGGCTGGATGTTAGGAGGAAGTTCTTGCCAGAGAGAGTGACTAGCATTGGATTGGGCTGCCCAGGGAGGTGGTGGAGTTGCTTTCCTGGGGGGGTATTGAAGAAAAGCTTGGCTGAGGCACTGAGTGCCCTGGTCTAGTTGGTTGTCTAGGGCTGGGTGCTAGGTTGGACTGGATGATCTTGAAGGTCTCCTCAGCCTGGTTGATTCTATGTATGTTTGATTGCATATACTTGGATATGACTAACATAGATGGAGAAATAACTATTTTTGACTGTGGAGTGAAAATCAGTTGAGTAGGAGAAGTTCAGTATTCCAGTTTCATTTGCAGAAAACTGACTCTATTGCTATCAAGACACTTTTGTGATTCCTGCCAAGTACCACAGACAGCTGGAGTTTATAGAAGTCCTCCAAATGAACTTTCAGACAAGCAGGTCTAACTACTGTATGCAATGAAGCCAAATTGGTTGTATCTAAGTAGGCAGCCATGTTTTCCAAAAGAATCATAGAATCAGTCAGGGTTGGAAGGGACCACAAGGATCATCTAGTTCCAACCCCCCTGCCATGGGCAGGGACACACTACCCTCCAAAAGATTGGAGAATATTTAGAAGGATGCTGAAGAGGTCCTTCAGTCAAGCCTGATGAGATTTTTTTCAGAGGCTCAAAATCCTACCATCTCCTCCAGGGATGTACAGAACATGTTGCAAGTTAGCACTTCAGAGCGTCAAGGTATGAGCAGAGGAGAACTTTGATATCCTTCCACAAGTGTGGCTTTTACTATGTATGCAGAAGTTTAGCTCTATAGGGAAAACCTGTAGGAATGACAGAGCACTACAATAAGTAAAGTAAGTGTTTTAATATTAAAGTTTCCTTCTGTATTATATTCCAAATCTGACTTTTGAGAACTCTAACATCAGATGGTGAAACACCTGGCAATTAGAAATTTTAGCCACTGGAAATCTGGTTTAGCACCTACTGTGAGAAGCTCTTTCCAGCTTGACTTAATCCTGCTACAAACAAGTAGGATTGACACTGGGAAAAGAAAAAAGAGAGAGAGAAAAATGGAAACCTGCTTGGGAACAAAGCACTCCTATGCCAAGAGTGTCTTCTGGATATTTTCTTCTGAGCTTTAAGAATGTAGAAGACAAAAAGGCTGCAGAACATCTTTGTTTTCTTCCTTTTAATTTTTTTTTAACCTTTGCACCTTCATTTAGGCTTTCACCAGTTGAGAATAAATCAATTTCTATTATACACATTAGTCTAAGCAGTTCTTAATTAGTCTTGATTCTTCTGTATGTTGATAGGCAATGCACTAGGACACAAATTCTACAGTCACTGTTTCTGTGATATTAGCCTTGCAAAAGTTGCTTAAGTACACAGCAACAATCCAGGCTCCAGCTTCCCATGTGCATGAAACTTTGAAGTGGTGCTGACACCATGATGAAAAGATCTGCTGGATTTCAATTAGGCTAAAGCACTTGGCATTGCAAATTGATGAAAGGATTGGTCTCCTGTCAAAAAAAAATTAAAAAGGCAGCAGCAATCTCATCTACTGTGCAGCAGCTACATGTTGTGTTTAAGCTCACAGCATGTTATCAGTCAGCTGTTTGGTTAGAACAGAACTGGACGCAATATTCCAGATGCAGCCTCAGCAGGGCAGAGTAGAAGGGCAGGAGAACCTCCCATCCACTATGACCCCCAGGGCCTTTTTCCCTTCACTGCTCTCCAACAGGTTAGTCCCCAACCTATACTGGTCCCTGGGGTTGTTCTTTCCCAGGTGCTGGACTCTACACTTGCCCTTGTTGAATTTCATTCCATTCCTCCCTGCCCACCTCTCACTCTAAGTCTGGTTGAATGGTAGCACAACCCTGCGGTGTGGCAGCCACTCCACCCAGTTTGGTGTCATCAGCAAACTTGCTGACAGTGCACTCTGTGCCCTCATCCAGGAATTGATATATTCATCAATGAAGAATATACTGAACAGAACTGGTCCCAGTACTGACTCCTGAGGGACTCCACTGGTTACAGGCCTCCAACTAGGCTCTGTCCCATTGACCACAATTCTCTGACTTCTTTCCTTCAACCAGTTCACATCCAGCTCACTCCCTGATCATCCAGACCACACTGCCTCAGTTTAGCTGCAAGGATGCTTTGGCAGATAGTGTCAAATGCCTTACTGAAATCAACATCCACTGCACTACCATCATCTAGTCACCTGATTCTGTCCTCATCAAAGGCTATCATGTTGCTCAGACATGACTGCCCCTTGGTAAAACTGTGTTGGCTGCTCTTAATGAGCCTCTTGTCCTTGATAGGCCTGAGGACAGCATCAAGGATAAGTTGCTCCATTACCTTCCAGGGATGGAGGTGAGGCTGATGGGTCTAGAGTTATCTGGGTTAGAAAGCCTTTGGAGTTCAAGCACTAGAAGTCTTGCAGTAATCTAACTACTGCTGTGACCATTCATCTCTGGTTGTTTCCATCTGCACCTGAAGTGCTATGAAGTTCACACAACTTGCAACTGGTGGAGGAATTTTTTAATTCCAAATTTTCTTATTATCAGTTTGCAGCTATTTATAGGAAGAAGAATATTTGGAGATCCCTCTCAAACATGAGTGCACGCTAATGAAACTTCCCTCTAGGTTATTTAGGATCGATACTGTACCTTTCTAAACATCAAAAGCTGTAATCTCACTGTTACTCTTCAGTGGTGTCCCCTAATTAAACACCTATCTTAGTTTTCATTTTACCTTCCTTTCAGTCAGCTGCCATATACATGCAAACAGAAACCACTGTTAAAACAGTATGAGGGAATTAAATAATACTTTCCTTTCTAGCATGAACTTGTAACTTTGTGGAATGATTTGATTCTTATGCCTCTTGGCAGTTGGGATTGCTTCTCCCAAGACAAGACTACAGTTCCAATCAAGTACTCTGTGTATCTCTTCTTTTAGGGCACACTATGTTATGCCTCAATTTTAGATCTTCATACATCTGTTGTGTAAGTGAGAGGGAGAAGCAAGAAGGGGGAAGAAATTCAGCAGGCAGCCTAACACAAGGAAATCCAATGTATTCTGTAGTAGGGTTTCATCTTTAGTTATGTAGATATTGTAATCACTAAAGACTATACACACCTTTGGCAGACATCAGTTTCTTGTAATGAGCCACCATGTGATCTTGAATGATGTAGTGGTTGGAGAGCTTGCAGGAAGGTCCAGGAGAAAAAGCTGCAAGAGGGAAAAGTCTTAGTTCATTCAAGAGGACAAGTAATGTCTCAGGAAATAATGTCTTTGAAAACAGTTTAATATTTAGTCTCTCCTGCTTGCAATAAAATCATGTCAGTGTTCATTCAGTTATTTCAAAAAGTAAAGGTAACACAAAATGGCATGAAAAGTGGGAAATTACTCTCATGCTGCAGGTTTCTGAATACCTAAGAATTATGGCTTGCAATCAGTAATGGAAGAGCCCTGGATATTACAGAACTCTGGAGCATAATAGAGGACTTCCCTCTCTAGTATCTGATATGATAAAAAGCATTTACATTTTCAAAGATCTCATATTAGAGAGTAGGACAAAGTACTATAGAAAACTGCAGATCAACATCTTACCTCTTGATGGTTCCAGGCCTAACTCTAGCACTCTGTAGTGAGGAAAATGGGCTGGATGCACACAAAGACAGAAGTTGGGCCAGAAAAGAAGCCAGAACATGGACAAAGCTGGTGAGAGGCCTGGAGCACAGCACTGTGAGGCTGAGGGAGCTGGGAATGTGCAGCCTGCAGAAGAGGAGGCTCAGGGCAGACCTCATTGCTGTCGACAGCTACCTGAAGGGAGGCTGTAGCCAGGTGAGGGTCAGTCTCTTCTCCCAGGCAACCAGCAACAGCATAAGAGGACACAATCTCAAGTTGTGCCAGGGGAGGTCTAGGCTGGATGTCTTGCCAGAGAGAGTGATTGACATTGGAATGGCATTGGAATTAGGAGTATTCTTGAACTCTATCAAAAAGAATAATTCATACTTTTGCAAGAATATATTCACAACTGTAAATTGTTACACACAGGAAAAGATCTAGAGATAAATGGACAAGATATGGTCAAAGCATTTTATAAAGCAGTTAAATTTATGGATTCTGTGACTGACCATGACACTCCTTTCAATCTCTAACCTACGAGAATCCTTAGATTGGAAGTTATTTACCTGATAAAACTTCATTAGCTTAGGAAAAAAGTCAAGAAGCAGATAGGCATTTTCCCACTTTAAATTTTAATCTGGTAGTACAGCTGAGCTGGATCATTGTCTTTCAACCTGTTTCCAAATGAAACTGTTCTATCTGTTTTCCTTCTCAAACGATCAGACAGGGTTTGTAGATGGAAAATTGCTAGGAAATGATGTTTGAAAATAACTGGAACACTGGAGAGCAGAACTCTTATGTGTATTTGGCCTTCCACCCATGAACACTGCAGTAGCCCTTACACAGAGATAATTAGTCCATCCGACCTATACAGACTTTGCTTTCTGACACAACAAAGTAAGTTATTGTTTCATTGATCATGCCCCCAGAGCACAATCTCAGTTAATGACTTATTGTACTTTGAAAGAATAGGAGACACTGGCTTGAGTCTGGGAAACAAATCCCTCTAATCTTGGTTTGGCTGCTCTCTTTCTTGTCTTAATCTCTTGCCTACCAAGTGAGACAGTGCTACAAATTGGTTTTTACTGCAAAGGGCTTTGACTAAATTAATTTTACTGTGTCATCTTTTGAACAAGCACCATAAGAAAGACCTAATGCCATATTTGTTGCTTCACTTAGTATTACTTACTAATGTGCTCCTGCCAGCAACTAAAATGGCACTGGTGTGACTCTGCTTTCAACAGCCTGTCCAGGAGCAGTACCGCATTCCAGCACAACCAGCTGCAGAAAGGTGGTGTTACTTAGCTGCAGCACCATCCATACTGACTGTTCATTGAGCAAGCTGACACAGCCACAGTGCTTACACCATGACACAGATAGGTGCAGAGACACCAACAGAGGTGCAGAGACACCAACAGAAATTATGACTCTTATGTTTGCTATAAAGCACCAGAGAACCTGAGGCAAAGTTATGACAAAACTGCATTTATCTCTTGTCTCAATGGAATTTAACAGTAGTGCAGGTACCACAAAGGAACCCAATGTTTTAAGCAGGCAAATACAAACCTCACAAAATTTCTAACCACAAGTGTTTACCACATGTCCAATTTCACAGAGATACCACTCATGGAGGTCAGTACCATATCAAAGAAACCAAATAGTTACAATTAGAACTATTCTGTTTCAGAGTTTTTATGTGCTTGAGACTCTAAGTTACTGACTTCCAAAATGTTGAAAACTTTTTGTTTGTTTGTTTTCATTATTTTTGCCAGTTGTGCTGTAACTTTCTGCTGGCAAAAGGAACCGGAATGTGTTAGTTTGAAGCTAACTGGAGTATTTTAGTGAGAGAAATTAGATTATAGGCTGTGAAAAGGAAACAGTGGTGGTGCACTCATAGGCTTGCTGAGATGCATAAAAACAAGAACACAAGCATAGATAAGTGTGGGTCTCTGTCGCAGCTGGTGTCTGTGCTTTCTCCTCTAATTCTGTGTAACTAATCCTTCTGCTTTCTAACCTCCCTGGCTGATCCTCCAAACTCACCTTGCATGTAAAGTATACTCTGGGATAAGGGAGAAAGGTGGAAAGAAGGTGGAAGTGTAGTTGAGAGCCCCTCCTGGGGACTCAGGTTTCTGGGAGGGCTGTTGTGTTTCTGTATCACCTTTAACTTGTCTATTTCTGTCTATAGCTGTATATACTGTAAATGTCTGCTTGGACATTGTGCTAAGCTGCGAATATAAAGCTTCATTCCTTAACTTTCAGCTTGTCTGAGTCTAGTCTGGGTGATTTCACAAGAGTGGGGGGGGTGAGGGACTCCCAAACCCTCACATGGAACAAGCTCTTCAATAACATTCAGCACCATCCCCAACTGATGTAAAGTGGGGCAGCTCTACTGAGCTCAGGGAATGGCAATGCCCTAAATCACAGCAGTCAGAGGCTCTTGTCACTAAGAAAGTGGTATTTCAGGGAATGCCTCTCATCTTTCCCTGATTGGCACTGACAGCCTGATGTCAATATATGCAGTGAAAAAGACAGGATGATAGAAGAACAATGTGATAATCCAAACAATATCCAAGAATTAAAAAGGGATGAAAAATCCATTTATAAAAAAAAAAATTCTTCTCAAAACCAATTACTGTCCCAGATTTCAAATGCTGATAATATAGAGGGCACTGGTAGTGTAATCTATGTTTTTTCTGGAGTCTTTCACAAAATCCTGTGTCCTGAAAATGTTAAACTTTGTGCAATAAGTGTGACTTGGGTTACTCCTATGTAAGGAAAACCAAAGAATTAAAAAGAAATTCTTTGCCAGAGACTTTCTGTTGAACTTTGGCAAGTTATGTTGTTTGTTCTGTGTCTCAATCTATCTGAAAAGAGGGCCATAAAAGACTTCTCTCTTTCTCAAAGAAGATGTTTTAAGGATAAAAAGGAATAAAATGAGACTTAGTGGCTGCCCTTCTAAGTACCTCACACCCCTATGAGCTTGTTTGAGCTCACTGGAAAGTTCATACTTTTAGAAAGATTTTCTGTTGTTTTCTTTTACATCTTTGAATAAATTCATACTGAGAGAAATATCTAATATGAATCTTCCAGGAATTTTAAGTAGCCATGTTTTCAGGCTCTGTTGATGGGACAAACACATCAGGTCAAATTAAAACAGCTCTTTGGTATGCTGTAAAGATAGGCAGAGTTCTAAAGGCCACGTCTGAAGAGAATCAAACTTCTGCATTTTCTGCTGTCTACACAGATCTTAATTACCTGCAACATTGAGCTAATTGCTTTGTCCAAGTTTTCAATATTTCAGAGTTTCAACATTTTCTATGTTTGTATGCTCATGCACAGATCTAACTACAACAAGTTGCCTGCTATGGAAATCTAAAGTCTGAATGCTATTGTACTGTCAAGACTTTTACATCTTGCCTCTATAGAATCATAGAATCAACCAGGTTGGAAGAGACCTCCAAAATTATCCAATCCAGCCTAGCACTCAGCCCTAGACAGTCGACTAGACCATGGCACTAAGTGCCTCATCCACGCTTTTCTTGAACACCTCCAGGGACAGTGACTCCACCACTTCCCTGGGCAGCCCATTCCAATGCCAATCACTCTCTCTGGCAACAACTTCCTCCTAACATCCAGCCTAGACCTCCCCTGGCACAACTGGAGACTGTGTCCCCTTGTTCTGATGCTGGTTGCCTGGGAGAAGAGACCAACCCCACCTGGCTACAGCCTCCCTTCAGGGAGTTGTAGACAGCAATGAGCTCTGCCCTGAGCCTCCTCTTCTGCAGGCTGCACACCCCCAGCTCCCTCAGCCTCTCCTCACAGGGCTGTGCTCCAGGCCCCTCACCAGCTTTGTCGCCCTCTTGTGGACACCTTCCAGTATCTCAACATCTTTCTTGAATTGAGGAGCCTGGAACTGGACACAGCACTCAAAGTACACAGAACTGAAGTTCTCCAGGAAACAGAGGCCCAACAACGAGCTATAGCAAACCAAGACAACTCTTTCAACACTGACTCTCTATTTCCTACTTTGTAATGACTTTCCTAGCAATTTCTTACAGTCCTGAACGTGTAGTTGCACGATGACTAATTTACCTCGTTTCCACTCATTGAATTGCAAGAGATTACTTCTGCACATCATGTCTGGAGAATGTATCATGTCCAGAGGTATAATGTCATACCATAAATCCTGCAGTAGCACTGTTAAAGTCTGACTGATACACAATGTCAGTGCTAAAACTTGTCTTTTCCCTGTAGCTGAGAAATGAGGATATGCTTTTGAAAAACTCAGGAGGTGACTTTGCTCCTCACCAGACTGCCAGTTCAAAGCCACTAGTTCTTGCCTCTTATAGGAGCAAACACATGTTCTCAGGAACATGTCAACTAGTTTACTCTCTGAAAGACTGCAGTGCTGCTCTAGCCCAAATAGTTTATACCATTGCTAATTCTTACAAGTGGAATTGCACAACATGGAGATAAAGCTACATGTACTTCAAATCAACAAATAAAACCTGTTCAGTGATGCTTAACTGTCCAACACCTGGAAATCCCAAATTCTTATCTACCCTTGATATTACTGGCAAGTGGAAACTGTCTCTGTAACATCCTTGGCTTTGCCTTTTAGAAACTGGTAGAAGTATTTAAGCAGTGTTGCAAGGAAAGAGATATCTCATACCATAAGCAGTTCTTCACTGTTCTGGTCTGGCACCTATTTGTTATCTCTCTACTTCTTCATCTTGCATTTAGAGCCTAAATTTGAAGAGGAGAGGGACCACCTCCTTGCTCTGTGTTTGACAAGGTAGAACATTTTTCCATGGCTATAACCACAGTGCTTGCTTCAGTACAGCTAAGAAGGTAATTGATGAGGTTGAAGAGTGCTCCAGTCAGCGGCTGACAAATGTTTGGGCTCAGCTGCATAGTTATCTCAAGATGCTCTCCTTCTGGGCAAGTATTTCTGCCCTTTTCCAGCTACATGAAGCACTGGCAGGCATTGAGTTTTGGCTTCTGCTTTAAACATTTAGCAGAGGTGTCTCTGCCTCTCTTCCCTTCAGAAAATACACATGTATCACTTTACACAGGAAGCCAGTGTAACAGACTGTTGAGGTTGGAATATGATAGATGTCATCTCTCAGTTCTTTGGAGTTCCTTTGAAAATATAGGAAGAGGAAGATGGTAGGATAATACCCTGCAGGCCCTGAAATGCAGAAGTCTCTATGTACAAGGAGCACAGTATATTTTCATACTCTGTGTCCCACCCTGGGTCCTTCCCTATGTGAAAGACATTGAGGTGCTGGCGTATATCCAAAGAAGGGAAAGTAGTCTGGGGAAGGGTCTAGAGAAGAAGTTTTATGAGGAGCAACTAAGGGAACTGGAGTTCTTCAGTCTGGAGAAAAAGAGGCTGAGGGGGAGCCTTCTCACTCTCTACATCTCCACGAAAGGAGGTTGTAGCAAGGTGGATGTCAGTCTTTTCTCCCAAGTAACAGGACACAGAGCAAGAGGAAATGGTCTGAAGTTATGCCAGGGGAGATAAGGTTGGGTATGAGGAAAAAAAAATCTTCACCAAAAGGCTTGTCAAGCACTAAAATGAGCTACCCAGGGAACAGTGGAGTCACCATCCCTAGAAGGATCTACAAGATATGTAGATGTGGTGCATTGTGACATGGTTTAGTGGTGGGCTTGGCAGTGCTGGCTTAGCAGTTGGACTTGATGATCTTAAAATGATTCTATGATTCCATTAAATGCCTCTGACTGGAGCTGGACATCATCAAGGGAGGAATGACGGACAAAAAGGGACAGGGAATGGCAGCAAATGGTAGTGTTTGTGAGCGTGCAACTAAGGACTGAAATATACAGATCTGGGGAAGATAGAGTGGAACAGCCTTTCTGAGAAGAGAAGCTTCAGGTAGAATGGCTTTCTGGCAATTCTATATATGCTTTGCATATATAGACCCAGTAAGCTGCTTGCCTGAATTAAGGTGACATTTTGGTAAGAACAGATATTAGAAGCACACATCTGATTTACATTGTTTCAGTAATAAAAAATGTATCTTTAATAATCCCATAAAATTCCAGCTACTCTTCCAAAATTTGATCATATAATCCCCTCTCAAGTAGTAATCTGAATACTTACGTTTGCTTTTGAGACTCCTGTGTCCTCTGAAGGGTCCCATCATGGAGTATGGGGGCACCATTGCTCTCTGAGACCCTTGCTAAGGAAGGAAAATATATTGGTAACATGTTACAGAGGCAATAAGAAGCACAGGTATCTTTCTGCAAATGTTATGGGAACTACAGAGGAGTCATCTCCTGGCCAAAATGCTGTGCTACAACTGAGAGAGGTAGGCATGAAAAGGCTGGTGCTTCTGACTTGTATCAAGAACAGTGTGGCCAGCAGGACAAATGAGGTTATTCTTCCCCTGTACTCAGCACTGCTCAGGCCACACCTTGCTTACTGTGTCCAGTTCTGGGCTCCTCAATGCAAGAGAGATGTTGAGGTGCTGGAGCGTGCCCAGAGAAGGGCAACGAAACTGGTGAGGGGCCTGGAGCACAGCCCTGTGAGGAGAGGCTGAGGGAGCTGGGAGTGTTCAGTCTGGAAAAGAGGAGGCTCAGGGCAGAGCTCATTGCTGTCTACAACGACCTGAAGGGAGGTTGTAGCCAGGTGGGGTTGGACTTTTCTCCCAGGCAACCAGCAATAGAACAAGGGGTCACAGTCTGAAGTTGTGCCGGGGAGGTCTAGGCTGGATGTCTTGCCAGAGAGAGTGATTGGCATTGGAATGGACAGATCAGGGAGGTGGTGGAGTCATTGTCCCTGGAGGTGTTCAAGAAAAGCCTGGCTGAGGCACTTAGTGCCATGGTCTGGTTGACTGGCTAGGGCTGGGTGCTTGACACATTACTTCTGTTTGTTTTATCAATTAGTAGGGCTCTTTTGACCAGACACTCTGAGAGAAAATTCCCTCTTACAACAGCATCTACTTTCTGCAGGCTACAGAAATCACCCATGGCACTGCACAAATGTCACATATTTGGCAATCTGAAATATCACCTCTGCTAAGCATAAATCTTCACGGCAACAGCAGCAGCAGCTCAGTAAGCTACTGTGCTGCTTGCTCCCAAGGGAAGTAGTGGGGAAGAAAGCACAACATCAGAGATTTTCTAAAGATACTCTAGGAGAGGCTCACCACAAAAAGCCAGGCCCAACACAGCAAAGTAAGCAAACAAGCCCTCTCTCATTTCAGCTAAGTGGCAAGCTGCAAGAACACACATTCCAAATAAACAGAATTCTACCCATTTTATGGACAGAAGTCCCCTTGTGACAGCTGAATTAATCTCACATGACTTACAGGGTAAAGTTTACTGTGTGCCACAACAGCTCAAGGAGCCAATCCTCAAATTTAAAAGCCACTCATTTCACGGGAGTCAGGCAGGCACAGATTCATAGGAATTTCAGGAGATGCCAGTCCCTGCCTGTCCAGTGATATGGCCTTCCTAACTCCCCCTAGAATCAAGAAGTTGGCACTTTAGTATGCAAGTCTGATCATGGAGACTAAACTTCAGTCCTTATTTTTAACTTACTTTTATCTTAGTGAAATGATTTGGTTACTGTGAGGGTTTGGGTGTTACCCCCCCACACACTTTGTAAGTCACCCAGACTAGACTCAGCTGGCTCTGGAAATTGAATGAAGCTTATTATTTACAGCTTAGCTCAATATACAAGCAGATAGTTACAGGATATACAGTTATATACAGAAATATACAGGGTAAAAGGTAATACAGAAACAAAACAGCCCTCCCAGAAACCTGAGTCCCCAGGAGGGGCTCCCAACTGCCTTTTCACCTTCTCCCCCTACCTCTCTTCCTTACCCCAGTCCCAAGGAAGAATGGAGGTTTGGCCAGGGGGTTAGGAAGCCAAGTGGATTAATCAGAGAGGCTAGAGAAAGAAATGTAGCTTGGAGCTCCCCAGCAGAAGTGAGTTATCTATGTTTGGATTCTTGTTCTTGTATCTCTCAGCAAGCCTATGAGGCAAGTAGACCTCATTGTGTTTTCCTTTTCACAGCCTGTAATCTAGTTCTCACCAAAACATTCTAGCTAGCTTCAAACCAGCACAGTTACCTGCAGAAGTTCCAGCAGTAATTTCAACTATGATTTAAATTGACTTCCTCCAGTTTAGAAACTTCTTTTGGTTCAACTTAAACCCATTCCTGGTTAACATAAAGCAAGCCAGTTGTCAATGCAGCACACATATATATATCTTTTCACTTTAAACCCACACTTAAACGTCCATGCTTGTTAAGCAGACAGGACATCTAAAGAGCTCCAAAGAGCTTTGTACTCCAAAGGGTTGTCCGCCAGCAGAAGTTCCTTGTGAACTTAGATCTGTGAACTGTACAGGAAACATCTTAAAGATGATGCCAAATGTCAAAGGACATGCCAAGTGCCATTAGAACTAGAAGAAACATGCAATTTTAAAGTTGAGTTTCAAGGTAACATAATTTGTGTGAGGAACCAGTGGCCAGTAGGTTGAGGGAGGTGATTCTCCCCCACTACTCTGCTCTGGTACCCACCTGGAGTACTGCATCCAGTTCTGGAGCCTCTATTACAAGAAGGATGTGGACGTGCTGGAACGTGTGCAGAGAAGGGCCATGAAGATGCTCAGAGGGCTGGAGCAGCTCTGCTATGAGGACAGACTGAAAGAGTTGGGGCTGTTCAGGCTGGAGGAGAGCAGGCTCCCAGGTGACCTTCTTGTGGCCTTCCAGGATCTGAAAGGGGCCTACAAAAAAGCTGGGGAAGGACTTTTCAGGATATCAGGGAGTGACAGAACTAGGGGGAAGGGAGCAAAGCTGGAGATGGGTAGGTTCAGGCTGGATGTGAGGAGGAAGTTGTTGAGCATGAGAGTGGTGAGAGCCTGGAATGGGTTGCTCAGGGAGGTGGTTGAGGCCCCGTCCCTGGAGATGCTTAAGGCCAGGCTGGATGAGACTGTGGCCAGCCTGATCTAGGGTAGGGTGTCCCTGCCCATGGCAGGGGGGGTTGGATCTAGATGATCCTTGTGGTTCCTTCCAAACCTGAATGATTCTATGATTCTATGATACCTTTCTTTTCCCCCCCATACACACAGTGCAGGATAATTGTTAGCTTGAAAGGCGTTGCCGTAACTTCAGAATCCTTGCTTTTATACAGGCGTAAACAAAACCTAAATGCTTAAAGACACTATTAAATAAATGGGAGATGACTAAACATTATTGGTTTTCCTCTCTGCTCATATTTCTAATTGCCATGAATCCCTAAGTTAATAAAATCACTAAAAGGTCAGGCTTTTCTTTTTTCCCTTTGGAAAATATCCTTCTACAGTCACAACAGGATATGGACAGAGGAAGTTGCCACTCTCAAACACAACGCAACACATTGAAACATTTGTATTGTTTTTTAAAGTAGTATTTATTAAACATATTCTTGAACCATTTTTATTAAGGTTATGAAATACTAGTAGAACTTAATAACAGCTATATATATATAATGGCTATTGGCTTAAAAACAAATTTGTTTAGCAACTGCTCACTGTATATTACTATTAATAATTTTTATCCTTTAGTGTCTTTTGAAATACAAATTATGCTGGCCAAATCCTTCACTCTTGACTTTTTCTTTTTGATGTCAAACATCTATAAAAGAATAGAATCATAGAATCAACCAGGTTGGAAGAGACCTCCAAGATCATCCAGTCCAACCTATTCCCTAGCCCTATGCAGTCAACCAGACCATGGCACCAAGTGCCTTATCCAGTCTCTTCTTGATGACCTCCAGGGACGGTGACTCCACCACCTCCCTGGGCAGCCCATTCCAATGCCAATCACTCTCTGCCAACAACTTCCTCCTAACATCCAGTCTATACTTTCCACGGCACAACTGGAGACTGTGTCCTCTTGTTCTGTTGCTGCTTGCCTAGGAGAAGAGGCCACCCCCCACCTGGCTACAACCTCCCTTCAGGGAGTTGTAGACAGCAATGAGGTCACCCCTGAGCCTCCTCTTCTCCAGGCTAAACAACCCCAGCTCCCTCAGCCTCTCCTCATAGCATTTGTGTTCCAGGCCTTTCACCAGCTTTGTCACCCTTCTCTGGACATGTTCCAGCACCTCAACATCTCTCTTGAATTGAGGGGCCCAGAACTGGACACAGTATGAACAGAGCTCTTAATCATGTGCAAATTTAGACTAGAGAGTAATTCTTTATTTTCTTGTGTATGGTCCTATCATTTTAGCTCAACAGTTACTCCACTATGATTTGAAGTGGAAAAGTGTAAGTGGGAGACTGCTCCGAGTAAGATAACAATGGAGAAAGCATGTAGCAAAAATTGTAATTAACTGACCCAAATACTTTTAATTTAATATGTGCAGGCTCTTTGTAACACATCACAGAGGCACTAAACAATTGTTATTATTGAACACAGTCAGAATAACAGCAGATCTTTCAGTAGCTAGTCCTTTACATGATCACAGAATCACAGAATCAACCAGGTTGGAAGAGACCTCCAAGCTCATCCAGTCCAACCTAGCACCCAGCCCTAGCCAATCAACTACACCATAGCACTAAATGCCTCATCCAGGCTTTTTTTGAACACCTCCAGGAACTGCTACTCCACCACCTCCCTGGGCAGCCCATTCCAATGCCAATCACTCCCTCTGTCAAGAACTTCCTCCTAATATCAAGCCTGTATCTCCTCTCAGCACAACATGAGACTGTGTCCCCTTGCTCTGGTGCTGGTTGCCTTAGAACAGTTAACTCATGCAGTGATGTCATTGCTGTTGTATGAACTCTGGTAACTTTCTGAAGACTCAATCAGATCACTGTCCCAGGCTTTACATAAGTAGTCATTAACATACCCAGAGAGTTTACAATTGAAGTTTGCAAACCAGATAAGTAGGAAGCAGGGGAAAAGCCCACTGCTGTTATTTCAGAGCTTTGTTCATTGTAACAAGATAAGAGTCAGTGGCAGAGAAACAAAACTTGATTTTCTCAGTACCAGAGCAATGCCTAAACCTCAGGGCATCTAATTTCATCTTAATCTTTCTTCTCTCTTCTGAGAAAAACACTGCATAGTTTCTATAGCTGGCTTTTGTTTTTCACTCCAGGATTCCTAAAAGCTTATAGGAACAGTGTGTTTTCCCATAGAAAGCCATACAAAATTATTTCAACAACGAGCTGATAGTATAAAACTACTGTGTCCAACTTATGATGATTCATTGTGGTGGTCCAATACTACACATGGAGTCAGACTGTACCCAAGACGATGCCACTAGCAATATACTCCAGTTAACATCAAAATCAGGTGTTGAATAATGAACATTCTTTTCCAGAGCAAAGTGTCTGACAGGACTTTCTGAATCTGAAGGACATGGTCACTTAAAAGCAGTATGTTGGCAATGTTCCTTACCACAAGCTTAAGTCCTCCTAGCTCCAGACACAGACTTTGTAAAACCATACTTGAATACTGTTGTTGAATAGTCCAGGAGCTATGCAAATGCTGTTACTTTTCCCTTTCCAGAGAATTAAGACAAGCACATAGCCTTTGAAAGAATGGTGTTAACTTTTGTGAAACTTTGAATTTGAATCATAGCCAACTGAGAGAAAACAGAGCTCCTGCCTCATCTCTGCTTCAACTCAGGTACAGTAGCAGAAGCTGCTGTGTTTTGGGATAATTTCAGAAAGGGAATTTCCCAAATCTGTCTTAATTTCTAACAATCTCTGTTAAACTGTACCAGATGCAGCAGGGAGTCTATAGCACATACTCAATAGTTACCTATCTATCTACAATTTAAACCCTAATCTTTGCAGTTGTTATCTGAAAGAAAAGTCCCAGATCCAGCAAAGGCTCATTTATATTTAATGATGTGTTCTGTTGTCATGATAATCTATTCAGTATCTTTGTATTTTCTGCATTCCTATAACATCTGAATCTGTCTTCCTACACAAACCCTGCAGCAGTTATTTTAGTCTGCGCCAAACAGCTTCAGTTTCACTGGATCATCATTAAACAATTCAATCAGTAATACTTTGCTATTTTACATCAATGCTTACCAGAATCATAGAATCAACCAGGTTGGAAGAGACCTCCAAGATCATCCAGTCCAACATAGCACCCAGCCTTATCCAAACAACTAGACCATGGCACTAAGTGCCTCATCCACGCTTTTAAACACCCCCGAGGAAAGTGACTCCACCACCTCCCTGGGCAGCCCATACCAATGCCAATCACTCTCTCTGGCAACAACTTTCTCCTAACATCCAGCCTGTACTTTCCCCGGCACAACTTGAGACTGTGTCCCCTTGTTCTGTTGCTGGTTGTCTGGGAGAAGAGACCAACCCTGCCTGGCTACAGTGTCCTTTCAGGTAGTTGTAGACAGCAGTGAGTCTGCCCTGAGCCTCCTCTTCTGCAGGCTAAACAACCCCCAGCTCCCTCAGCCTCTCCTCACAGGGCTGTGCTCCAGGCCTCTCACCAGCTTAGCCACCCTTCTCTGGACATGTTCCAGTGTATCAACATCTCTCTTGATCTGAGGAGCCCAGAACTGCACACAGGACTCAAGGTGTGGCCTGACCAGTGCTGAGTACAGGGGCAGAATAACCTCCCTTGTCCTGCTGGCCACACTGTTCCTGATGCAGGCCAGGATGCCATTAGCTCTCCTGGCCACCTGGGCCCTCTGCTGGCTCATGTTCAGCTACTATCTACCAATACTCTCAGGTCCCTTTCTTCC